>NC_092454.1:8546627-8846627 GCF_036169615.1 Heliangelus exortis | reverse complement strand
GTCTTTGGTCTCATATGGCCTAGGAAAATTAATTAGAAGGAAAACGAGCAAACAACACAAACAAAAATGGTGTGAAAAATATTGTAACAGTCACTGCCATGGCAAGACTGCATAATGTCTTGTGGCTTCTTGCCACAAAAGCATGGCTGAGTATGATTTGAACTGCTTTCTGAAAGTCAAATGCCAAGGATGGATGTCATGCATGAGAATGTGTGTTCATGCTTAGTGGACTCCACTGGTGCAGGGTGGAATTACACACATGCATGTCAAAGTTCACCTAAATATCACATTACTCTTTTTATCTGCTGGGGGACAAGCTTTCTACTGTTATGCTGAATTGAGCCAAATAGTGCTCAGGGCACATCTGATAAATAATTGTAATGCTCCTGTGGAGTGGCTCCGGGGTGTTTTTCATGGTTCATAGACTCTCTTCTGAGGAAAAGCTGGAGCATTGCTGCCAGGTGTGGGATGGGGGAGCTGAGAATGGGGAACAAAATCTAGGGAAATTGGAAACCTAACCCTGGCCTTCCTGCAGGTTAAGGGAAAACCTCTGTGGGTGAACAGGGGGGTGGAAGGGGAAAACTTTACTCTGTGGTTTCTGCAACCAAAAGATATGTGAGTAATGAGCCAACCACCATCCTCTTGCAGAACTGCCAGTACTTTCAGGGTGAGTAACACAAATACTTCAATCAAGTGGAATAAGCTGGGGCCAACTCTGCCAGTCTCAGGGGCCCACTGAAGCTCTTTGTGGGTTCACCTCCTCACTGGCCGGACTGATGTGCTCTGTGATGTTAGAGGTCAACACCATGGCCAAGTACTCTCACAAAATCTCTGTCCAGAGCATTCTGGGGCACTTATGGTTTAAGGGAAGGAACAGATGCCACCCTGCACATCAGCCAGTATTTTTTTTTTGCTCAGTTGGAGCTGTGCTCCCTTAAGAGGACTGGGCACAGCTGGGACTGATGGATCTATTTGGTGCAATAAACAAAACTCATCCTTTCTGTCTCTCCTTGGGTGTCTCTTCTACCCTGTTTTCCCATCTGGGCAGCTCAGCATTAGGGCTTTGAAGGGGCAGTATTTGATATCCTCTCTCATTAACTAGCAAGTTCTACAGGTTCCTTTGTTCATTCTACACAAGGTCCTGTGCTGGAGACCTGGCTCCTTGTCAAGAGGCACCTGTGTGCAGAGTGTCCACCTCATGAGTCAGCTGCAGCCTATCTTGCTGCCCCTCTCCCAGCAGACTGGGCAGAGTGTTTGATTTATTAGTAATGCAGTTGTCAAGGGGAAGGGAGGGGATTAGTTAGCAGTGGTTTGGCTTTGGCCTGTGTCTGGACTGTGAGTTGCTCAATGTGCATGTCCAGTATTGGCAGGAGACGTAAAGAGAGCCACTCCTGCTGCCCTGGTGGCTTATCTCCTAGGAGCAGATCCTCTGTGGCTATTGAGTAATTCTGGAATGATGGAGTTCACAGAGGCAGAAAGTCTTGATGTGTGTGTAGATATGGGCATGTGATCAGTAGAAGTAAGTCAAGCCTTGATCCCTAGATTTGAGGAGCTCAGTAGCAAGCTATAATCCCTGTCCTAGTTTATGGATGCTCTCAGTACCTGCTCATGTGATTATCTCTGTTACACACCAAAAATCATCTGAGGAGGAGCCAGTGGAAGATAAAAGCACACAGATGATGAGGATTAGGGCTCCTTAAATTACATAGTGGGAAGTGGAGAGGCTTGGCCAGGCAGAAAGCCTCCATCTGGGGGAGTGGTGAACTGCACTGTCAGGGGAAAATGGTCTGGGTTGTTAATGTTGAGCATAGGAAGGAGGGCTTTTGGATATGGTTGCAAACAGAAGGATCATCTCTTTCAAGAAAACTTCTTTGAAAAAAAGAGAAAATGCTCTGTTAGCTACTAAAAACCGCCCTTTATCAAACAGAGGAGCAGCTGGAACACTTCTTGTCCCCTGTAGTTCTTGGTGCACCTCTGATCTTGGGCAGAAGACGAAGCCTCTGCCTGTGCTGGTGGCAGGCTGCTTGTGGAACATGGACATGATTCATGGTGTCTGTGCTGTGCTGGTGCTGCAGAGAGAGGCTGGCAGTGCTGTCCTCATCCTTTCTTACAATGTCTGGTTTGGGATGGTGTGGGCTGTGCTCAGAGTGCCCACAGCAGAGAAGACTGGGACTTCTGCAGGTACCTCATCTCTCCCTTCCAATCAACAAGTGCCATTGAAAAGAGGACTTTATGAATGTCAGGCTCTATATGAACTTCTTCCTGGAGGTGTGAACTGTGGTCTGATCTTGAGTTTGGCTTTGACCCCTGTATTGTTTCCCCCCACCAGGAGATGGGCTTGGTCTGTGTCCTCCTTCCCACCTTCCTGAACCCACTTAGCATCACCTTAGAGTCTTTAATCAAAGGCTGAAGCTTTGAAAGCTTTGAGTCATGGGTGGGGTGTGATGGTGCCCACTAGTGTAAGTGGAGCAGTTACACTTGCTGATCAGCATCTGGCTCTGATGTGAAGCAGAGAGGGTAATTCCTGTCTCTTCTTCTTCTTCTTCTTCTAGCTGTTTGGCTGTGGCTCCGTTGCACAGATCGTGCTCAGCAGAGGGAGTCATGGAGGTTTCCTGACTGTCAACCTGGCCTTTGGCTTCGCTGTGACACTTGGCATTTTGATTGCAGGACAGGTATCAGGTATGTGGTGGCTCTGTGTGGGCTGGATTCCACTTGTGACCATTGCTGTTCAGGCTTAGATGGCTGTGCTTTTCCTACATGGCACTGGTATGGAAGCCAGTGTCTTTTGGCTCATCTCTGGGGCTCAAATTCTGTCTTTAAGGGTGTAATAAACACCAATCTCTCTGCAGGTGGACATCTGAACCCAGCTGTCACTTTTGCCATGTGCTTCTTGGCCCGGGAGCCCTGGATCAAGCTGCCAATTTATGCCCTGGCCCAAACCCTGGGAGCTTTCCTGGGAGCTGGCATAGTCTTTGGACTCTACTATGGTGAGTGCAGAAACTTTCTGTCTTTGTTGGGGTGAGATGGATGCAACAACAACAAAACAAAGACTTCACTATGGATGTCCTCTGGATTGTCTCAGCTTCCAGACAATGGGACTTCTAGTAGTTTTTGCCACATTTCCCAGAGTGGCTCTATATTGGAAAGCACCATAAAGTCCAGTTCCTCGTGCATCCATCTGTCCTGAGTGGTGCTCCTCATCTCAGGACAGTGGGAGAGAATTTCTGCTAGAAATTGCTCTTCCAGAAGTATCAAGGGTGACGATTTGACTCACAGTTTGCCTCCTGTTGTCTGTTTCTGGCAAGAGAGGAAATGTTCCCAGTAGCTGAGTAGAACATGTGGGTCACTGCAGCTTCCACCTGAAGGGAGGAAACTGCCTCAGCGCTAACACCAATGGTTTTCACTTTAGAAAGAAGCAGGGGCACCTACATTGTCTCTGTAAACACTTCCAGTTGGTGGGCTGAAGTCTTCTCTTCAGAAGAGTTAATCCCATGTTAGGTGCCTAACCCATGGAGAGCTGCCTTCAGAAAGTGACTGGTTTTCTCTCCACTAACCAAGGAGGGAATTTGGACAGCCCACCTAGGTTAGATGTCCAGCTTCTACCCAGTGGTAAGCAAAAGGCAACTTTTCTGCAAGACAGCCTTGAGTGGTGAAACTGATTGTGTGTTGGCTTAGAGGAAAGTGCAGCCCAAATCCTTCTTGCTGATCCATAGCAACATCTTATGTCTTGACACCAAGACAGATACCATGGGCATTTGGGTACCTTTTGGTAGAGATTTACAGTCAGCTTAATGTTTACTTTTTGGTTCTCTTTTCTGGTGCCTGGCAAACAAGAAATATTAGGAACAGGGACTCAGGCCATCTGCATCTGAGCCTTACTGGTAAAATGCTGTGGTGGGTTACACCCCAAGTTTTCCAAATGAGTGCTGTACAAAGGAGTACTCTACAGCAACTGGTTTTTCAACACTTAGGAATGGGGTGCTCAGGGAATTCTGCCTCCATATTCATGGCTCTGTGTAGCCTACATTTTAGCAAAGTCCTCTCTCTCTGATGCATGTTGGAAAATGGCTGACCTCCCTACCTTCCTTTTTTTCCTTTTTTCTTTGTTTTTCCCCACACTTCTAGATGCCATCTGGGCTTTTGGCAGCAACCACCTGTATGTAACAGGACAGAATGGAACTGCTGGTATCTTTGCCACTTACCCATCTCAGCATCTGAATGCCGTGAATGGATTCTTTGACCAGGTAAGAAGGTGCTGTGGGGATGAAGGCACAAGTGAAGAGGAATTTTTGGGGAATTTTTGCCTCTCTTTTAGTTGGAGAATGAATGAAAATTTAAAGAGGATATTTTTTTTAGAGCTGACACAGCTATCTCAGTAACCCATAGGAAAAGCAGAGCCAGAGAGCACCCTGACAGCAAGAAGGCTTGTCTTAAAGGGACTGACCAGTACCACCAGATTGGACAGGACACGAGTGGAAAGGATACCACTTGGTGTCAGCCCCTGAAGAATGATAGTTTGAGGAAGGATGGCTCTTCCTCACTCCCACTGTACTGCTGTGTCTGTTGTATAGCCCGGAGACCAAGTGGATGTGAGGAGATGGTTGGTGTTGGAGGTGACTGTCACCTCTTTAGAGTTGCCATCAGCCACAGAGGGACAGCAGCCAGCCACCCAGCTTTTGCAGGTTTGAAGCATATTCAGGAAGATGTCTTCAGTTTTTCTGGCTGCTCAAATGGTTCTTCTGTGGATAGGAAAAAAGGTGTGGGTTTGATAGAACCTGTGGGCTGCCAGGAGGAGCACATTCCACTCTGCCATTCCCATGAGAGCTCAGTCTGCTGTGGTCTGACAGTGCCATGGGGTGACACAGAGCAGCTCTTTCAGCTCAGAGAATGAGTCTTAAATGCATGGGACTTCAGAAGAGTTAATTGATTTGTTTAGAAGATTAATCTGGATTAAATTCCTCTTCTTCTCCCTTCCTCCCCAGTTCATTGGCACTGCTTCCCTGATTGTTTGTGTCTTGGCTATTGTTGATCCTTTCAACAACCCCATCCCCCCGGGGCTGGAGGCTTTCACTGTTGGCTTCGTTGTCCTGGTTATTGGAACCTCCATGGGCTTCAACTCTGGATATGCTGTTAACCCTGCCAGGGACTTTGGACCTCGTCTCTTCACAGCTATTGCTGGCTGGGGCACTGAAGTGTTCTGGTAAGTCCTTGCCCATGAAAACCTCATGCATGGAGGGGAAAAAAAAAGTACAAGTCAAGCAAGTGGTAGCTCTGGTATCATAAAGAGTCTTAACACCCATGAGGATATTTTTATATTTAAAATACACTGTTTACTCTGCTCCTGGTTCTTAAAAAGTTATGGATGCTTGGTGGTTTCCAGCAGTGAGAGCAAATGACCTAACTCTGCTGTCAGGGTGGAAATCTAGGATCATCCAAAAGAAGCTTAGGTGCACTTTGAGCATGAGCTTATTATAATTCTTTTTTTTAACAGTAGAAAATGCAAAGCACTGTTTATACTTGAACTGCTCCTTAACTTTTTTTGGTGGAGAGACATTCTTGAGAATCCTGGAAGCACTGTTCTGAGTTGCTTGTGATCTGAGCTTGCAGTGAGGGGCAATATCTGCCTTGGAAATTGGTGTGGATCTGTGAGTGCTACTGTCTTTTGCAACAATACAAGTGGTATGGTTTGGACATGACCAGATCTTGCACTGTTCCAGATACAAACACGTATATCCTAATATCTAGGCTGCAGTTTTTACTTTGTGCCTTTTTTTTTGTGTGTTTTCCAGGACTGGTAAACAGTGGTGGTGGGTTCCAGTCGTTGCTCCTTTCCTGGGGGCAATTGCAGGAGTGGTAGTCTATCAGCTGATGATTGGATGTCATGATGAGCCTTCTCCACCTGCCTCTGAGCAGGAAACAGTCAAGCTGGCCAACGTGAAGCATAAGGAGAGGGTCTGAGAAAGCTGCCACCCACATCTGGCAGACATTCATTGCTCAGGACTGCAGCGAAGAGGAGTAAGGGGTTAAGAAGAGCTTCAAGAACAACAGGAAGAAGTTTTTTTCCTGCCTTGAGATATTCTAGCTTCTTTTTCTTTTCTTTTTTTCTATTTTTTTTTTTTTTTTTTAATTTTAATTTTTTTCCCCCCACACACATATATCCCTGATGCATTTGCTTTAAGCATTTTGCTGTGAGCCTTTCCCCAAATGCAGTAACACATTACCTTTCCCTAGTAGAAGGGGGTTGAGTACTGTAGGAGTCAGGAGAGAAGTGGGCATTGCTGTCCAACACCTCCATCATGGGTCAGTTGTTCACAAATCTGGAGCTCTTTTGGACAGTGTTGCTGGCCTTACCTATGAGCTTGGCAAACTGCTTCCCTCCATACCTGTGTCCCCATTTGCAGAGTGGAGATCATACAAAACTTTTTTTTTTTTTTTTTTTTTTTTTTTTTTTTTTTTGTATCATGGAATGGAATCTCCTACATCCCAGAAAAAAAAAAAAAATTAAATTGCCTGTGATTCTACAAGGGATCAAATCCATGCTTGGTGTTACTCTGAAGTCAGGAACTTGGCACCAGGAGTGAATATATCTAAAAAGTTTTTATTGGCCAGAGTTTTTATATCTCCCATGAATTCCTAGAACATATCAACCAGTGTAATGTCAGAGCAGAATGAGAATGAACTAGATTTTAATTTAATATTAAGAAAAAAAATGTTTACAAACCACACCACCCTGGTCTTTTAATCACAGTTTTTAATATTGCCAACTCCTAGAATATAACACATAGGAAATCCTTGTTCTAGCCAGGGGCTGACCTGAAAAAAGTACTTGGCTCCCTGTAGTATCCTTCCCAAGTAATTAGCCTTGTATATAAACTATGAGCAGCAAATAGCAGAGTTCCACTGAAAACACAATGTTGCTAAAGTTGTGTGTGTTCATGTAAATTTCACAGTAGGTTTGTTTTGTTTTTGTTTTTTTTTTTTTTTTACTAGATTTATATATAAATATACTCCTTAAATCTATTACTTAATACCAGGGTTGGGATGAGTTAATTTAAAGATGTGTGGGAACTGCCTGTTCTCTGACACCTTGGAGAGACTGCTGGGGTGGCCTCAGATTAGGGCATTGTGTTGTTGGAACATCTCCTTTTACACCTTGCAGAATTATTGGGGTATCCCTGGTACTCACAGATGAGGGACTGGGGCCAGGCAACTCCCGTACTGGCAGTGCTGGCATCTTAGGGGATATCTGGCTCTCCCAATGCCTATTATTACAGAGTATTTGAAATAAATAGTACCGGTTGTGAAAGAATTTGTAGGTCTCATGCAACTGCATTAGAGAAACTCTTTCAAAGCCTGTTTCTTTAGTGTGTGAATTCCTTGAAATATGTAACTTTGTACACATTTCCAGTCACCAAAATGATGTATTCTTGGTTTTTGGTTTTTTTTTTTTTTTTTTGCATTTAAAAAAAATAAAATGTCAATATCCATCTGTAAAATTCTATTGTTTGTTGTATTTTAAAGCAGCTGTCAGTAAGCTTCATGGGAAGGAAGTCATATAGCAAATAGCAAATAGCTTTCTCAAGCCTACATCCTCTTCAGCCTGTAAGAGCAAGTTGGAATTAACCCTTTCAGAAAACACATCTACATGTTCCATTTGTTTTTTTTTTTTCCTTTCCTTTTTGGGACTGGGGCTTTGGGGCAGATGCGAGGAGATAGAGAGCCTGTGCCCAGTACAAAGGGCAAGGTCCAGGCTACTGGGGGGAACATGTCCTTCTAGCAGGCTTCTCATTCTTCAGGCAAAAGGAACAAATGGTCAGTGTTTGTCCTTGCCCTTTGTATCATTTAAATCATTAAATCAGTTCCTCTGAGTATGCAGGTCTATTCTGCATTCAGCACACTGGCCAGCATCACCCAGCATACTTCATTTGTCACTTCTTTTTATCAGGTATGCCCTGCAAAGAAAAGACATGAACACAGTACTCAATTATTTCTTCCAGCCCATGTCCTCTGTAAATACAATTATTCTTGCTCTGTGTCTTGCTGTATTTTTTCCCATATTAGTTGTACTGCCTTAAAATAGCTCGTAACCTCTCACGTGGTGCCATACTGAACAATTGGTGAGGTCTGGATGAATATGGTTTCCTTCAATTCACCAACTAGAAATCAAATGGCTTTTGGCAAGAAAGTTGCTGGGTTTGTTTAGTATGCTCTGCCTGAGGTCATCATAATGCTTTGATTCCCTTTCTATCTTAAAAGTTTGTCCCTCAAAATTTGTGTAGGAGTCTAGTATGCTACTGTGATCAACTAACAGCTGCAGAAGTCAGTTCCCATTTCCCTTCATCACTGTCTGCCTTTTTTCTACTCTTCTACCACGCTGTGTCTTCAACTGACCTGATCAATGCCTTACAATTCTTACTGCACATGGTACAAGGTTTGATTCAAGGTGTGCATTTGGGATTTATTTGTTTTTTTGTTTTTTTTTGTTTGTTTTTTTTTGTTCTTTGTTTTTTTGTTTGTTTTTTGTTTGTTTGGTTTTTTGTTTATTTATTTGTTTGTTTGTTTGCTTGTTTTTTGGTTTTTTTTTGGTTGCTTGAGGTTTGCTTGTGGTTTGTTTTTTTAATTTTAATTTTATTTTCTTGGTGTATTACCTCCTGCTTCCTCCTGGCATGCACCCTTACCTTACTTGAGCCTCTGTGGTTACACATTATTACCTTTACTAAAACTGCAATGAGGGACCAATTTCAGGTCAGAATATTTGGCTTAACCATATCCCTGCTGTGTAAAGCTTCAGCTTTTCTGGGATCTGTTGGAGAAGCACCAACCACTGCTGAGTACATCCATTGCCATGTGGAAAGGGGCAGACTCAGCCTGCAGTCAGTGGAAGTGGAGCTATGGAGAACTTAGGCTCACCTTCCAGAAGGGTCTGACCCATAAAGCATGATTAGGAAAGCTCTGCTAACCATGTACAAGGACAGAGCACAAGAGTCTTTGAGATGCCAGATTTCAAGAGTTCTTTAGGTGTTACTAAAACACGAGAAGGGGAAGATGGAGTTAACCTCAAATGGCATTCTCCCTGGCAGCATTCACTCTTAAATTACTGCAAGTTGTTCTTTGTTTCAGTGTAGCTGTCTTGATAGAGCTTTTGGGTGTTATTCATTTGGCAGGCCCATACAAATGAAGATTTTTTTCTTTTTTCTCCGTACCTAAATTTCAAAGGCAATGAATCATCTTGTGGTTAATGCCTTGCTCTTCAAGTCACTGGAAACTAAGCCTCATCTGGCCAAATATAGTCATCCAGGTTTTAGGTCACATATATTTCAGATGTCAAGCTATTGAAATATACTTGCTTTGTAGGGAGAAATAATTTTATGATTTAAACTACTCATGCTTGACTGGGAGAGTAATTTGTTGCTGGAACAAAATGTTAAAAGATGTAGATTCTCTATTGTCTGAGGTTTTCAAATTAACACTGGCTGTCTTGCAAACAGGTCTCTCAGTCAAACTGCAAGCCATATTCCTCAGAGCAATTCCCACTGGAGGAAATTACCAGACCTCTATGTTGCAGAAGGAAAGGCAGGAATTGTCCTTTTTTGACTTTAAAATTTTGCTTTGTCTTTCCATGAAGGGCCAGCAGCAGTGCTGATCAGCTCCAGACCCCACTCAGTTTTGGCTCCTGGGAGAAAGGTGGCATCATGAATCCAAGGGACAATGCTGCTGGGCACTGGGGTGGGGTTGGGGGGGGACAGCAGAGCCTTCCTCTGGGCAGCTTTTCTATCCCAAACTGAGTTTCAGCTTCCCACCCACCAGTGGTGAGTTCTAGGGCTGCAGGAACAGGTTGGCACTTGGCACTTGGCTGACCACTTCCAAGTGAGGAGGACAAGCTCCTTGGCTGCCCTCCTAGAAAGAGGGTGAAGGACTAGTTTCAACACAGGGACAACACTGGCAAAGACCACATTGTGAAAGTTGTGTTCCCTGCTGCCTCCTTCAAGTTCTGTGTGCTCAGGTCATGACTGAACTGTCAGATGTCCTGCACAGCCAAGGATTTTGCCCTAAGCCTGTATCTCAAAGCAGAAAGGAATCCGATCCCACATCCCAGTTCCAGCATACCTGCAATCCTCATCTCTCCAGGACTTCTGAGTTTGAGGGCATTCAGCTCTTTAGGAGCCTCTATAGCCTTATAGGAGCCTCAGACACACGTGGTTTGGGCTTAATAATCTTAAAAGTCTTTTGCAACCTAAATGATTCTGTGATTGCTTATTATTTACTGTGTAAAGAATCACAAAAATTCTTCTGGGAATGACAGACTCCTTGTTGAATGGGAAGTTCCTCTTCACTTTTCTCCACTGAGGTTTCTGTTCAGGATCAATGCCCCTCATAGGGGTTTCTCTAGGTGAGGAGTGTGCACATGAGGAGGACATCAAGGAGCTCCAGGCAAATGTGTCTGCAGCCCAGCTCCTGTCATGTGCCTTGTCACCACTTCAAAAGATTAATCTGTCTGGAGAAGTGAGCACAGCCACCTCACTCCAGGGGGCTGGAGAATATTTACATAGCCAAATTATCTTATCAGATTAAAAATATTTTCATATCTAGCTGTATAATAATAGCAAAGAAAAATCTACACTGGAAAAGGAAAGTCAATCACTAAAGATGTGAAAGCCACAGAGAGAAAGACTCCATCATTTTAAAGGGCAATGCTTTTAATCATGAAGAAGATGAAATATTCTGACAGCAACTCCTTGTGGTGTGGTTTGTATTTATCATCATCAATCAAATTAGAGTGTGGAGGTGGGTCCAAACTTTAGTCAATAAAGATTTCGACATATTTTATTTACAAAACTGGAGTGACTAAGGTTTTCTTCCAGCTCCCTAACAGCAATCTAGAGAAAGAATGAAAATTGACCTTTCCTTGTTAAACTATGTAACAAGCTTGAGGCTAAAAAGTTGGTTTTGATCTGTCATTTCCAAAATTTCTTAAGAATTAAAAAAAAAAAATCAGCATCTGATCTCCACAAACCCATCCTGACAGAAAATTGTCTTTGCTGCTGAAAGTAGCATTTCCCCAGGAGCATCAAAGCCCTCCCCCTTCAAGTTAAACAGCAAGGACTGCTTGAACAGTCTCAAAGTCTGCACTCACATTTGGACAGTGAAGATACATTGCTGAAACACATCCAGGTGGTAAATGTCTGCTGCCCCAGTGAATGAAACCCTTGATCCCCTATTTCCATAGTTCCAGGCAGCCTTCAGGCCCTGTATCACATGGTTTGGGCTTTTGTTTTTTGTTAGTGTGTTTGTTTGTTGGTTTTTTTTTTTTAATTTTTTTTTTTTTTTTAATTTTTTTAGTGTTTGTTTTTTTTTTTTTTTTTTTTTTTTACAGAGCTGCCTGGCATTTTGGAAGTACAGCCAGCTGCAGAGAGTAGGTGTTGGAACAAGATATACAGACACCCATGATACTTTATTATACAGAACTACGCAGGTTATGACATCCAAGATAAACAACACTTACTAAAAAGTTACATCAACATGAATAGAAAGACAGAGCCAGTTTTGGAGCCTTTCTCTTACTGGCAAAGGGACCAAGAGGTACCTCAGTAGCACCTGTGGGGAAGCGAGTGGAAAATAACACCGAAGAGATTTCTGCACCAGTAGAATGGGTGAATGTGGGGAATGAAGGGAATGTGGCTCTGCCATTTTAGATGTGCTTTAAAATCCCACTGAGTGAGTACTTGCACAGAGTATCTTGGTAAACATGGGTGCAAGTCTGAATCATTGTGGAGATTCTTCTAGTCCCCTCATCAGTCATCATCCACACAGGGAAATTCAGGTGCCTTCTTTAAACAGTCCCTTACTGTTCCTAACAGGGGACTTACGTGGCTGCTGCAGTTTCTCCCCTCTCCTGCTCAGTTTTTCACCTTGTAGCCTGAGCTGTCTGTGCTTGCTGGCTGTAGCTTGCTAACATCCCCATCCCCAACTAACTGGTTCAGAGGATGCAGCCAGGACATAAAACCTCATCCCCAGCTCCTACAGGCTGGTGCAGTCACAGTGGACCACCATGCCCATGTCCCTGTGCTGTGGTGGAAAAGCCTGGGAAGAAGGACAAGTGTGGTATGATCCCTGCTGTGGTGCTTTCTCCATGTCTGGTGAACATCATGACAGGCCTGTCCTAGATGGAGGTTGCATCAAGAACATGGAAATTAGTAACCTCCCTTGAATACATTTGCCCTGAGGTCTTTTGTCATCCATTCTTACTTTTTGCCCTAGGAACATCCTATGGCAATTTGCTCTGGGATTTTATAGGGGTCCACTACCTGAGGTGCCCCTTTGGATAAGAGGGGCCAGCCCTCTCTGCTCTACCAGTACTTTCCTCCATGCTTACCCTGAGGACCTGGCCCCTTCTCAAGATGGGATACAGCTAAATGGCCTGGGAGAGAGCCAGGGAAGGGCAATGGAATTTTCATCCTGTACAACAGCACGTTCTACTTCCTTAGTAGCAGGTATTTCCCCAGCAGAGCTTTCCCAGCTGGGACTGAGAATCTGACAAAGGAGCTGAATGAAAGAGAAAGAAATAAATCAGAGAAGGATGACAAGGAGAGCAAGCTCTGAAGCTAAAGGTTGCCAACGAGGATACACCTTTGAAAATATAAGAAATGTGAGATGGTGCCTTTATTGGTTACAGGATCACAAATTGTCTTAGCTCCTTGCAGAGAATTTGCACAGTTGCTATCTTCTACTCCCCCCTGCCTGAACCTGGAGTTGGAGTAGACCTGCTGTCTACTAATTTCTTCTGCTGGTCTGGAACCAGCTGAAACATCTGGGAAACCTTCTGTAGAATGATAGAATATCTCAAGCTAAAAGGGACCCATAAGGATCATATAAAATGTCCCTTACTCCTCTGCTCTACGATAGTCTCAGATGAAAGTGTCTTTGACTACTTTTTCTTGCTTGCATACATTATTTTAATCAAAGCACTGAGACAAAGTTCATCTTCAACTAAGACCATAATTTCAGCCTGGGCCAATGTGGTCAAAGGACCTGTATTGTTAGGTGACTCCAGACTTTGTAGCTGGTGGCTTGTGAGGGAACAGGCCCCCTTTGAATGTAGCTAACCATCCTGACTCAAGGGTAGAGAAAGAGAGTTCTTGTCTGGAGTCTAGGGTGGGACCTTCCTCATGCCTTCAGGACAGATAAGAATACTTCACCTACTGCCCTGTTAACCCAGCAGTCAGTGCCATGGGTGCCCATGTCAATTATTTGGGTGTTGTGGGTTAACTTGATTCCCCTCTTGTGTTACTCTGGCAGCAGTTGAGTACTCTGGTGGTCTCACCAGATATAAGATCCAAGTATCAGTCATGAGACTGATAATGTACTTGCATCTGAACCACCTCCAGGAAGGAAAGTATGTCTCTGAGTCCAGTGACCCTCATCATCTGGAGTGTGGCTGAAATGTGCAAAAATGGGGTGGAGTAAAGAGATAACTCAGGGACTGGTCAGGTCTTGTAACCCTAAAACCCCTTTTGCTTCAGGAAAAGTATTGAGTGTAGACTGGGTATATGCCTGCTGACAGGATTTACCCTCTTTTAATTTGGGACATTCAGCATTTACCCACTTCTCTGTGCCTGGAGCACCCCTAACTCTTTGAATTCACACTGTCCCTGGTGGAAATGCAAGATAACTGAGTCTCCTCTATCTCTGAGCAACAGGGGCACAAAGTGACGTGTTGCTAAACCTCTCACCCATGTCTCATCTCCTTAGCCCAGATACCCCAAGCACTGAGCAGACATCAGGCACTGCAGCCCAGCCCTGTGTCTACCCAGATGCAGGGGTGAGCTTGAAAAACACACCACTGTGATGAGTGTTCCTGATGCTGGGATTCTCTTTGTCCCTCCAGGCATAAGATGAAGACAGTGGTGTCCTTGGCCTCCAGGCATGACAAGGGAAACCCTGAGAAGACCTCTGTGCTGCCTGCAGGGAGCAGAGGGTGGAGGGAAGAGTATACAAGAAGAACCTGCAGAGGATGGGTGCAGAAGCTGATCATACCTGAGACCTGGCACCCATGAGAAAAGCTTAATGCAACAGGGACAAAGCAGCTGAGAGAAGCTTGGGAGCCCATGGCAGGCTGGCAAGTGGCAGCATGAAGCTTCACTGAGTCAATCTGCAAAGGAGAACAGTTTTGCTTTGTTGGCTGTGCTGACTATGGGCTCAGCTCAGATGGCTGAGTGTGTGGGTTTGAAGCCTTTCAAGATGCCCTGGGGAGCCCTGCCTAGGTCCTGCTGCTGCTCCACATGGCCTGAGGTCTCCTGCAGGAGACCTCCTGTGTCATAGCTACAAACACCATATGGATTTAGTATTCTATGTGAGTGCAACTGGGTCAGGTCCTGCAGATCGCTGAACTGGAGCTGAATTCCACCCCAGGAAGCTAGGGCTTGGGCAGAGGCAGAAACCTGACAAATTTCTGTATTGCTGTTTCCTTTGTGGTTGGATGCCCATTTCCATAGAGACTTAGGAATGGCACAAGGAATAGACGAAAGGTTCTGCCTACCCCTGTGCCCCGTCTCCAACAACAGCCACTTACACCTCCCTACCCTCTTCAGGAATGCTGCACAGAGAGCAATAAAAACCACACAGATGAGGTGGCTTTTGAGCTCCCAGATACTCTCCTTGGTTGGGTTTGAGTTGTGACAGAGTTGGTTGAAACCAGATCTCCTGAGAAGCCAGAGTAGCACTGCATTTACATACTATCTGAAGGGAGTCCTTTGGTTTATACTGGGAGGGGCAACCACCATCTCAAGGAGAAACACTGATGCTGTCTCTTAATTAACAATCCTCTTTCTCTAATTTTCTTGCTGTGAGAAAACATCTCTGCCAGGCAGGCTTGGCTTGTCCCAGGAGAACTTCAGCTCTTCTAAGTTGTGCTTGAGAGTACAGCAACACCTTTCTAGACAGCTTTGTAGAGGGACCCCCCAGATGCTCTGGTTTCTGGCTCCCATCACAGGGTAGTGGTCTCAGGTGGATTCCAGAGGCAGCTGATAGGGTTCAGCCTGGGCTGTTGGAGTTAAGGAAAAGCAGTCTGAGTCAGAGGTTTCCCTGCCCTCCCTGAATCCAGCACACTCAGGTGTCAGTCACACAGATGGGATATTTCACATGTCAGACTCTTATTAGGACTGTGCCCTGTCCCTGGCCAAGAGCCTCAAACCTGAAGCATGAGTTACCAACTCACATGGCTAATACCTAGGTGAAACCTCTCAGGTGTAAGACACTGGGGCAGTAAACAAGAGCTGAATTTTGTGTCTTGACTGGCATCATCATAGTCCCTGAAAAAATTACATTTTCATGCAAACCTCCTGGGCTCACTAGCAACCTCTGAACTCCACTTGTCACAGAAGGGCAGAGTTTCTGTTGGTCTTTAACTTTGCTTTCCCTTCCTTACTGCATTGCTTTAGGTAATCTCCAGCCAAATTGTTGCGTATCTGAGTCCTTTGCTCTCATTTACCTTGTGCTAGCTCAGGAAATGTTTACAGCTGTATTTGCCCTTCAGGAGGAAAGAAGCTGATGGGAGAAGAGAAGCTACGTTAATAAATGTCTCCTGAGGCAGGAGGAGCATCTGTTACTGTACCTGTCCCCCAGGAAAGCCATCACCAAAATAAAGACCATCTCAGCTGCTCACTGAGTCACAGAATGTTAGGGGTTGGGAGGGACATCTGGAGATCATCTGGTCCAAGCTCTGTGCCAGAGCAGGTTTGGAGAGAATGGCATCCAGGTGGGTTTTGGATGCCTCCAGAGATGGAGACTCTACCACATCTCTGGGCAGCCTGTCCCAGTGCTCTCATGGCACTTCCTATGTCTAAGTTTGTGCTCCTTACCTCTTGTTATGCCACTGGGCACCTCTGAAATAAGTCTGAACCAATCCTCCTGACACCCACGCCTTAAATAGCTATAAAGGTTGATCATATCCCCCCTCAGTCTTCTCCAGACTAGGAAGACTCTCAGTCTTTCCTCATTGGAGATGTCCTAATCCCCGAATCGTCTTTGCAGCCCTTTGCTGTACCCTCTCCAGCAGTTCCCCCTCCTGACCTCTAGGAGCAGCAACGCTGCTCCAGGCCATCCCGAGGATCCCTGGCCAGAAGAACTTTGCTTTTGCATCATCCCTGCTGTGATTCACAAGCCAACTCGTCCTGGGAAAGGCTGTAGGATCACCGGTTGCCTCAAGTACAAGGCTCTCGTACAGGGTGAAGCGGTCTCCCACCTCCCTTCCCTTGGAGGCTGTGCTTACTGGGAGGAAAATCCATGGGACAGAAAGCAAGGGAGACCCTGGTCCTGGCAGGGTGAGGGCACCAACAGTTCTGCTTTGTGTTAGTTCAGCAACTTTAAAGCTTTAAACACCACTCTCAGTAAGAGTGGATGGATTTAATCAGATAAAATACAGGGCTCTCAGGTCTATCCTGAAATGGAGAAGTAGGGAAAAAATGTTTGTCTGTTGGCTTTTTTTTTTTTTTTTTTTTTTTTTTAAAGTAAAGGAGAGAAAGGCACAGGACAGAAAGTCCTGGGGACTGCCCTTGGTGGCAGGAGGTGGTAGCTAGCCTTGGGAGGGGTGGCTCTCCCTGTTTGTGCCATAGGGCTCTCATGTCTCTGCTGCATGCCAGGTGCCTGTAAGTGAGGAGCAGCAAGGCAGAGCTTTCCCACGCCCAAGACCCTTTGCTGGTCCAGGCATGAGCCTCTGTGTGCCTTTAAAGTAGAGAGAGAGCAGAACCACCCTGCCCCTGGGGCAGCGAGGGGGAGAGAAGGTGTATGCTGAAGACTGTGTCGTGTGCTGATGGAGAAAGCCTGAGCACATTTTCTCTTCAGTCACTGTGGTTAAGTGGCTCGGCATTTTCCCTTCCCATGACCTCTCCTCTGCTCAGCCCTTTTACCTGCATCTTCTGTGCTTCAGCATCTCTGAGGTAAACTTGTCTTCCAGGTTTTGTCCCTTTTTCATTAAGGAACTCTTCCTCTTCCTCCTCTTCAGTATTTTTCCCTTTCCTCTCCTCCCCCCTTGGTCCTATCAGAGCCCCACAGCCCCATGTATACTTGTGGGTCACAGAGGCAGTGGGGAAAAACCAGTTCTGATAAATCAAGTTGGGAATTTAGGGGCATGAGGGGATCCTGGAGCTCTTTCCCCAGGCTAGTGGCCAGCCACATTTGTCTGAGGAGTTCTCACAAAATATTCCTAGAGTTTTATCAAAATGATGCTGTCATGGGTTTGCTTATTAT
Organism: Heliangelus exortis; assembly: GCF_036169615.1. Classification (NCBI taxonomy): domain Eukaryota; kingdom Metazoa; phylum Chordata; class Aves; order Apodiformes; family Trochilidae; genus Heliangelus; species Heliangelus exortis. The sequence goes on along the minus strand of NC_092454.1, from coordinate 8,829,383 downwards.
TTTCCTTCAGAGCTTGGTCTCTTCATGGCTTTTTCCTTTCATTTTTGAGGAGGAAATGTTTGCAGCTCTGTCAACTCCTGGAGGAGAATGTAAGTTAAAAAGGGAGCAGGGGTAATGACAGCCTTTTCCTGAGTCAAGATAACATGGTTTTATGGTCACCTATGCCCTAAACATGTGGGAGTTGGGCTCAGCCCTCAAGGATGCTGAGCCAGGAGCTGGTCACTGGAGGAAAGAGCCATGGCTGGAGATCAGGGACATAGCCTGTGTACTGTCACACAGACACTTTGGACTATGATCCTCTACCTGCTCCTCTCCCTCTCCTACCCTCCCTTTTTCCCCCTCCCTCCCTCTATCTCCCTCCAAGGTCTCCAGCTTTAACCAGGCTTCTCCTCCTACTGTGCTCAAACCTTCCTCTTTGAGAGGGTCCCCACTATCTTCTCACCTGGCATTTCAGCCATTTCAGGTGAGCTTTGACCAAATGTAGCTAAATCCTTCCCTCCTCTTTCCTCTCCCATCAAAGCCTGTGTCAGTATATGGATTTCACTGGGCAGGGGAGCATGAGGGATTTTTCCCCTCATGCAGATGGTGCAGGCAGATGAAAGGGGAGATACAGATGAATTCCCATCCCCTGATGCCTGCCTGTTTCTGCCATGCCATGGCCTTGTCTGGAGCCAAAGCTTCTTCATCCAATACTCTCAGGCTGTTTTTTTTCTCCATCCTTGTTATGCAGCTCTCTTTGAACCCTCACAGTGTTTTGGAATGATCCTCTGATCTCATGCTCATATCTTTATTTTCTAACACATTTCCCTCATTCCCTCAGCTCCCAAGCCACTTTGTAACTCATGTATTCCAGCTGAAGATCTATTCTCCATGTTAGTTACTTCCATGTCTGGAAGTATTGTGCCTGGGGAGGAAGAACCCCAATCACCAGGACAGGTTAGGGGTGGACCTGCTGGAAAGAAGTTTGGAGAAGAAGGATCTGGGGGTCCTGAGAGATAGAAAATTATCCATGAGACAGCAATGTGCCTTTGCTGCCAGGAAGCCCAACAGAATCCCAGGCTACATAAAGAAGAGTGTGGCCAGGAGGTTGAGGAAGATCATTGTCTCTGCCCTGGTGAGGCCACAGCTGGAATACTGCATCCAGTTCTGGGCTCCCCAGCTCAAGAGAGACAGGGAACTACTTGAGAGAGTCCAATGGAGGGTTACAAGATGGTTGGGGATTGGAGCATCTCTTTTATGAGGAAAGGCTGAGAGAGCTGGGTCTCTTTAGCCTGGAGAAGAGAGGGCTGAGGGGAGACCTTATCAATGCCTACAAGTATCTAAAGTGTGGGTGCAAGGAAGATGGAGCCAGACTCTTCTAGTAGGTCCCAGAGACAGGACAGGGGGCAACAGGCACAAGCTGGAACATAGGAAATTCCATTTAAATAACAAGAAAAAACTTCTTCATTGTGAGAGTGCCAGGGCACTGGCACAGGCTGCCCAGGGATGTTGTGGAAATACTCTGGAAATACTCAAACCCCTCCTGGATGCAGCCCTGTGTAATGTGCTCCAGGTGATCCTGCTTTAGTGGGAGAGTTGAGAAGTAGATGATCTCTAGAGGTCCCTCCCAACTCTGATAATTCTGTGATTTTGTGTAGAAGCACAGCAGCTGGAGGTTCTCAGGGTCCTTCAAGAGAACTTGAAGGTTGGAAACTCCTTTCTGTTTTCTCCTGTACCATTGCATTTTCCTTCCTTACCCTCCTGCCCTTGTGCACATTTGGGAGCAGCATGAAGTGCCCCACTGAGAGCCTCCACCTCAAAGCCAGAAAAAATCACAAACAAGGAAATAAAGGGGGGACTTCTTTGATGATGTATGCCCTCGCTAGTAGCTTTGGTCTTTTCTTTTTTCTTTCTTCCTGGCATCACAGGTGTCCTGTGCTGAAAGGGGCAGAGGTTTGTGTTGCGGATGAGCTCTTGGCAACACCTTGAAGTATCAGCTGTAGACCAAACAGATAAGCAGACAATTCTCAGTAATTTTTCCTATTAGGTTTTGCTTAGCTTCCTCAAAGAAAACCCAGGAAAAATCTTCTAGAGTGATCTGTGTGCAAACAAGATATCAGCTTCATAAAAAGCTTCATCTCTGCCTTGGATCCTGAGCCCAAATGGTTCCCTTCATCTCATGTTTTTAGTGTATGTGTGCTCTGCAGACAGGGAAACATACCCACACAAGAAATGATCTCTCCTGCAGGGGATAATTTTGTTCTTGGAGCCATACAATGGGGAGATGATTATCCACTTCTGTCTGGCTTCCCCAGAAGACCAGGACTATGTGATTGTGCAGTCTGGGTGTGTGAGGGTGAGTATGTGCATCTCTTTGCTCCCCTGCCACCTCTGAACCCCTTGGCCCATTGCAGGCAAACATGGAAGAGTGGCAGATGAAGCAGGGGTGAAGAATTCCTACAAATTTCACAGCAGTCTCTGGCTGGATAGAAGACTGAGATGATGTTACTGACCCCAGTGAGGGGGATATTAGTGAACATGACATTTATTGGATGGCAGAAACTACACAAGCCGTCAGAAAACAGATCACTGCCACGCTCAGAAAATCTCATTTTCAGTCAGGGACACTGAGTCCCCTAAAGTTATGGTGAACTGGCAAGATGGAGCAATAACATCATGCTTGTGTAAGTCCCCTAGGATGGTAGTGGGAAGCAGTCACTTGTGGAGAGGAGAAGAAGAGAGGAAGAGAGGAATAAAGGAAGGGAGGAAGGGAAGAAGGGAAGAAGGGAAGAAAGAAGGGAAGAAGGGAAGAAAGAAGGGAAGAAAGAAAGAAAGAAGGGAAGAAAGAAAGAAAGAAGAGAAGAAAGAAAGAAAGAAGGGAAGAAAGAAGGGAAGAAAGAAAGAAAGAAAGAAAGAAAGAAAGAAAGAAAGAAAGAAAGAAAGAAAGAAAGAAAGAAAGAAAGAAAGAAAGAAAGAAAGAAAGAAAGAAAGAAAGAAAGAAAGAAAGAAAGAAAGAAAGAAAGAAAGAAAGAAAGAAAGAAAGAAAGAAAGAAAGAAAGAAAGAAAGAAAGAAAGAAAGAAAGGAAGAAAAAGAAAGAAGTCAATGGCAGCTTCTCAGAACATCTGCAGACTAAAACAGCTGTCTGATTTCTATTTTTTTAATTAGTTTGACTTCTATTCTTTTTATTAACTAAGGATTTTTAGCCACATAAGCAAGTGTTTATGCTGGCTGACCTGTCCCTCTGTCCCCAGAGCCTTCTGGATGTTTTGTGGTGTCGTTTTTCCCCTTGGGCAAACCAAGCCCAAACACCAAGCCTTGACTCACTGCTGTAAGCCATGTCAGAAGGTGTCTGTGATCCTGTGCTGTTACTCACTTCTGGGGAGGCAATTACATTAGTCTTTCTGGTTTGAAGGAAAATGTGGGATGTTCCAGGGAGCAAAGCTGGCTAGTGGAAGATGCTGGTGTAAGATCCAGGAACAGCATCTCACTTGCCTGCCCACCACCCAGTGCTGTTAGATGCCTGAACCTGTATCCTTGGCACCTGGTGAACATGGAACAGGCTCCCTATCTTGTGTGCCTGTCAGTTATCTTTGTTATTTTCTCCCTAATGAGAGAACAAAAATGGGCAGTGAGGACAAAGATCAAAGCTTCAAGGCCTTGGAGGAACTGTGGGTGAATCACGTGGATCCTTTCCAGATATGAGGCAAACATCAGGCTGATCCAGAGATCTCACTGGGAGGGGGCCAGCTCTCTTTGGAGGATGAAGTAAGACAAAGCCCCAGTGTTGGGAAGGAAAGTGATTTTCTTGCTGCTACTTTCTCATCTGAGCCCTTGCCCGAGGGATCTGTGGAGTTGCTGTGTCTCTCTCCTGGGTTTGTTGACCAAGGCATTTGAGTGCAGCTGGAGTAATGCAAACCTTTAATTTAGGCAGTATGTACACTAACACATGGTTAGTGTTAGAGCACTACAGTCTCCGAAGTATAAAAGCTATGAGCCTAAACCACATCTATTTCTCTGCTAAATTTATACCAGAAAAAAACTTCTTGGTAGAGTGGTGTGTGTTTATTCCACACTCCTTTTCCCATTACTGGCTTCCTCAGTCTGTGGCCTGCAGAGCTACAGCTCCAGGGTGTTCAATCCTTTCACCCAAGGTACAAACCCTCTGGCCTCCTTCTCCAGGTGTTTGGGCAACACCCCCAGGTGTGGCCCCCAGGCCCCAGCTCAAAGGGTAATTTGTCCACAAGAGCTTTTTTTTTGTGTGTAATAAGACACGTGCATGGTCTAGAAGGGAAAACACAGCAAGGACTGTGGTTGGTTGCTAGCTGAGAGTTGTGGCCACAGTTCAGTGAACACGAGGAGCTCTGGTTTTGCTTCATTAGTTAAAGAATAAGGCAACCCTCAGGCACAGACAATACAGGTCCACAAAGGCAAAGTCCTAGGCAAAGTCCTATTTAATTTAATATCCTTCTATGACAAACTCACCGACCTGGTGGAGGAAGAAAAGATGGTGAATGTAGTTTTCCTGGATTTTAGGGAGGCTTTTGATACTGTCCCTCAGAGCATCCCTCTGGACCAATTTCCCATGTGTGAGTTTGCAGTGTGCTGGGTCAAGAACTGGCTGGAGGGCAGAGCTTAAAGGGTTGTAGTGAATGGGGCTACATCTGGCTGGTAATTTGTCACCAGTGGTGTTCCTCAGGTTCAGTCCTAGGGCCAGTGCTGTTGGACATATTTATCAGTGATCTGTACACAGGATCTGCATGCACCATGAGCAAGTTTACTGATAATATTTAACTGGGAGGTGGTTTTGGCTCTCTTGAGGGACAAGAGGCCTTGCAGAGGGGTCTAGATAGATTGGAGCATCTGGCTATGGTTAATGGGTTGAAATTTAACAAACCAAAATCCTGGAGTCAGGTGGGGCTCAGGCTCTTGTCCCAGGCAGCTAGTGACAGAATGAGAGGGTATGGACTGAATCAGAGCCAGGGGAGGTTTAGGTTGGATATTAAGAAGCATTCCTCATAGGAAGGGTGTTCAGACATTGGAATGGACTGCCCAGGGAAGTGGTGGAGTCCCCATCCCTGGAGGTGTTTAAGGAGAGACTGGATCTTGCACTTAGTGCCATGGTGTTTTGTGGTGTTAGGTGACAGGCTGGACCTGATGGTCTCAGAGGTCTTTTCCAGCCTCAATGATTCTGTGGTTCTGCACATCAGACAGAGGAATGACAGACATAGGTGTAAGCCAGGAGAGGGGTGGCTGGAGAGTTGTAGAATGGGATCTGGGAGTGTTTGTTGGCAGCAGGGTCAAGAGGAGCCAGCAGTGTGCCCTGGCAGGCAAATGCACCCTGGGGAGCATCAGACACAGCAAGGGAGTCAAGAAAGGGGATTATCCTTCTGTATCCAGCACTGGTGTGGCCTCACCTCAAACATCATGTGCAATGCTGGACCCCACCATTTAACAAGTATGTGAAGCACCTTGAATGAACCCAGAAGAGTGCAACAAAACTGGTGAAAGGGATGGGAGGAATGTCTTGTGATGAGCAGCTCAATATTTGTTTGTCTAGTTTGGAGGCTGAGGGGTGACCTCATTGCTCCCTGCAGTCATGGGGATGTAGAAAGGGAGGTGCTGATCTCTCCTCTCTGGGATCCAATGGTAGGATGCATGGGAATGGTCCAAAGCTGTGCCAGGGGAGGTTTACAGAGAGGGTCAAACATTGGAACAAGCTTCCTAGAGAGGTGGCTGATGACCCATGTCTGTCAGTGTTTAAGAGACATTTGGACAATGCCATTAACAACATGCTTTAACTTTGGTCAGCTCTGAAATGGTCAGGCACTAGAACTGGATGATCACTGTAGGTCCTTTCCTACCAAAATAGCCTACTCGGTTCTATTTTTCTGGTGTAAGGTGACAGATATTCCTTTTTGCCTTGTCATCCTTGCTTTTTTTTGTTTTGTTTTGTTTTGGGTTTTTTTGTTTTTGTTTTTATTTTATTTTGTTTTGTTTTGTTTTTGTTTTCATTTTGTTTTGTTCTGCTTTGTTTTTTTTCACCTTCTTACTTGATCTTATTTCACAGACTTTGCCTTGGGGGCTGAACAAATTTTCTAGTGGACTAGGTCCACCCCTGACTCTTGAACATCTTTTATCTATCAGATGCTATCATTGCAGTGTCTTGTAGGAAAATATTGTGACAGACAAAGGCTCGATTGGAGACAGCTCTGAGGTGACTCACATTGTGCCTTCCAGCCTTGCCTGTGTCTGAGGTATCACTTCTCCTCCCAGCAGGGCTGAAGAGGAGGCTGTATGGGCCAGACCTACAAGCTAACAGGAGTTTTGTGGTTTGCCCAGTGTAAAATGGGTTCAAAGTCTGCCAGGGGAGATTCAGATTGGAAAATTTTCTTCACAGAATAAGTGGTGGAGCACTGGAACAGGCTGCCCAGGGAGGTGGTGGAGTTGCAGTCCCTGGGGGATGCTCAAAAAGCAGGTAGACACGGCATATCAGGAGGTGGTTTAATGGTTACAGGGCTGTAGAAGTGGCAGATGGGCTGTATGATCTTGAAGGTCTTTTCCAACCTTGATTATTCTATGATCCATGACTGTCCATCACCTGGTTCCCTCTGCACTGAGCTCCAGAGATGTGGGCATGGTTAAGCTTTTTGCAGAAGTCTCCCATTTCCTAAAGAGGCCACATGTGGCTGAAAAGTGTTTTGAATAAAAACATTGACTGACTGTACTGTTAGATGTTGGCTCTACAGCAACCACGGAGACTTTGGTATTCCTCCAGAGTCTCCCTAGATTTTTGCTATGGTTTTTGGGCATTTCTTCCACACTTGCTCCTCTTTATAGCCGTAACAGAGAATGAGTGATGGTCGTGGGCTCCCTTGTGCCTCATAGAGCTGAAGGACACGTGCCCATTTTGTAGTAGTTACAGCTGATGTCAGACAATAACTAACATCATGATGAAGACCCGTGGAGCAGAAGAAGGGAGTGAGACCCTAAGCATCAGACTGACAAATGGTGGTTGGAACTGTGTCAAAAGGTGAGGGGTAGGGACACCAAAGTTTCAGGGGCTTTCAGTCTTTGAGAAAATTCCCCCAGGAATGAGGAGCATAGGATAAAATGTAAATGCACATGTTTGAGTTCCAGCAGGCAATGGCACAGACTATCTGTACTACTCAGGGTTGGGACCCAAGCCCTTTGTGTTGACCACTGGTGGCTTCCCACCTGGGGTTTGACCAGATGGAGAAAGTGATCACCCATCCTGATTTGTGCAATGGCTCCATCAGCTCAATGTCTGACAGATCCTTCCAGCACTGTGCTTTGTCCTTGCCATGATAATTCTCAAGGTTCTGGAAAGAGTAGCTGTAATTTTGCTGAACTTGTAAGGCAACATTCATTAACTAATTCATGAACTTTTGCTGTTCCAGCCCTGCAGAAAAGGACACTCATTTCTTGGGAATTTAATGTGGAAATATATTTCTGGAGCACTTATTAACACTATGTAGTGTAGCTTTGTTGCTGTTGTCTTATGCTTTTTGTCTGAACATGGAATGTGACAAGAATTCAGACTTCCTGATTGTCCTTTCCTTCTTCATACAACCTGGGCTGTGGGTACATGAACAGTAGCAACCAAAATGTTACAGGTTAAGCAGTGCTGATGAGCTGCAATAACTATGTGATCCCAGCCTGTCCCATCCGTCAAGACATCATTTGTCACCATCTCTTTGTCTGTGGACTCACAACACCTACAAACAATCCACTGTTTCTGGGTTAGGCAATGCTATTACTCAAAAGAAGGAAAAAAAAAAAAAAAAAAAAGGAGTGCAATTGGCTTAAACTGAGGAAGGGTGTGAGACCACAAACTCACATTTTGTACTTTGATGCTATTCCAAACAGTCAGAGATGATGCAGGTCACAGGTACTGTAAGACTCTCAGTACATCCTTCCTGGGGGCCCTCAGAGGCTCTCCTCATTGTCCTGCTTCATTGCAAAGAGTTTTCCTGCCTATCACATCTTTTTCACATGCTCTCTCCATTACCTTCTGGCAGCATGGTCCATGCAAGTGATTGAAGTACAGCCCACAATCCTTTGTTTCCCTGGAATACTGCAGTATCACAAGCAGGAGAGAGCATTATCACGCCCACTGGCATGGTCTTCTTGAAGTGGTAATTAATTTGACAGGTAATGCAGTGCGAGCCAAAATAAAGAAAAGTAAACACAGAATTTGTCTATGAAAGCAAAACAAACAGAAGAGCTGAATGTGCTTGATGAAGAGATGAATAAGAGAAAACCACACTTTGCACTAATCATCCTAAGGCTGGTTTGCATGACCTCTGTGCATCACACAGCTAGCCCAGGAATCCTTTCTCCACCTGTCCTGGTGGGTTTCTCTTATGCAAACTCTGCAGCCTGAAACTGTCCTTCATGGGAGCAAATGCACATTTCAATATCTATCTTCCTTTAGTTCCCAAACTCAATGTGAAATTCTGTGCAGATTCAAATGTTGCTTCCTTTCCCCACAAATGACCTCTTTCATTACTGATTTGATTAGGAGGCAGCCTCTTCCCTGTGAAATTGCTTATGCTGCAGTGTTATCACACAGCAAGGCAGGACTAATGTTCTCCTACATGTACACGTGGCTTGTGACAGCCTTTGAATTGAGACTGATGAGCAGTGAGTGAGGATGATTTGGCTGAGGGAGACTGATCCCTAACTAAATTGGCAGAGCTGTGGTGAGCACTGTAAGTGCACAGGAGCTTTTATCTGAAGAGATCTCTGAAAATGTGCCCTTCAACCTCCTGCTCTGATTACCTGGGCTATCCCCAACATTTGATCAGGCTGTCTGTGGCTTTGTTTACTACCTATGTCTTGATAAGCTCCAAGGATGGAGATAACTCTGGTGATCAGACCCAGTGCTGGTCCTCCCTCCCAGCTTTTCTTCATGCCCATCCCTAAAGTCCCAAAATCCAGTTTGTTGTTGCTTATTATATCACTTTCCCCTGCTCAGAAGATCTAGACTCCAGTGTCACTGTAGTTACCCTTCAACCACTTCTTGGTTGCTATTGTCTGCTATTAGATCTCTCCTTCAGCCTCCTCCTCACCAAACTAAACAGTCCCAGCTCCCTCAGTCTCTGCTTCTTGGATGCATGCTCTGTCTCCTGATCTTGGTAGCCTTCCTCTGCTCCTTCTCCAGGTTTTTGATACCCACCTTGAACTGGGGACCCAACAGTGACTCCATCAGCCTTCTTGCCACAACTGTCGTGATGTACCCCACCACGTGGTTTGCCCAATTTTCACTGTGAGCACATAATTGGCTCATAATCTGTCTGGCATTAACAATATGGTAAGGTACCATAGTTTGGTATAGGGCAGGAGTATCTTTCACCAGTACCTGCACAAATGGTGGACTCTTCCCCATAGACTCAGCAGTGAGGAAATGTGAGTGCTCGGTTTTCACACCCAACATGGCTCATGCCAGAGGACTTGTTAGTAGCCACCTGTGAGTAAAAAGCCTTAGCAGTAGACCTACACTCAAAGAGATCTCAGAGAAAATCCCAGCTGTGCTGTGAAGAGAGGTGCAAGGTAACTCTTCCCTCTGACTTACTCTGCAGCACAGTGTCCCAGAAACATATTAAGGAGCAGTGTGGGAAGCATCATCATTTTAAATGATGCCTGTGCTGCTTGTGGTCTGGAAATATCTCATCAGATATTGCTGAGGATGTTAGCTCTGATACCCTGGGAAATTTCCAACACAGGTAATTGCCTCCTGCCTGATTCAGTTCACATGTAATAGAGTGACAACACTCAAGTGAATACCCCCAGGGTAGATGAGTGGTGGGAATCAAGGGCACACAGAAAGAAGATTAAGGACCAGAGATGGAAATCCATTGAGAGTCTATGTTTGAGGAACAGCCCTCCTCCCCTGCCCCAGGAAGTCCTGATACAATTTCCTGCTTTGAGCTGTGCCAGCCTGAGCGTGTTGTGCTTCTTCTAGAAAGGTAAAGGTCATGCAGGCTTGCATGGTGGTTGGTGCTACGAGGGATGCTACAATTCTTTCTGCACAGCTTTTCACAACCTTCATGTAAGAGACCTCTGTGTCCTATCCAGACCTTGTTGGTGGGTGTTATATGGACCTTGGACTTCTGTATTCATGTGCTTGCTCTCTCTCTTAGGAAAAAAAAGGAAAATATTCTACTTGCCACCACTGGTGAGAGGGCAGCAGTGCTGTGGGCACAAAACATTGTTGTAATGTGCCTATGGGTGCAGACTCTTTGCAATGCAGAGCTGACACCATTTACATTCCGTAGCCATCTAAAAGTATTCAAATGTGTTACCTGCAAAGGAAAAGCAGAAATACTGCTTGAACCACTGGAGACAAGCATGTCAGAGGGACAAGAAGTTCTGTTCTGTCTGAGGCACGCTAAGTTGACACTTGCTTCTGTAGTGCATATTTTTGTTGTAGTCCTCCCTCCCCACACATTAAGCAAACTGAAATGAGTTGGTTTTGCTGAAGATCTCCCTTGAAGTGCAGAAGGAAAGGGCCTTGCTGGGCTCTGGGTTCCTCTGTGCCAGGTGCTGCATGTGCCTTTCGTTAAAGATTTTTCAGAGATCCTACAGCCCCAGATAGGTCAAGGTAGGACAAGATGATAGTGACAAGCCACTCCATACTGGGTTCCCCTCTTTACTTTTATCTACTCTGGCTGCTGCATGGGGGCACAGAGGGGTGCAGCTTACCTGTCGTTATCCTTGGTGTGAAGAATTCCTGGAGAACTCAAATTTCTTACAGTGCTGACCTCCTCCCCTGGGGAGCCACCTACCTTCCTGTTGGCCATCCCTTTCCTTAGTTGACAGGAACCCTCTCTTCTTTCCAAAAACCACAACTAAGCTGTTCCTTGGGGCTAGTTGAAGCCAGATTGCAGCCAGGTCCTGAAAGTCTGAGCACCATCCCCATGCAAAATCATCCTTCAGATAAGACTTCAAGGAGAAGAACTAAATCCTTTCCACCCATGCAGCCCTGTTGTTCCCTCTCCCAGCTCTCTGTTGCCAGTAATAGAATAGATGTTTGTGAGTCTCAGGCGGTGACCCTGAGCCAGCCAATCTCTGCAGGAAAGTTTGTCCAGAGTTTTCAGACTACCCCCTGACCGCTGAGAAGAGACCTGATGCAGTCCATAAGGGACAAGAAGAGAAAAATGAGAGTAAGGCACAACTAGATTTTTCCATTTCAATCCAAACTGAGTTAATTACTCATCCAACTATGCTTTCCTTGTTATGCACTTAAAGAATATTCTAATTTAAATTATTTCTGAGCCAGAGTCTTATTTGGAGGGTGTGGTACAATTCAGCTAGCAAGCTGGGGCAGCTCTCCCTGGCAAGCTGGAGGTACTGAAAGGATCTTGGCTTCAATAGGTGAAGATAATTGGGGAGATTGGAGAAAAGAGAAAAAAGAGAAGGGAAAGAGCTGGTTTCATCCAGTTATATATACTGAATGTTAAGTAATTGCATAACTTGGTAGTAATGATTCATCTTGGTGATGCCTTGTTAAAAAGTTCTGGGCTAGTTGAGTCTTGCACCCATACTCTAGGCTGAAATGGGGACAAAAGCATCTCTGTCTTTGAGGGCTTGCTAAGTGTTGCGTAAGGGACTCAGCTCCCTTTACTAGAGGAAGCAGAGACTGACTCTGGAGGGTTTACCATGCTGGAACAGGGGCTCTTGAAATGGCAGAAGTGGCCTGGAGGTGGTGGAAAGTATCTCTAAAGTGGGGAGAGTTGTGCTTTCAGTCTGTGGAAAACATAGGGTTTTGCCAGCTGGCTGCTCTTGGCAAGGTGTTTTCTTGCCAACTGTAACCTTGGCAGAGAGGTCTGTGCACATCTTCCTTCTAGTGACATTAATTAAACAGCCTTTTCCTTTGGGGCCAAAGGTGATTTGGCTCAGTAGTCACTGGTCTGTTTTCCAGGTTGACTGTGTTTTAATCCTGGCTTCTGATTTATGCAGATTTTATTCATCTTCCTTCATGGAAACCAGTTCCTCTGTCTGCAGTCAGTAAGAAAAAGAAGCAGCTTTCTTTGGTTCTGACTCTCTGGATCCATCATGGGGAGCAAAAGGATAAGGCAGAGCCTTTCTCCTCTTGGTGCAAATGTCAGCCCAGCCACTGCAGCAGAGGGGGTCCTGTGTTATCTGCACAACGTGTTACTGTTGAGAAGATTAACTATCATGTTCTTATCCTTGAATGTATAGAAAGCCAAACCCTAGAGAGCCTGGGGCAGAGGAAGGTCAAAAAAATCGAAATCACCAGTTTGTTCCTGGAATGGGGATGTCACAAGAGTCCTGTGACTTATGTAGGCTTCCAGGTATTGGTGACCTCAATTCAGCCTCATGTAGTGAAGAATCAACTTCTTAGTTTCCTTCTCAGGAGGGCCACTGAGTTGTTCTGTCCATGATGGACATGTGCCCACATCCCAGAAGATGAACTCTGGCACACTGAAAGGGGTCTTGGCAAAAAAATCCAAACAACCAAACAAAGACTGCATGCATGACGGAGATGGGGGTTGTGTTTCTGCAGCCCTCAGTACCAGATCTGTATGCTGCTGGGTCATGTCACAACATGGATTTGAACCAAAATATGTTGAAGTCCTGAATAAGCTTCAGTTCAATTAGCCAGGGTGTACAACACAGATTTTAGGCAGCAGGTATGTTTTCACGCATGCCTGACCCAGCACACGCACTGTGCCCAAGACAGAGTTAGTGTGTGGTTCACTGCCAGCATCAGCCAAGCCAAATATGGGCTGCTGCCACCTTCTCTTCTCTATGTCAGATTGGCCACATAGCCTGACCACATTGCCCTCTTCATTACTGGGTGAGTATTAGATGGATCTGCTCCCTCAGATCCTTTGCTGGGCAGCACAAGAACACCGGCAGTGGCACGAGGGAGAAGAAGAAGGAGGAAGGAGAAGGAGGAGGATGCACAGAGTAGACAATATTACAGAAAGAAGTAATTATTTTGGCTTAACAGTCATGGTGTGATACTATACAGGCATACTGTAGGCAGATGACATCTGATTTGATCTAGACACAGTGTGGTACAGACTATGCTGAGTCTGATCCAGAACAAAGCCCACCAGGTCAGAGCTGATCTTTGGAATCTTCTGTCAGAAGTGTCAACTTCTATTGTGCCAGAGCTTCAATTCATGTAGCTACAGCTGGTACTAGGAGCCCTTTTGAACCCTTAGATGCTGATGGAGAGGGCACTGCCCTTCTGCTTTCCCAGCTCCATCCTCAGCATTGACAGGCCAGTATGGAAGGAAATATATTGGCACAGACAAAAGGCACGTCAAGACCTGTTTTTCCACAGCTCTTTTCCACCTGAATCATAAACAGAAAATCCATGGGAAAGACAAAAGCTATTCCCTTAGCAAGAGGTGGAATAACACGAGATGTGTTCAGATGGGTGTAGCTGAAACAACTCTGGTGTGATGACACGTGGCTTGGTCACCTGTGGAGTGCTGTCAGAGTGGGAGAGACTTATTACTGTCTCTAACCTTGCCAGATGGAATTGTCACCATTGGATTGTCATGGGGAATGAGTGATGTTAAGTACAGGCAGCAGGTCCCTTGCAGGATTGCTTTTGGCAGGGCTCTGATGCTGTCTGTGAGACCATAAGAAAGTCACTTTAACTCTCTCTGTGCTCAGGTGTCTTCACTAAAGCATCTAGGACCTGGTATTGCCTCTTTCTGTGCATACATGCCATGCTGGCATAACTTGTTGCAGTTATATTTCCCTGGGGACTGTAAAAGGCAAAGCACTATCAGGGCATCTGTTTAATAAATTTGGATCACCCGATAGGTGGAACATTGCAGGGCCTCCAGGGATAAAGCAATGAGCACGCTCTCAGATGGGATTCAGCTTGCAGGCTAAGACTCATGCATTTAGGAGCCATTTGAAATGCCCTACAGTATCTGGAAAATCCTCACATCACTGTCAGACCTGACATGGGAATTACAGCAAACCTGTATCAGTTTAGCACAACACCTTGAAGGAACCAGGTGGCAGATCTGAGCCCAACTCTGTTCAGGTTCTCATGCCATTTTTGCTACTGTGCTGACCCAAAACTGAGCACCTCTTTTGATCTCCAGCCACAAAGCTGACAGGGAAGTCCAATTCAGAGTCTGTGCTTTATCTGTGCTCCATTCAGTCTTGGGATGTCTGATATGAAGAGTGTTTCAGTCCTTTTCAAAGCCCCAGCTTCACCTTAGCTCTCATCTTTATTTACCTCTGCACATGGAGCCACATGTGAGAAATTCTCACCACGCTCTTTTCTAAGGTTGCAACCGTATTTAGATTATTCCTTCAATGTGCAGATCTGTCTATCTTTAACTGACTATGAAGTGGTGATGCTTCATGCCAGCATAATCTGAGTATTTTGCCCACTGAACTAAACTGAGCTCCTGTGTCAGAGGCAGGCAGGCAAGTGGGCATGAGGGAAGCAGCAGCCCTCATTGTTCAGTCTAACCAGACCCAATTCCTCAGAAGCTGTTCCCTAGCCTCATGACTTGAGCTGTGCCCCAAAACATAAACTCAGCTGCTGGACTACTATATCTGCAGTTCTGGTCCACTCAATGATCTGTCTTGGGCACTGATCCTGCACCTGATCTGTCTGGCAAGAGGGTCAGGATGATAATTTCTAGTGCTGTGCCCATGGCCACAGCTACTGAAATGCTGCCATCTCATGAAGCAGTGTGTGGCCACCCCATTGAAGCTCATCTTTTCCTCTAGTGAACATTTACTTTTGCAAGAGAAAAGGAAAAATACACCAACCCCCTTTGTCAGCACATGTAGTTCCTTTCTCTTAATTGTCTACATCCCCAGGATGGAGTCTGAATCCCCTTCATTATGCTTTTCCTCCTTTGCCTTTTTTCTACACACTTTTTGGGTTTGGTTACATGTCACTAGGAGACAGACCTTGATGGGTTCTGCCCTTCCATTGAGTGGGCCTGCAGGGCTTCTCCTGGAGCTACAGAAATCCTGACAATCTGGTTTTTGGAGCACTTGCTCAGAGCTTCCCACCACTTGCTGCAGACTTCCCAGGACATGGGTGATCATGGGCATCAGGCAAAAGTCCGAGGGAAGATGTGTGTTTTCCATCTTCAAGGAATGTGGGACTGGTGTATGCTGGAGTGGCATCAGACAGGACAGCAGAAAAGGTAATGTTCCGGAGACTAGAAGGAATTGTTTCACTTCACAGTCAGCCAAAACTTAGGGAGAAATTGTTAAAAACTCTCCTTTGAAACGCAACTGAATATCTCTCTAGATTCAGAAGATTCTTCTCATTTTCATTGGATTGGTTAACGAAGTGAAAGAATAGAAAGACCAATGTTCCCACTAGCTGCATGATTGGCTTTCTCCAATTCAGGCACAGGCCAAGAGATGTCAGGTACCTGCACATTTCAGCAGGTCTTCCTTGGCATCATGACTTTGAGAAGGTCCTGTTGAGAGAGGAGGAATATTGCTGTCACAGTCTCACCAAGGTACTTCCTGCCAATATGTCCCCTCTTGCAGCTCCAGATCTGCCCTAGAGCCTTTCCCAGGAGGCAGCACCAGCATGCCAAAGGTTTTGTTTTCTGTCACACTCACACTAAGGTTTTCCATGTAGGTATTTGGAAGATCTCATTAAGACAATGCAGAGATCTGGATCCCAGTTGTATTCCTCAATCTTCACTCAAAAAAAATGTTTCAAATATAAAGAGGAAAAAAAACTTAATTGAAAAAAATTATGTTAGGGCAGACATTTTGCTCTAATATAGAACTACCCTAGTCTTTTAATAACCCCATAATCTCTGTTTTACATATTTGCCTTTCTTCTTTTGCATTTGTTTTTATTTTCATTCTGTATCCACCTAATTATCATTCCCATACATTTCATATCACTAGCACTGGAATTTCCCATGTCTTATCTGTATGGCATTATTTTTTATTTACTCATTATACTGCATGATTAAGTTGTTATGTAAAATCCTTTTAATCTATTTCCCTAAACCCAAATGTCTCTGGGGCAGGCTCATTAAAATCTTGTGGTTTCCCAGATGATTCCTTGAGGCTCAAAAGGCACACAAACCCCATCCGTTTATCAGTAAGTACATCACCCCTATCAGGTGCATTCATAATATCCCAGGTTTGAAGATGTAAGGAACATCAATTAAAGACCCTGTTGGGAGGATTTGTTTACATCTATGACACTGATATATTAAGAAACTTTCTATTGAAACATATTCTTGTTGTAAAAAAATGATTTCACATAAATAAACAGTCTGCAAAGGAAACCAAGATGTCTTGTAGCCTAGCATCCAAAATTGCTGAAACCAGTCACATTTTGGTTGGTGTAGCAGTGTGGGCCTACCTGTGAAAATATATCTATTATCACCCTCTGAGCTCCTTACCAGATTGGTTTCATGCCCACAACCACAGTGTTTATTAGGGAGTGAGAAACCCTGGTTCATGTCATCTTGGGCTGAGCAGGTAGGAGAATGGCATCTCTGGAACACTTTGGATCATCCCTTGCAATATCTCTCATTTTTTCTGCTCAGCATTTCTGCCTGGTTCTTTTGATCTGTCCAGCTGAGGTCAAGCAATGTCCCAGGCATGTGTCTTCTTGCTCACACACAGCTCTGGATATTGGCCACCAGCAGCTGCCACTGGTTTCTGACCCCCCAGTTGCTGGAATAACCAGGTGGGAGGCTGGTGTGTGAGCATCCCCATGCCACACGAGGCAGCACCATTTGCTCTGGATCATGGAGGTCAGCACTGCCCTCATCCCACAACCTGGGGTGGGGTCCTTGCAGGGTGTGAGCTGCATCTCCACATGGAGCTGTGCCATGAGCTGAAACAACTCATGCTGAGCTGCCACAGGTGTCTTTATACTGTGTAGTGCTGTGGATGTTTGCTTGGGATCTGTACCCTTGCCATTCATTGTTTGCTGTTTCTGGGTGTTTATCAGATGTTTGCTGTAACACTTGAACATCCCACAGTTTTACAGTTTGTCAGACAGCTGTGTTGTGTTGCCTGCCCAGGAGATCACACCACCTCGGGCAATGAATGCGTGTCCTCATGAATGAATAAGGAAATTCAAGAACAAAGAACATGTTTTCTTCAGCAACCAGGCAAACACAACAACAGTTTTTGCTTTCTGAAAGTGATGGTTGACTAGAAAATCTGCCCAAGCCAATGCAGCCTTTGAGCATAAGTGTTCTTAGTAGTGCTCTGTGACACAGTTGTCTGGGAACACCTTCATTTCGTGATGCTTATCACACAATGAATAATGTTGGATTGTAAAGAGATGAGGAAGATGAGCATCACTTGGAAATCTGGGAGCATGTCACTTGATGCTGCAGGGCACGGCTTTCTGCTCTCATCCTTATGCAATGTGTCATACTTCACAATAAGGGTCTGGAAAGAGAAGATAGAAGCTGGCACTGATAAGCACAATACACCTGGGCTCGTTAGAAATGACGTGTGCTTTGCACACACTGGAAATATCCTGCAACAGAGAAGAATGGCATCGACAGAGTGAGGTCACTCGTCTTGGAGATAGGGTGCCAAAAACTGTAATGAGCGTTCAGGCAGTTTAAGATCACTTCAGTTTAAGAAAAAGTGGTAAATGAGGTTGTCTGGATCTTCAGACTTCAAAGGCCTCTGGTATAAACAGAGCCGCTGCATCTCTGTGATGTTTCAAAGAAATACCTGCATGCAAATGCTTCCCACCATGGGGAGAGTTTGTAGCCACAGCCTAGGCTTTTGCCTTGAGCCTACTGGTAACACCTCTATTTTTTGTTTTTCTGATTTGGCTGCATCTGCCCATGACTATTGCTTTTCATGATAAGATCTTGTTTCCTGCTAGTGGTACTTGATTAGTAATTGACTGGATGAGAAGAGAGGGTGGGAAAATTATATAGTCACGTTATTAAGAATAAATGCAATCAAGGGCAAAAATTAATCACTTTACCCATTATACATCTACTGTTTCCAAGTATCTTACAGTCTGATTTAAGAAGGTTTCCTGTCTCAGAGGTGCCCAGAAGGGAGGAGTGGATAGCCAGAGGGAGGGAGTAGGTGAGTAAAGGACTGAATGAATCTTTTTCCTCCAAAATCCATCAGGTCAGCCTAGCACCTGCAGTCCATGGATGTCTCATCTTCAAGCTGGCTTTGGCTGGCTCTTTTTTTTTTCTTTTTTTTCCACTTTTAAGTGCCCTCTTAGAAGTGATCCCTGAAACACTCAATTTCTATTCCATTCCAAGGGTCTGAACCACTGCAATAAATAATAGGATGTGTATATATTAATGTTGTATTAAAAGACTTCCCCTTCTCTTAGACATTCCTTGTCTCTTGACACCAGCAGCTCACGGCATGTTAGCTTCATCTTAATGGATCAGTCAAAACTGGTAAACTGGTCTGCTTCAGCTGCCAGCCTGAAAGTCTCTTAGCAAACAAACTCTGATGGTGGCAAAAGTCAACCAAGTTGCATATTGGAGCAACTTGCTGGAAGGGAGGTTGAAATTTGGGTGTCTAATGAGGACTGTGAATATCTAATGAGGACTTACTTTTTACATCATCCAATATGAGATTAGGTATATTACTTGAAGATGACATTGCTCATTGTTCATGCCAGAACAGAAATCTTGTTGAACATGCTAGCATGTATGCAAATCTATCTTCACACTGGAATGCCTCAAAAGGAGCTGGATTCCCTGCAATTATTTCAACTGAAAAAGTAATAACTGGCCAGAGGACCAGAACTTAATCAGCATTAATGCTATCGTTGCCATAATTGGTGTACAATCAAAGCTAAAATAAAAGGTTTGTTGCACTCTTTAAGAAATCTTGATCTCCTGAAAATTGAAGTGCCATGATTTGATAATATTCAGTAATTTGACTGCAAGTATTTTCATTAGTGTTGTTGCACAAATGTGATAGCACACTAAATACCATCTGTTTTAGCCACAGATTAAAACAGTTAAGCAGCAGTTTTATGATATTACATTCAAATTATTTTCAGCCTTCAACTTCTGTTCCCTGGTTCCCACATCCTTTGTGCACAGGAGGATGTACCCCTTAAGGTACTGACGTGGCTGGAAACCAAAGTGTCTTGAGGCAGGGAGGGTCAAGCTCTGGCCAGGGGCAGGAGGGAGGAGACAGGGACAAGTGCCAGTGCCTTGGAGATGGTGGTGGCACTGTGCTGTTGGAGACCCCCTTTACCTCCCAGGTAGCCAGCCCGTTGCTCTAGTAGCCCCCCTAAGTCTCTGCCTGAGCTCCATGCTGGGTGATGCTCTCCCTTGCCAAGCTGCAGGTGCTCTGTTGGTAACAGCAGCACACTTTCAATGTAAATACATGGCTGTGTGTGGGAGTCTTCATGGAAATAGTTATATGACCCTTGATGACAAACTCTCAGGAATGTGAGCTCTCATGTAGGCAGCAGGGATATTTTTGCTTCTTTGAAACATCTGGGTGCCACCAGCCCTCCTTCCATAGCTCCTGCTTCAAGCATTGAGCCCAGCTCAACAGTAGGTAGGGAGAGACAATAAATCCTCTCCTCTCTAGGTTTGGCTTGGGTGGTGAAGCACTGGAGGGAGCACAGCTGAGGAAGATTCCTTGTGGGCTGTTGAGAGGGTCCTAATCAGAAGTGGCAATAAGATTTATACTAACCTCACACCACCTGTCTGGTTTATTAGTTTGTGGAATCACAGCTGAAACAAATGATTGTCTCCCATGATTTGAGGGGCCCAGGCTAAGTTTTTGGTACACCATGGGTACTATATAGGGAAAGGCTCCTGCTTTGCCGTCAACTTGCTCTGTGCTTTATAGGGTCCCAATCCACCAGATGCTGGGAAGAGCTATCGGCACCCTTCCTGAGTTTTCTCTGCCACAAGGGACCCTCAAACACTTAAATCTGTGGTCATCAAGATCTGGTTTCGTATGTATATGTGTATATTTATTTGTATGTTTATTTGTTTATATTTGTTCCTTATTCCAGTTCTAGCCTCCGACCTTCTAAGTCTCTTTTCCGTATTCTGCTTTTATATTCCCTTGGGAGTGGGGACGGATGTAACAGAGGGCATTTCTGTTCCCTGGTTTTTGGTTTGTTTTTCTTCAGCCTGTGGGCACCATGTGAGGAGTGAGCCTTCTCCTGCTCTCACCCCTTGGGATAGGCATGCTAATCCCCACAGTGTGGTTAATGTTGCTGTCTTTTGTTTTCTTGCCCGGTTAACCAGACCAGCAGGTTTTGCCAATCTGTGTTTTGGAGAGCAAGCAATCAGCTCAGTAAATAGGTGGGTTTGATTTTTTTTTTTTTTTCTTAATTATTATGATATTTTTTATAGGCTCTGGATGATTTCACTGTTGAAATGTCCCAACATGTTGTGCCTCTCTCCTCTTGTACTGTGGGTGAAGGGAGGTAAGGGAGATACCTTTGCTCAGTTGTTTCCACAGAAGATGTACCTGGGCTTTTGGGACACTGTTGTGCTTGTTGACTCTTGCTGGTGGTGTCAGAACTCTTGGGGGTTGTACAGGGCCCTGCAGTCACAGACAGACCTGGGCTGGCATAGCTCAAGCATTACCTAGCAAGACTAAAGAATCAGGACTATCCTCTAACAGAGGAAGAAAAAATGGCACATGGTGGTTAAAAGTGTCTATTATACGTGTAATGCCCCTTTCAGCCTGGTTTTGGAGCTGTGCCCAGTGGGACAGTGGGGGACACAGTTCTGCTGTGGCTGCCACCAGCCTTGGTGACCCTCAGGACCTGGCAGAGCACCTAGGCTGTACAATGACCCATTGCACAGGGCTTCAGCCCGACACCATGGCATGCATCTGACTGTATAATCCATGACCTAGAGCATGCATGTAACCATACTCTTCCTCAGGTCTTTGCTTTGGTTTGAGTCCCACCTGCTCAGCTACAAGCAGTAGCAGTAGGCACAATGGGAACAGCTCTGATTCTCTCTGCTGCAGTTGGTAGGTGGCCGACCCTTACCCAAGAGATGCTCCTCCCTAGAGCTGGTTGCAGGATGCTGTGCCCATGCTCTGCTGAGTGTAGAAGCCTGGAAAAAAAAAAGTGAAACAGAACCCATGCTGGATGTAAACAGAGCAAATGTGCTTGATAGTCCTGTCTCCATGCTACTCTGCATGCCTCAGCTACTCCAATGATGGAGCTTCCTGAGCCACGCTTGGTTTCACAGAGCTATTGATTTCCAGAGAATCTCAAATATGGCCAGTTCCTTGAAGGGCATCTGCAAATGAATGGGACAGATCAGTTGGATTTTTCTTGCTAATGTGAGTTGTTCCTCTGAGCCAGGCAGTTGCATCACGGCAGCCTCTGCCTGGGTTCTGGTTTTTTTTCTCTGCTGTTGCAGAAATTACTTTGCTGGCTCTGCAGCTGCTGGGTGGGGAGCCTCTTGTCATGGCAGCCACAGTGTACTTGTCCTGTCCCAGAGCTGTGTCAGCTTTGCCCTTGACTCAGGCACATGCTGTCCCCTGGGTCATTCTCAAGTGTTTCACCAGAGGAACAGGGTGCTCATCCCAGACCCAGATGACCTCACCACCAGAGGGTAGCACCATCCTCCACTTCTTTCATAAAACCATCACTGGAATTCTCCATTGAGCATCCCCTGCCATTTCAGTCCCAGTTGGGCCTGTCTATGGCTTTTCCCCAGCATCTCCTACACAAGCTGTGCACTCCCAGCCCTTCCTCTGTTTTCATTTCTTTATCACACTTTTGCCGCTTTCCTTACTTTTTCTAGACCTTCTTGACCTGGGTTTTTCATCTGAAATGTAAACCTAATTCATTAGCTTCATGTTTTGATGGCATATCCTTATGTTTGGACTTTTAGAACAGCTTCAGGTTGTGCTGGGCAAGGTTTAGATTATTCAGTGAAAATCCAGGTTTCCAGGCTCTGGAATAGGCTGCCCTGGAAAGTGGTGGAATCTCCATCCCTGGAAGGATCTAAAAAAGTGTAGATATGATGCTTAGGGACATGGTATAGTGGGGAACCTGGCAGTGTTAGGCTGATGAGCTTAAGGGTCTTTTCCAACCTGAATGATTCTGTGAAGCCCACTGAAATTTTCTGCAACAAACTTTCTCCTACAAATTCACAAATTATTTTTGTCCATCACCTAGGCTGGATGGACATCTTCCTGCCAGTGCTATTTGCAGATTTTGATTTCTAACTTTTCTCAACTCACAACTTTCTCTGACCTTTTCTCTGTCTCCCATTCTCACTGAGTGTGACTATTGTATTATCACTCTCCTCTGCTTCTGGAAACATGGACTTGCTGCAGAAGACAGACACATTATGCACACAGTGAAATTAAAGTATAGGATCCAATTTAGAAAGGATCTTGAGAGAGAGAAACTAATCCATTTCTCAGCCCTGGAGCAGGGTCCTGATAGACTTAAATAATTCCCTAATAAATATTTGTCTAGCCTGTTCTTCCAAGCCACCTAAGATGGAGGATCCACACCTCCCTAGGCAACCAGCTTCACTATTACTGCTGTTAGAAAATTCCCCCAATACCTAATGTAAGCCTCCTGTAATAGTTTTTCTCCTGTTTTCTGCAGATACAAGTGATATGACTGGGCGTCCCCCAAGCACATTTATTTTTTCCAGCCTCTTTCATAAGTCTTATTTTCCATGTTTCTTATTGCTGCAGATTGTGGCTCCTCCTTGCTGTGCTTGGTTTCATTTCTAAAAATGTACATGAAAAGGCTGCAACTTCACACCCTCCCTCCATGAGAAGAGAGAAACAGATGAGTTCAATATAAATCAGTGGGGCTAGTGCAGTCATGTCATTCAGGGAAAATCCCTCAGGCACTTCAGCAATCATCTTAAAGGAAAGGGCATGAAATCAAAATCACTTGAGATAGCCACATCCACCCATCTTCTTGACTGTATCTGCAGACCCAGATGTAGTTAAATGGAAGCATCATCCTGGTCTGGATACCCTGGTCTGTGTGGGGACAGGGTTTTATTCAGCCTGAGGACCAGTGGGAAATGAATTAGAATCCTGGGCTGGCTGCAGTCAGAAGTTTGACTTCATTATAACTTATCTACTACGTCATGAAGCCATTTCTGTGCTGAAAAAGAAAACCAAGGTGACATTATACTCTTCTGTCTTTCTGTGATACCAGCTTCATGGATGTTGGGGGACCTAGGCTTTTATCCAGCATGATTGCAATGATGTCCATATTCAAAGTGCTGTAGGCTTAGCTAAGAAGAGGTCTGCTGTGCTATTTAAGGTACTTGGAAAAGTCACAAGGCCACTTTTCCTTTGAAGAGCTTAGTCCCAAATGGGAAAATCAAACAGCAAGCAAAATCAAAGCCAAAGAGTGGGAACATCAGCAAGATCTGTGATTTTTTATTTTTTTTTTCTGAATAGATATGCAGGAAGTCTTTGGTAGAGCCAGGAACTGCACTTAACTCATTTGCCCATCAGTAGGAAACCATGGCAATGAAACTCTCACTGCTCTTCACTGAACATCCTGCCCTGCCAGGCTCAAGAAGACTGAATTCCCTTCCCAGAAGACTGAATTTCCCTGCTACCAGATACATCCTCACAGGTAGTCCTTGACCTGGACTACGTATCTCCTGGGGCTGGATGAGCCTCAGAGGGTCCTTGCACCTTTATTTGTGACTCATGACACCTCTGTATTTGTGGTCTTCATGCCCCTCTTGGGGAGGACTTTGTTGGTTGCCCTCCTGTCTAGAGACCAGATGAGCCTAGTACCCTGCTAGGAGACCAGTATCTACTTTGCACAGCAAAAGGTGTACTTTGGATCAGTATCTCATCCAAGGGGCTGATACTGCAGTTGAGAGAGGGCACAAAAACATTTTAGTTCTTCCTTACTGTCATTGTAAAAAGTTCTGGAGAACCATAAACTAACTGTCTGCATCTGATCTGGTGCAGGACACCTGTACAGAGGATCCCTTCAGGGTAGGGAAAGGCTTCAGGGAAGCAGCACATCCTGATAAAATGTACACACTGGGCAAGGCACCTCTGGGATGATGACAAGTTTGTCACTGCTGCTCAACATGGGATCTCAGGGCATGGAAAACCCTAAAACCCCTAAAAACTGCCTAGAGCTGTGTCCAGGTTGCCTCATAGCCACATTGACATTTTTCTCCCTGCTGGCTGGTTTGATTTGAAGCCTGGAGATGAGGTACAGTTCCTTATCAGCTTCCAAGTGTTTTGTTTCAAAACCTGCACCCTGGAGGATCTGCTTTGCAGCTCTGACATATTAAATCCCAGGAACCCCTTGACTGAGACTGCTCCAAGGTGTGAATTGGCAGTCACTTTGCAAACAGAAGCTGCAGGCCAGCTTGGAGAGGAAATTCACTGTTTTGCCACTGTCTGCTTTGCAGCTGTACTCAGGGCATGAAAGCTCCTGACTGTCTGTTGGGAAGGAAGATGGGAAAACAGCCAGCAAAAACTCAGCCATGAGGAAAATTCTTGGCTGGCCACTGCTGCACTTTGCTTCTTTGGGCCTAATGGTGAGAGAGCACCAGGGCTGCCCAAATGGCTCCCTCTCTGTCATTTCTATGTGCGACAGAGGCTGAACATTGTCCAAACAGAGTCTGCACCAGGGGCACACCTAATAGACCCCAGGCAAGCCAGTATTTCCACACAGGCTGCATACTCTAGACTGGGCAAAGACAGGCAGTGCTGCTTATACAAAGGAAAAGGAAGAACTTGTCCTTCAGGTGAAGAAAGCAAACATAGAGCTAGGGCTCTATGGTATCCATGCTCTCCAAACCACTTCCGCAGTTACCACTTCTTCAAAACATTCCATTTCCCTCAATTTTATAGAGCCCACAGTGCTGTGTACAGCACAACTTGGAAGCTGCCTGTGCCTTCATTCCATCAGCATGAAAGTGTCCCTTGCCCTCAGCTTCCTCCTGGCTTTCCTGGATGCTGGTGAGTTTTCTGCTGGGACCTGTGGGGTTGCAAGACCTGGAAGTGGTTTGGGAAAGTGTGCTTTGTGTGTGGGGCTCTTCCTGCTCCCTGGTCCATAGGATCTCCTCACCTGGGGGGATTTGCACTGCAGAGGGGTGACTACCCTAGGGGAGTCACCTTTGCTGCTAGGAGCCAAGGTGCAGGTGAAGATATTTACAATTTGATCTGGCTGTCTAAGCTCCTGTGGTGGTCACTGGTGATCTATCTGGGACAGCCAGGGGAGTGGTCCCATTGTTTTCTCTGGGGAGAGGGTTTGGACTTAAACCTCCCTAAAAAATTTCTCCAGTAAAGGGGGGGTATCCATGGTCTCCACTGTGGAAGTGGCCACATTTACAAGTGTGGAAGGGCAGCTTAATAATCCTGCCCTCTGCTTCTGCATGGCTTTCAGGACTCTACCCCTCAACAACAACAATAACAACAACAGGACCACAGTGGGTTTTCCCTTGTGCTTCACCCTAGAATGATCACTGAGGATGGTGCATGTCTCAAGGAAGACAAGGCAAAACCCTTTTTCTTTCTAAATTCCTTCACTCTCATGAGGAACTTAGGTGTGAGTGGGTTCTGGTAACCCCACAGTCAACATCCACTGGGAGCCTCTAGATCCCCAGAGGTTTGGGTGCCCTGCTCATTGCAAAGAGAGGATTTGGGGTCAGGGAGTCCAGGGACACTTTGAATGCTGTTCAGGATGTTCCTTAGGAACCCCAGAAAAAAGAGAAGTAGGAGTCATTGTAAAGGATACAAAAGAAGCTGGCTGGGTGTTGGCAGTTAAAATATTATATGTTGTCCCCTCCCTTCCCCTCACTTGCCCAGATTCAAGTTCATACGAAAGAAACCAACAACAAAAAAACACCCCACAAACTGAGCTATGAAACAGGGAAAATAAGGGAAGTGGAATGTAAAAAGTGCTGATCTATTGCTGAGGCAAAATACTGATGGAAGGGGAACTGAGATGCCTTATGACTGCTACCCAGGGTGGTGTCCTCCTTCTTTCCTCAGGGACCTCCCTTCAGTGTGAGGTTTGTCACAGCTTAGGAAGAAGCTGCTCTGGTGCCATGAAAACTTGTAGTGATGGTGAAGATACCTGTGGCATCATGGTGCATGCGGTCGTGATGGGTAGGTGAGATATCCACTATGGCTGTGTGCCAGCATGGCTTTCAGAGTGGGGCTGGGGGACAGCTACCTCTGCCCACCCCTGTCACTGGCCTTATGGTTAGTCTTTGGGTGAGATGTACATTTTCATGACAGCAGAAGCAGAGATCAGTATGATCTGTGATGGGAAAAGCTCTCTATTCCTTTGTACCGAGCACCTGTTTCCTACTGGGAGGGCTTGGTTCTTAGCTGTGGAGGGGAGAACCTAGGCAGCATACTAAGAGAAAATATTGTTTTTTAATTCTGGCTAAGGTGAGTAGCTGGGTCAAGAGGATGGACTGTGAAGGACACAAGGGTGCTGGAATCTTACACTGAGGGTGCATGGGCTATGTGTGGAGGGAGAAACAGGCCAGCACCTGACTTCCTTCCTTGAGGGACACCAGGCAGGATATGTCACCATGTCCTCATGGCAGATAAGCCAAAGATGGGTGGTGAGCCCTGACACAACTGCACATTTGGATGTGTTAGGGGCACAACCTCCGTCATTGCCCAGCTTCAGTAGCATGTCTGCTGGCTTTTACACTTGGAGCTTTATATCTTACCAACTTTAGTGCTGGAAGCTCCAGTCCATGTCTTCTGTCTGCTTGTGCAAAGCCCATCCTATGCCCTCAGATTGCTGCTGCCATAATCTGCAGTGTTGCTGCTCTGGCCCGTTTTATCTTTTGGTTTTAGTGCAGAGGAAATATCAGACTTCCCTGTGTCAGGATGCTTGTGACTGTGGTGGACCTTGTGCACTGCAGACAGTGCATGAAGAAGGGTGGGCTGTGGGTCAGAGGCATGTGGGTCACCCCATAAGCTTTGTGGTTGGGGAATTCTGGCTAAGGTGGGCACCTAAGGCCAGCTGGCTGTGATGATTTGTGCTCTCCTCCTACCTTTAAGCACAGTGTGGAGGAGGAGGAGAAATTCCTCACTAGCACCTCAGATATGAGGGCACCCTTGTTTATTTGAGGGGATCACCAGGACCACCAGTGCAGCTTTCAGTGTGGGTCAGCTGTCCCCAGACCCCTCTCAGCCCCCAGTGCTACTGTTTAGCACTTGCTGCCAGAATGGATGGGAGGGGAAGGGTGGAACCTGGTGGTTAACAACTTGGTGCTGCTTTACACTTCTTTACAGGGGGGATGGAAATCCCTTCGTTCACCAAGTCCTGCCTGCCATCCAGCATTTGCCAGCTTGGCCCTATCACCATGAACTATGGGAAGGTAAAGGCAAGGAGCCAGTTGGCTTGCTGCACAGGCCAAGACTGTGGAACAATCTCTGTCTCATGTAAGCTCCCCTTTTCCTTACACCATGTCCCCTTTCTGTCTGCCCCAACCTGTGGTGAGGGTTTCCTGGCTAAGCCATCGCCTGGTTTGTTCCTCTCCTTCTCTAATTAACACCAGTTACAGCCCATCTCTTTCCATCCAGTGCCTCCAGAGGACAACGTGCCAAATGGATACCAGTGTCCTGCCTGCTACAGCGTGGACTCCTTCCAGTGTGGTAATGAAATTGTAAACTGCACTGGATCTGAAACCCACTGTGTTGACCTTGCTGGGTTAATTAATTCTGGTAACTATCTTTTACGTGTGGCTGTCTTTTATCTTTTTTTTTGGATAAATGGGTGAAACCAATCTAAGATGAAGCATCAGAGAGAAATTAAAAATAGGAAAGAAGTGTGAAGGAAAAAAGGAGGAAGAGGCATGGAACTGAAATGGGCACATGCTTTCCTTCCTCCTTCCTCATTATGCATGGAGAGCTGTTGTGATTCCTCTTAGCATGAGGCCAGGAGCAGAACTGGACTCCTGAAGAAATCCTGAAGTATTCAGTTAATCTGACCAAGCCCTTGATCCTGTTGACCCTAGCTAGTGTGCATAAGAATGAATCTGAATATAAGCCAGTTGCTTATCTACTGGAGCTTCAGGTGCCATTGGCTATCTCATGAAGTGACACTGGCCCCAGGGGAGTGGCCACTGCTTGCTGTAGCGGTGCCTCTGCTCCTAGAGAGCCAGAGACACATCCTTTCCCATGAACACTGAAATTGAGCCTTTGGAGTACCCAAAAATCTTCCCTGCAAGGGAACTTCATCCTTGGGACAGCTGGGGTCAACAGCAGCACACAACATAGTCCCTCAGAAATCTTTTTCTCACCTCAGGAGCTGTAACAAGAGTGAGGAAAGTAGACAGCAAGGTCCCTGGTCATTCTCCTTCCTTGCGTGCCACAGGTTTCATGATAGTCCCACCCATGATCCAGTGGGTAGGAAAAGTAATGTGGAAATTAAGGGCAACAACACTTGCTGTAGAAACAGACTGGAAAAAAATATCCTCTGTATGGTTATGAAGTTTCACTAAGTTGATTGCCAGGTGATGATACAATGCCTGAAAGTTTTTGCTATACACTTTATAGGTACCTTGTCCAACCTCTGAATTAGAAGGTGTTTCCCAGAGACAACATGAAGTAAAACAAGCATTATTTCAGTCTAAGCAATGGAAAAGGTGCAAATATGGTGCAAAATGTACCATGGAAATAAAAAGTCATCCTAGCTTACCTTGACTTGATTTGCCACTGAGGAACTAATGAAGTGCCCTTATATGTTTTTTGTATTTGGGATAAAAACATCCAGCCAAATATTCCAGAGCTCCATAACCTGTGCAGCAGGGAGAAATGAGCAGGGTGAGAAAAAGCAAGCAACAAGAGCAAAAAGGTCTGAATAGGGAGTTAGGCACCCAGTACCTTCCTATGTCTCTTTCTCAGGTAGATGCTCCAGTCCTGGCAAAAGAAAAGTTCAGGTTTCAGGCTTTCTTTCTGTGGACATGTGAGTTGGGGTTTCTCTGCTAGTTTGGCTACATCCTGTAAAGCCTTGAAGAACAGAGTTATCTGAATAAATGGCTCAGTCTGTAGTGTCTTTGAGACTTCCCAGGGAGCCCATCCCTGTGTCAAATCTGGCTGAGAGTCACTCAGTTCAAGTGTCAAGAGAGCCAGGCAGAGATGGAGACAATGAGCACCTGTAGTATTGTCAGATATTGCTGGTTTCTCTAGGAAGCTAGGCAAGATCTGAACACAAGGATATTTAAATGAGAGAAAGAAAAACATTTTAAAAGCTTTTCAATTTTTAGATTTAAGATATTTAGATTAAAAAAAAATCTTCAGCAGAAAGAGAGAAAGAAAGGGCAACCTCTAAACCCTTTGTATTTCAAGTAAATCAAAGTGACTCTGCTACTTCTGCAAATTTGTTCAGGGGATGGGGACAGGATTGGGTTGGTGAGTTTGGAGCCAATTGAGCATCATAGAAGGGCAGTTTTAGGGTGCAAATGATGGTTTTATTGTCCAGGGAGGAAATAGCTATGGATGCCAATTCTGCTGATGCATGGCATTTACTTCTCCTGTGCAGGTGGAATGACTCTGAAAGCTGCCATGAAGGGTTGCACCACCATTTCTGAATGCATTATTGTAGGAGATGGAAAAAACAGTCTGGGGATGATGGACATAAAGTTAAAGCAGTTCCAATGCACACCAGCTTCTACTATGGCCATGATGAATTCTGGGTTTACCCCTCCAGACACCCTCTTCCTCGCCATGCTGTCAGTAATCATCCTGGGGAAGGCACTTTTCTGACTCTCTAGAACTGTGTTAAGCAAAGTCCATGACAAGCTCCAACAGATGTTTGCATCCAGTCCTGTTTGCCATGGCTTCTACTGTGTGAGTTTCTTTTCAAATTTGTAATTTCACAGAATAAAGGTAGTGCACGTCTTCTGTTTCCTTGTGGATTTAATCTAATTTAAAGCTTCCTAGGTTCAATTGTGGTTGGTTTTGTGCTACATTCTGGGAGTGTTTTGTCAACACCAAGGCCAGGAGGAGACTTGCATGAGGTGCCCATACATCACACAGGCAACAGGAGCTCTCAAGACAGCCTCAAAGTCCACACCCACCATCTCGGTATAAGTGATAAGTTCCAAAGTCACTTTTCCAGGCTTTGAAAAGGACTGGAGGTGAGTTCCTGAGAGGTTCACTCTGACTGGAGAGGGTGTTTGCCCCTCTTCCCCTCTCTTTTATCCTATTTTTCTGTGGTAGGATGAGTTCCTCAGGTCAGAGGGCTGCTTGTGTCATCTGTGCAGCCCTGAAGTAGTCAACATTTCAGAGAAGAGTCAATGACCATTTGCTACAAGCAAACTGCTCCTGGCAAGAGCCATTCTCCTTGTGGTTGTTCCTCTTGCCTCACCAAACACTCTGCCATTCTGTCTTAAGTTTTGTGATTAACTGGAATAAATGCTTACCCTAAGAAGTTTTAATTTTATAAAATCAGCAGTTTTATATGGTGACAGACTGCTGGGAGCTGAGGTAATAGAAAGCTAGAGCCTCATGGCTATTTCCCTTCTGTAGGGAAAAATATCTGCACCTGCATCTGGCATGGCCTCTCCTCTTCTGCAGTCTCCAACTACCTGGCTGTTCAGCTCCAGCCATTCTCTACTGTAATGGGTCTCCTCAGGTTGGTTTCACACAAAGACACTGAAGAAAACCAGCACATCAGGCAGCATCCTTGCTCTTGGGAGGTAGTATGGACTGTGGGTAAAAGGATAAAGTGGTAGGAGCTCTGGGAGATGCTGGGGTGTAGAATGCAGGAGGGGTGTTAGCAGACTTCAGCCTTTCACTGTGCTTCTGGTCCCATTTTGGGAGCAGACTACTGGACTATTCAGCAAAGTGCCTGGCTGTCAAGCACTGCTATTTTATCTCTTAGCTCAGAGCTGTGGCAGAAAGCATTATGGAAAGCTTTGGCTGATGAATCCAGACCATAATGCTATCCAGTAGTGAGATGACTACGCCTTCATATGCACACATGAATATATATGTGTTCAGCTTTTAACTTGCAGTAGTGAGGACAAGTGTTCTTGTGATTTCTGTCTCCCCCAGACTTTCTCATCTTCCTAAACAGGCTGAAACTCCTTTCTTCCTAATATTCCAACCAGATCATTTGGGAGAGATTTTCACTTATCTGTTATAATAAAGGGGTGTGAGTCTGAGTGAAAATTAATTTTTGGGCTGGGGACTAGAACTGATAACACAAGTTTAATGCAGGGAAAAGAGTCTGGGTAGACTCAGTTAATTATGTGCAGAGGCTGTGCAATTAACAGTGTGGTTGTTAGAGAGGGAATACAGCTCCCCTTCATGGTGTAGCAATAGACTGATACTGCAATGACCCACTCATTCAGCATTTTTCCAGATCTGATAACACCCTGGAATTAAAAAAATTCTCTATCTATGCAAGAACATTATCCCTGATCACATCACCTGCACGTTCATGCAGAACATTATGTTACTGTCCGTGGCACCCCCGTGGCAGATCTCGATCTGCTTTGATGGCTCAGCCCTTCACTTTCTGCTTGTTCCACTTTGACCTCTGATGTTGAAAGCTAAATGACCCAAACCTGGTCAAGACTTGGGTGTGATGTGACCAGAGAGCCACAGTGCTGGGGTGGTATTTAGGGGAGGACCAGGAGGAGGGGAGCAGGCAGTGATGTTTCATACAAGGGTTTGTGGTGCAGAGAGGTAAAGCAGCATGGTGTTGACCTCTAACTCAGTGTCATGGCAAAAATACCCTGTTAAATCCTTGGCCGTGTAGGAGGGAGGGTGACGAGTGGAAACAACCCTGCATCTTTATGACTGACACACTAAGGCTTGGTCCTCCTCCAGCATTCACATTTTTGAAGGCTATTAAAAATGAAAACATGAAATAAAATGCCTCATAGTCAAAATCTTCAGGAGCATAAACCTGTGATCTTACTGAAAAGAAGTTAGAGAAGTGGCTTGTTTACAGGCTATAAACACACTGGTGTGGAAATGGCCTGGTCATAAAAGGTTCTTTTTTACATGCAAGCGCAGCAGAAAATTGACAAACCCAAAGGAGAAGAAGTTGAAACATCACTGTGCACAGAGCACAGTCATTAGAGAGAAAGGGTCATCAGCTTTTGATGTGTGCAGATCCAGTTTAAAGGCCTTTCAGAAATGTAAACTTTAGTAACAGACATGTTACAGGCAGCCAGGCAGAGCTTGTAGAAATGTGATAGACCAGGGTATGGAGGAAGGTGAGGAGACAAGACAAGACCCTCTGATCTAAAGTCTGGCTCCAGGGGAGTGAGTTGATGTTGGAGTGTATTCAGATACAAGCAACACAAAACATGGAAATATGCCTGGTGGCCCCAATTTACAAAATCAAGTCAAACAATGGGATCTCCATATCTTGTGCAAGGAGTAATGAATGAAGAGCCCTTGCCTCTGAGTACCTGCAGGGTGTGAACACCAGAGGAATGGGCATCTCCAGGAGTGCCCTGTAAAACATCTGATGTGGTTGAACATGGGAAGCCTCCTTGCTTGCAGGGTTTACTTGGGGATATGCAGCAAGCAGCAGCCCTGAGCTCATTAGCATGTTGAGGAGGGACAAGGAGAGATGTGGTCAAACCCCATCACAGTAAAGGGAATGACTCCTGCTGATTTTAATGGGCTTTGAGCCAGGCTTTAGACACCAAACTCTGTTGTTTCCATTGGCAGTTTCTCCCTATAATGTATACAAACCCTCTCCCACACAGACGCACACACGCAGACACGTAAATACCAGATCCTCCCTCAGATCTTGCAGACACTTCAGCTACCAGGCATGTGAGATACAGACACTCTCAGCCCTGGATGGATGGATGCTACCTTCCTTATCCACAATACCGACCACGTCAACAACAGCTTTGATCTCTCCCTTTGTGTTTATAGCAAAGAGGACCCAGATGGTTGTCTCCTCTTGCCAGACAGTGGAAAGTCTCCTGCCATTCCCCCTCTCTCCTCTGAAGTTTCAGTGCTTTCCCAAAATGCTGAGCCATCCAGACAACCTGCTGAGATAGAAAGATAGATATGTAGAAATTTTGCCAACAGGCTGGTGATTCTGTTGAGTGAAGTGAGGATTTGAACTGTCTTTTGGTGGACACAGCCCTGAACTCTGTGGGTGTTCTGGGGAGGAGGAGGGCAGGGGAAGCCAGGGAGGAGAGGTCTTGTCTCTGTGCAGCCATGCATCAAGGAAGGCAGCTCTTATCAGATACTAAAATCCTTTGGCTCCTTCTGCCCAGCACATCTGGAGCTGGGAATGGTTTCCTTTGACTTCTTGGGAAGGGTCTCTGCTCCAGCAGTTTCACACCAGGAGCCTGGCACACTGGGACACAGTTTATCTGTATGGCCTGGCATTGTATTTGCAAAGGAATGCAAAGTTGTTGCTGTGTTTCTTTTATATATTTCTTCTATATAAAGTCCAGGGGCTCTTGTAAGGAAGTTTGCTCAGCACCCTGGGTCAGCAGCTACAGTAGGTATTTGGGGACTGCAATTCTTCCAAGGAAAAAGACAAACAGCAAAGTGAATAATCATCCTTGCAAACAGGAAGAACATTTGTCCAGTTGCACACCAGAGATTAAATTTTTTGTTCCTGCATCTCTCAGGGAAAAATAACAGAACTGGGCCCTCTGACCAAATGTGGGCTTCTGCAATGGGTGGGAATCTCCCTCCAAGCATGTTGTCAAGCTCCTGGTGTGACTGAGTCAATACAGCCCTTGGAGATGAGGTTCTCCAGTTCTAATCACACTGCATTTCTACTGAGAGGCCCACCACTGACAGAGGCACTTGAGACACAAAAAATTAAGTGAAGAATATTTCATCTCAAGGGTCCCACCTTTTCCTTGGAGACCATGTTTTACCTTAAAGTTGTGGAGCACAGAACAGACTTTCCAGAGTCCACTGCACTGAAGAATAGGCTAACCTTGTGTCAAAAGCTGCAGGTTCTCATCTCCCAACTCACTGGACAATTCTGCTGGATGAAAATGTGTTGTTCCCAAAACTTCACACACATTTCCTTTTCTTGGATTGAATGCTGTGAAGAACAACATTTGATCCCCATCTCTCTTGCTGCAATATGGAAGATGAATCTCTCCCTCTCTATACATATCCAAACTGTGCTATACCATCTTGTTCGCAGCCATCAGAGCCCTCATGCAGATGAGCAAATGGAAATAAAATTCACCCCTCCACTCATTTTGGAATCACCTCACAAGTCACTCTGAGCAGCCATACCTCAAAGGCTTACCAGTTATCAGGACAAAAGCTGATGTGCAAGTCAGTGCTGGGACTGGGAGCTTGGCTGCTGCCATCGGAGGCACTTTCTGGTTGTTGTGATTAGGACACTGCAGGTGACAGGAAGGCAAAGTTTCCTTCCAGGGTTCACTGCCTCCCACAGTCACACCTCATGTCTGGTTTTGTCTCCAGGGAGAAAGGTCTTGGGCTTCCTGCCCAGAAACCTGTGTTGTTGCAGCAATGAATTCAGATTTTCTGCTCTGGAAGAATCAGGTGGGGAATATCAGATCATAGCACGTTTTCCGAGCAGGTTTATGCTAGAGACCTCCTGCGATGTTGTGGCTTGCCAGAGAAAACATGGGAACTAATTAGCAGCAGGTTTCCAAAAGAGTTGCTGGTTATAGGTGTTGGGGTCTGTGCAGGTTGAAGGGAGCTGTGAGGTTACAACTTCAGGAGACTACAAAGCCTGTTATGGCCCCCATCTTGTTGGGTTTGTTGGGTGCAAAGGGGTTGATGCATTTTGGGAAGAAACTTGTCACAGCCTATGCAAAATGTCTGGCTGGAAGGTTGGGTTCAGCAGAGGAGGGTGTTCAAGCTGTAGGAACTGATTCTCCTCTGAAGAAACAGAAGCTTTAGCAGACAGTGTTGCAGGATGCTCACCTACAGTATCAGTGCAATGCTCAGGGTATGCTTAAGAGGTCAGTCTTCTAGTATGTGGTTGTTTCTTACAATCTATATGTAAAATGATGGATCTAAGATGTTTTAATTGGTTCATTTCCCCCCTCTCTTTTTCCTTCACTGTATTTGTTGGGTCCATGTCTGAGTACTCACATACAGTGACTGTGACACATGGTGTTGCTGGCCACAAGTTTTTGAGGAGCGTGTCTTTTGTCTTCTTGGTCTAAGACTGTAGCTGTAGGTTGATTTGTCTGCCTGGTGGTTCTAAACCTCTCCAGTTCACTCAAAAACTCTGCAGACACAAGTGTGGGAAACTCCTCCTAAAATGGGAGCTGATATCCTCAGTATCTGCATGAGGGTGAGAGGGGTGCTGTAAGAAGCTCATTGTAATATTATGAGATTCTTCAGTTTACAGGAACTGAACAAATTGCGAATTATGCACATGAGCTGCTATGAGATGTCAAATCTAGTAACAAGTACCACTAGTGGCCCTAGACTGAGAAAACACAGTGCTCAGGACACTGGTGTCCTGCAAGAAATATAGAAGACATGTACAGAAGAAGTAGACCTAGTAATTCACTGACATCTCTCAGGTGTTCACAAGTCATTAGTCAATGTAATTTCTCATTTTCAGCTTCTCTTCCCCCTGGCAACTCATGCCTGCAGACTCTACTCATATCACCTGGTGGAAAAGGTTCAGGTAAGGTAGGACAGACAGCTATGGGAACTCCTGGCTTGCATTGAGATGACTGAAGTTCAGTCTCTGCAGAAAACCCAGTCAGTCTGGACCAGACCCAAATTGTGCATCTTGTTTATGCCTTTCTCACTTATTTTTCATGAAGAATTGTTATGGTGTTTTGTGACTGGTTAAGGAACAAGTATGGTGACCCAGACTGTCCAGAAGAAGATGCCTGACAGTCCTGAGTGGTTCATAGGTTTCAGGATTCTACAATCACAGAAAAATTAAGAATAATTAATTAATTAGTGGTCTTTGGAAAAGACCTCTAAGATCACCAGATTCAACTGTTAACCCAACACCACCATGGCAACTAAACCATGTCCTGAAGTGCCATTTCCACACATTTTTTGAACACCTCCAGGGATGGTGACTTCACCATTGCCCTGGGCAGTCAGTTCCAATGCATGACCACTCTTTCAGTAAAGAAATTTTTCCTGATATCCAATCTAAACCTCCCCTGGCACAGCTCCAGGCCATTTCCCCTTATTGTGTCACCACTTCCCTGGGAGAAGACACCAACTCCCACCTCACTACAACCTCCTTCCAGGTAGTTGTAGAGCACAAGAAGTCTTCCCCTCAGCGTTCTCTTCTCCAAACTAAGCAACTTCTGTTCCCTCAGCCACTCCTCCAGGCCCTTCACCAGCTCTGTTGCCCTTTTCTGGACATGTTCCAGCACCCCAATGTCCTTCTTGTAGTGAGGGGTCCAAAACTGAACACAATATTTGAGGTGCAGCCTCTCCAGTGCTGAGTACATGGGGACCATCACCTCCCTGGTTCTGCTGGCCACACTGTTCCTCATGCAGGACACAGAGATGGCCTTCAGGCCAGGATGTTCAGTCCTGAGCAGAAGAAGGAGGACAGATGGGAGATCAGAAATTACTGAGCTCTGTGAGGCACATTCCTGGTACACATCCATCCTCTCCCATGCCTCTACCCACCCTGGCACCCTGGATGTGGCAGTGACTCTCTCTGCAGCCCATCTGGGGCACGTGAGGAATGCTCAACATACCTTTTTTTCTGTAATTTACAGGAAGATGGTGCCTGCCTGGTGGTTTGCTGGAGCACCACAGATATTTCTAGCACAGACTCTTCCTTCCCTTGCAAACAGAGATCTTGCTGCTGCAGTGCCAGCTCTGGAGCAAACTCTCTGGGGCTAAGCTGCACACAACCTCCAAACCTACATCAGCTGAGCTTTTCATCTCTCTGATGCCTCAGCACAACCCATGGGAAACAGCCAGAGCAAGGAGGGCTGGTTTAAAATCCAGCCAGTTGTCCTAGTGTAGGTTTTCTAATTGAATGGGAGCTTCCTGGCAGCTCAAAATGGGGCAATAACTGGCAGGGAACATCTAAGAGAAACAGGTAAGGGAAAAATAATAAGAATTTTAAAAGTATCTTCAGTTTTTGCTTTGTGGTTTGTTTTTTTTTTTTCCTTTTTTGGTTTTGTTTTGTTTTTTCTTTTTTCTTTCTTTTCTTGTTCTTCTGGAAAGGTGCTTTTGTTTAGCTATTGTTGGCATCTCCATGGGAAGGTTCATCCCACTGCTTCTCCCCTCCCTACCCATGTGGTTTTTAGCTCCCAGAAGAAAGAGAATGGCTTTCTCAAGAGGGATTCTATAGGAGGACAGATGTTGGCACCAGACTGAACTTTACCTTCTTCATTTTGTTTTTTGGGTTGGAGTTCTTCATGGAGACAGGAGGCCCCCAAGGAAATACAAAGAAATTGACCTTTCATGCCCTGAACTGTTCACCTGGTACCTATTATGTAGACAGGCCTCAGTGACAGAAATGAAAATAAGTAAAATAACTGAAATAAAATTCACTGGCAGGGGCAAAGGCATGACATAAATCCACAAGAAAACCAAAATTTCAAATAAAAAAATCATCCAGTCAGGTAGATTATTTTCTAATGTGGGCTGGGAAGATGGAGGATCTTGTTGCCATGTAGTCCCTTCCCTATTATTCTTGTTCTTACTGTGCCCTGGATCAGCACATCTAAAGACTGTAATGGTAACTGCAGCAGATGCAGAAGGTGCTGCTTTCTAACATGATTTTTTTTATCTCATCTTACAGCACTTCACAGAGCTGTTTGCCAAAAGACAAGCTTTTCAACAACTTCAAAAAAATAAAATAGTATCACAGAAAAAACAGAGATGGAGGAACCCCAGGGATCATCAGAAATCACACCCTTCTGCAGTGCTGCAAGCTGCAGTTCTTCTGGATGCTTCGGTTTCCTCTGGAGCTTCTCCAGAGTTCCCAGGGGACTGCGTGGGCTCTTGAATGGGGCTACACTGCATCTCCAGTGAGGTGGAAACCTCTTTGTCCCCTGTGGAGATAAATGACCCCAGCCAATGCCCGTTGAGTTCCTCCTGAGCAAAGGGATTTCCATTTCTCTCAGCCATGGCCTTCTCCTGTTCAGGAGCACGCACAATTTAGCAGCCAGTTAGAGGCTATTTTTCAGCCTAGACTTTAATACTGCATTTTGTTTTTCTTTCTCCCTCTTTCACCTGTCTGGTAATCACTCACACTTGCTTGAAATCAGCTTGAAAAGGACTTTAATGGGCCCAGCAGATCTTTAAAAAGTTGCAGCAGGCATGACCTCACACTTCTACTGCATCCCTAGTGGATTCCTATTGATATTTGCAGGCTATCCTGTAATAAATCAGTGTGTAAAGTCCATGGTGGTGCCATTCACCAGTGTTTTTAAACCTGATTTCCCAGAGGACTGAAACTCTGAGTTTACTCTTCTCCCTTTTTATTTTTTTCCTCTTCCCCCACTGTGCCCACAAAAAAACTTTTGAACCCATAGAATGAATTCTACCTTATTTGTCATATGGTAAAACACCTTGAAGATTTGAACTTGCTCAGAGTTGTTTTGAAAACCAGCACCTGGATGGAGCAGAAACATCCATGGTTTTGCTTCTCTCTGCTCTCTCCCCTGAAGCCAAAGGCAATGTTTAGCACAATATACAATATATTGTTCAGCACAATATACAATCTATACCCTGTGGTGCTGCTGCCAGTTGTCCCAGGGTCGTTTATACCCTGGCTAACCAAGCAATGCAGGGGCAGCTCCAAGCCATTGAGCCATGATGCAGGACCCAGATCTCCAGCTAGACTGTAGCAGATTCTCAAAGAAACTTTTTAGGCATTATTTTGTTGTCTTTGGCTCCTCTCTCAGCTCTGGATTCTTGGACAGTACGTTGAGTGCAGGCAGCATCGTGCCAAAAGCAGTCATAGGCTACAGAAAAAAAGCCAAAGAAGTGGAGAAGATGCTCCTAGGTGGGAACTGTAATGAATGTATGGGAGGAGTGGAGGCAGGGGAGGTATCTCGTTTCCACAGGGATGCTCTAATGTCCCCTCCACTACTGGTGCTGATTCCTTGCCACGCTTTGCTGTTGTCTCTGGCTCCCATGGGAATTACTGCTTATCCACATGCACTTCAAACTGGGAGATGGACACAAAAACAGAGGTTTATCAAGAGGACAGTGGAAAGGCTTTTGAAGGCTAACATTTTGAAAGGCTAACACTGTGATCCCACTTAGCATCAGATGCTGAGCTACTTTGAATATCTGTCTGCTTCTTTTGAGCCCCAGTGACTGATTTGAAAAATTTGCTCCACCTCTGATTACTGAGCACTCAGGAAATTATTTTCCTTTATCTGCTTCATTTAGGTCTACCCAAACTTTCCTCCACATCCTTGGAGAGTCCACTTATACTTGGAGCTGAACATACATCCAGTGGGGAAGGGTCATTTGCTCTTTGTTGTAGCCAGCAAAGCAGCAGATGAGTAAGTTTTTCCTACAGAAAGTCTTGCTGTGTTGCTTGCTGTTTTGCACAACCTTTAGCTGAAGGAAATAAAAGAGGTTTTGATGTAGCTGATGATTAAAAGTGACTTTTCCTGTGGGGCTGCTTGTTGGAATATGTGATGGAGATGGGAGGATATTACCAGAGAAACTTCAGAGGGTTATCTCAAGTTGTAATGTGACTGGGATGGAGTCTGGAAAGTGTCAAAGCCCAATTCATCTGCTGGGTGGCAGATTTTTTTTTTTTTTTAAATGAAATCTCATTATTTCATTGCAAGTTTAGTTTTTTAAAAACCTGGATGGTTATTAATCTGATCTGTAGAAACAGGTAGAAACATATTAGTCTTTCTGACTTAAAATGACTCCTTTCTCCTGAATTGAAGATGAGCCTGAAACCAGTGGGATACCCAGATTTTCTTGCTCTCTGTGCAGTCTGGAAGCCTCTAACAAAGATACCTCTCCCACTTTCCCTTTCACATATTTCCATTCCCCTCTTCCTTCTCTAGAAGGCAGAAGCTAGAATTGTTTTCTCTTTGTCCTTGGGATATCAGGAATACTCTTTGAAGGCTCTTACGTATGGTAAAGATAATAGGAAGTCATAAGGCAGAGAATCCTCCCAATGACTGAAATAATAAACTCCGACCCAAGTGCCACTTTCTACTCTTGAATAACGTCTTAAAATGAGCAAACATGCACTGGCTTCTGTGAGCATGTCTCAGTGAAGAACACTGCACTCTATAAACAGTGGTGAACCAGCTTATGAAGAGTGGAGGAGAAGACTGAAGAGGGTCTGAAAAGTTTTCAATTCCCACACTATGCTTTCCTATCAGAAAGACCCACAGCTTCTAACAGCCTGACCCTCCCACAGATGGGGAGGTTGCAGATTTATAGCAGAGACTGATCAGGAAACATCTGAGAATAATGTGATGGACATGGCAATGAGAAACAGGTT
This sequence comes from Heliangelus exortis, assembly GCF_036169615.1. Taxonomy (NCBI): domain Eukaryota; kingdom Metazoa; phylum Chordata; class Aves; order Apodiformes; family Trochilidae; genus Heliangelus; species Heliangelus exortis. The sequence goes on along the minus strand of NC_092454.1, from coordinate 8,789,034 downwards.
TTTGTTTGTTTGGGTTTTTTTCTAAGATGTAGCTCTTGTTGGAGAGGTGTTTCCTGGGTTTTTTGGTCAGAATTACCTTCTCAGAGAAGGACACTACACCTGAGCTGACTGTAGGTGGATCAAAGACAGTGACCCTACACACTGCCCTGGGTGTAAGTGATCCCTCCCTTGCTGGTTATTTCAGCTCACAGCTCTTTGAGAGGAGTACGAGTTTGTGAGAAAGACCAATTATAAATAAAGGGCTAAATTGACAGCCAAGGGCGTGATGGGTGTCTGTGTGTGGGCACAATCTGGAACTAGGTGAAGAATTTGCTTAAAGTGATGCCTGGAAAAGTCCCAGAAGGAGCATTATGAATACCTGCAGCTCTGCAGCTCTCACTGCCTAAGGTGTTGACTGAAATTTTGGCTCCTGATGCAGATAGGTATCTGGAGGTTGGTGGCCCTCAAACAGGTAAACTGGGCAGGACAGGCTTTGAAGGAAAGGATCTGTGTAGAGTTTACTCATGTCCTTGAAGTGAGTGGCTGGAGAGGCTTTCTCAGCTCTGCTGGTGCCCGGTGATGAGCCTTGGGTTTCTGACATTTAATGCACTTTTACGGGCAAAGATGAAGACATTGTATTCATAAAAAGCCACAATCTTAATTAAAATCTTAACAAAATCAAGATATAATAAAGTTATTATTAGTCCACTTGCAATAATACAAATAATACAAATCAATATGGGAAAAGCTCATTAATAAATAATACTCTTAAAAGTGCAATAAAATAAATATCTCATCCTCTTCTCCAGTGCTCTAATCTCATTCTGGTGTCCCTCTGAGTCTTGTGGTTCATGGCATTGGCCTTCCAAAGCAGAGAGGTGGTGGGTTGCCTCAGTGAGTCATCAGAATCCTGAGTTGTTCACCAGGACAAGCACAATGTTCATGGTGAAGTTCCCTTCCTGGGAAGTCCTGGAGTCTGTTTGCAGCTGTTTTCATGTTTTTTCTCATCACTCTCTCTTCCCTTGACCCATACAAATTGATGGGTCCAGAGGGTGTTTAGAGAGCTGGTTGACATCATTGCAAAGCCACTCACTATGATCTTTGAGAAGCGGTGGGGATCAGGAGAGATTCCTGAAGACTGGAGGAAGGCTGATGCCATCCCCATCTTTATGAAGGGCTCCAAGGAGGATTCAGGCAGTTATAGACCCATCAATTTCACTTCAGTCCCCGCAAAAGTCATGGATCAAATCCTCCTGCAGACTATCCCAAGTCAATTGAAACGTGTCACTGGGAAAAGCCAGCATGGATTTATCAGGGGCAAATTGTGCCTAATAAACCTGACTCCCTTCTATGGCAAAGCAGCTCCCTTGGCTGATGCAGGACAAGTGGTGGACATCATCTACCTGGACTTTTCTAAGGGTTTTGATATGGTCCCCCACAGCCTCCTCCTGGAGAAAGTGACTGGGCAAGTGTTCTGTGCAGTGGGTGGCACTGACAGTGGAATGGGTGACAGACCATTCCCAGAGGGTAATAAAGATTTCATCCTGCAACTGGCAATGGTCACAAGTGGGTCCCCCAGAGACTGATACTGAGCCCAATGCTGTTTAACATCTTCGTAAGTGACCTGGAGGATGAGATCAAGATCACCCTGATGAAGTTTGCTGATGACAGCAAGATGAGTGGAGAGGTTAATACCCCAGAAGGGAGAGCCGCCCTCCAGGATGACTTGGACAGACTGAAGAGATGGACTGACAGGAACCTAATGAAGTTCAGTGTAGAGAAGTGCAAGATTTTACACCTGGGAACACATAATCCAAGACCATGGCTCAGACTGGGATCCACTTGGCTAGAGAGCACTCCTGTGGAAAGGGACCTGGGGGTCTTTATGGATAACAAGCTCAACATGAGTGAACAGTGCAGCAGCTGCAAGAAAAGCCAACAGGATGCTGAGCTGCATCAACAAGCTGCAGAGACCAAGAAGTCATCATCCCCCTCTACTTGGCCCTTATCAGACCACACCTGGAGTTTTTTGTTCAGTTTTGGTCCCCACTGTATAAAAGGGATGTGGACAGACTGGAAAGGATCCATAGAAGAGCCACAGGAATGATAAGAGGACTGGAGCCATACAAGGAGAGGCTGAGAAAACCGAGTCTGAATATTGTAACAATATTCCAGTGGTTCAAGGGCAGCTACAATGAAGATGGAGTGTCCCCATTTACCAGGAGTCACATGGAGAATGGGCACAAGTTGCTCCTGGGGAGATTCTGGTTGGACACAAGAAGAAAACTTGACACTGTGAGAACAGTCAGACCTTGGAATGGTCTCCCAGGGGAAATGGTGGATTCCCCCACTCTGGAAAGTTTTAGGTGTCAGCTCAACAGGGTGATGGGACAAGTCATGCAAAAAACAGTATTAGAAGGGTTGGACCAGATGATCCAGTCCCTTCCAACCTGACATTCTATGGTTCTATGATTCCATAATTCCTTCACAGTGGTTTCTAGGCAGTTTGAAAGCTGGAAATGAACACCTTTTCCCAAACTCAGTTAACATACAGACCTATTCTTTGTTATACAGTGACTACCTACATTTTTCATTTTACCTATATGGTCTAAGAGGGAAAAGGCTTGAACAGCTACATAGAAGTTACTTGACAAGTAGCAGTTGCTAAAGTAAACTAACACCAGCTTAGGTCTAGGTAAGACTGAAGACATCCTGGAATGCCAAAACCTGTGTCTTTCATTAACAATTTTAAAAGTTGTATTTGCTAGGCTACATCAGTACTTTGACAGATACAGACCATCAAATATTTTTGTATCCCGTGGCTGAAAGAGGAGGTCTCCAAACACAAGAGGCCCACAGGACCCTGTTTGGTAAGTTTATGACATCTGTGCTCATATGTGGTTTATTGTGGGTCCTGCTCACCCATCGCTACAGTATTATGGAGTCACCAACAGTGTTGCTCATGACTTCCACATCATTGATAATTTTCTCATGTTAGATTATCTCAGGTCTTACCACTACAAGGTAGTTCTGAGAATTTGTGGATTTTATTTTTTTTTTTTTTTTGACCCAGAACACAAGGATCTCTTGTCTATTCCTTGTTCTCTTAGGGTTTTTTTCCCCATCACATATTTGGTCTATTTAGGTTGTACCGTTTTTTCTTTCTTTTTCTGATGTAAGTTGGAGACTTTGCCTTCAATTTTTAGTGTCAGGCATGCCTGGAGAGAATTATTACAGCTGATATTTCGGCAGAGTTTTTTTGTGGTGATGAATGCTGATAAGTTTCCCCTTGGGCATGATGAGCAGAGGCTCAGCTCTTTTAAATTCTTCAGACCCAGAAAGATTTTTCCCCCCTTCCATTTACACACACACAAAGCCAGATGCAAATAATTATTATTTTTTTAATACCCCTCCCCTGTGCTTTATACTGTGGCTGCCTACAATTCTACTGCTATTGCAGCTGATGATCAGCTTGGAGATGCTGAGGGTGCCCGAGTGGCTCGATGTACACTTGCTTTTTTTCCCAGGGTGTAAGTCCTTCTGTTCCAAGGGCAGGGGAGGATGCCAGTCCCATACAAGAGCTTTTCCCGAAGGCAGGAGTGCTGCTGCCACCTCTTGGAGCTGGGAGTAAGTGAAGATCCCAGGATCGGAGGTGGATGGATTTGCCGTGGTGGACAAAACCAGCATGTGGGAACCATGGGGTGGTAACCTCTTCATTTTGCTCATGCTTTTGCAAGAGCTGTGCTCTGGTGAAAGATAAAGATCAGAAAGAGGTTTGATTTGCTCCTCAGCTAGCACAGGATCAGTACCAACATTTTTTTTTTTCAAAGGTATTTTTTCAAGTCAGGTTTTAAGGGGTGAATTTGATGTGTCTCACTCCAATTTCCAGGGTTGGCTGTAGAGCAGTGCAATGAATGCCACCTTCCTGAAACTTTTACTGCCTCTAAAATGCTATTAAAATGCTTCACTGCTATGTGCATCACTGTAATTGCTGTGATAAATGGAGGAATGGAAACCAGTCTGTTTTAAAGTTGCACTAAAATCTGACCCCCTCTCTGTATAACTAACTTCATTACTTCTTTTCCTCCCCTTTGCTATCTCAGTTCTTAAGTGGTGCTTATTAGCATAATATCAATGTGCTATCTAGGAATACATTAAGCAACAGCTGTTACATGTTTAGTTTTCATCCTGCTCAGGGGTGAAAATAAACGTAACTAAATTGTTTTGTTTGAAATCCTCACAACACCAAGTCAGCCTCTCCCTTCATTTTTCACAGAAGGGCACATGCAGACACACACATTGAGCTCTCCTTTTGTGCCCATGGAGGCACACAGAGGTACAGAAGGCAGAGAGCCTTATGGTGGCTTTTAGCTCTGGGGAATTTTGCTCCCAGTGTGTGTCTGTTCCCACACAGACTCTTCCTCCTATACAGAGGGACAAAGTTTATTACTGCTCCAAGGAACCAGAAGAGAGGACGGTCAGGGGCAGCCTTGACCCTGGAGCCATAAGCATTTTTTGACCATTTGGACTCCTTATACCAATATATTTGAAAACAGGGATTGAAGGTGATTTGCTGATCTCTGGGAATGCAATAACATCTGATGCTGTTTCTTGTGGCAGCCCAGGCTTCAGAGGGAGCCTGCCATGGTTAGTCCTGTCCATGCCCATCAAAGCACTGAGTTGTTCTGGGAGTTACAGCTCAGAGTGGGGAAGGAAAGACTCTTTCCCTTCCTAGCACATCACTTGATCCAGTGGGGATCCAAGGGAGGGAGCAGCAGCCAATGTTAGTGGCAGTTTCCAAACTGAGAAGAGCAAAAGTCAGATTTGGAGGCAGTGGGCCCAGAGTGTGAGGAGAGTGGGAAGTGACCTCACTGCTACAGCTAATCTTTGATTCTCTGTGATCTGTTCAGCAACAGGAGTTGATGGTTCATTGCAAAGTGTAGCAGTTGCTGACAGTCTGACACAATACCAGGACTGACATGAACAGCCAACTACCCTGGAGGGCTCCAGAAAACATCTCGGGGTTGCACAGTATCGTGTCCAAGAGACAGGAGAAGTGCTCCAGAATGTTCTGCTCTCTTGGTCATGTAGGAAGGTGTCTGCCAGCTCCAGACTGAACTCAGAAATTGGTGTCCAAACCTTTCTCCAGTCCACTCTGTAGTGTGGGTTTCTCCTTGGCCAGACAGGGAAAGGTGCTGAACTTTCCTATGCAGGTCACCACTGCCTGTGAAGGTCATGGAGCTGTTCATGAGTTTTCTGGTCCACCCTCTAATTAACCATTTCACTCCATTCCAATCAGGTTAATCTCGTGAACTCAGAAACATATTGTGATGCTCAGGAATGGCCTGTAAATGTGCATAGCTGTGATACTCATTTGGGGTATTTGGTATTGAACAGGGTGCAGAGGATCTTTCCCAGGGACAGAAGTTGGGCAACATGGGGTCTGGCTCAGTTTGTGAGTCATGTCTATCTGACACTCAAGTGGGATGGACAGATAGAAAGGGTCCTGGTATATCTGAGTCTCCAAGTGCTCCAAGGATTAAATGTGGACTTGGTGGCAATACAGAGAGCTCCACAGGACCCCAGCATGGATTAATTTCCTTGGCAATCCCACATGGCATGCGGGATCTCTCCTCATCATAAATGGAGGCTAGGGCAAACACAAAGCAAGATGAGTGTCACTGCTCCTCAGCTGGATGTGGAAGTGGCATGCTTGGATCCCTGAATGCCCAAAGCTGATTTAAGCTGGGCTTGGTGAGAACTGAGCTGGCACTTCACTGGAGCTGGGTGACCACACTTGATAGGCATCACCCTAGGGGATGATGGAGGAGCACATCGAGGGGACATAGCATGTCAGGAGAGTGAGACATATGGGGGTCTTCCTCCAACATCTAAAGCAGCAGCAGCAGCAGCAGCAGCAGAACATGTCTCCAAGGGTGTGTTATTGCTTTTCCAGTGTGCTAACACAGAGACCTCACATGGCTTATGCTCACCTGCTTGTGATAGATGCAAAAATCTCTTCATACATCCTTCTTGCTACAATTCCCATTGTCACAGGAGGTTGTTCCAGCAGTACTTCTAGGCTCTGGCTGTGCCAGGCATACACAAATGAATCAGGAGAGTCAGTCGTTGTTCCAGACAACTAATTTGAAAATGATGATACAGAGGTGGAAGCCAAATCCTCTGTCCAAATGTAAATTCTTCACCAGCTGCCTTTACAGCACTGGAGAGAATGATGTATTTCTTGTTCAGAGAGTAAAACTATCTCAGTCATACAGTGATTGCTTCTTCACTGCACTAGGTTTGTGTAAACACATCCACTCTGTAGATTTCTTCTTGTGGCTCAGACTGCATCACAAAAACATGCAGGAAATCCATTCAAATAACACCAAGGTGCTTTCCAGTCAAACTTGTCTAAATGTTCCTTAGTGCCAGCAGACCAGTTCTGCCTTGCAGATTGTGAAGCAGTCTTTGCAGCTGACTTGTAGATGTGAAATCTTGCCCTCACCTTTGCCTTTGGACATGGTCTGGTTTCCCTGGGGGTGTCAGATGTACATGACGCAGGTCCTGGGCTGGGAAGCTGCATGGCACAAGGCTAATGAGGTGTGATTTGGCCTGATCAGTAAGGCATGGATGGTCAGGGTGACTGAATGAGTTGCCAGGGCCCCATGGCACAAGGTTTACGGCCAGACAGGCTGGCATTTGGATTGCCCATGTCCACATCTACAGGGGAAACTGGCTGTCAAACATTTAAAGCCATCCAAGCAGCTGCCTGGTCAATAAATTATAAAGACCCTCTAACACTGAACACTTCTCTCTGGAATCCTATGGAGAATCTTGGAGCCAGAAGGCTGGCAAGGGGCTCCATTGGCCAGAAGAATTTGTGTGCTGATGGAGAAGTGCACCTCCAGTTTTGTGAGATGGTGCTGCATGCAGCATGGGAAAACAGCCCTGCTCTTCTGCTTATCCCAGCATGAGCACTGGTGTGGGAAGGGCTGTCTGGGCCTCCTGTCTGTGGGAGGGTGGGCTATCCTGGATCCCCCCAAAATGCAAGCTGTAATGGTAGAAACATCAATCCTGGATTCTGAGGGGCAGCATAAGAGGCATTGCCTGACCTGTGCCACCTAAAATGTAACAGTGGTGGCAGACTCAGACATCATCTCTCCTTCCAACCCACCCTCCTGTGAGACTCAGAGCAAAAGCAGTCTGGTATAACTTAAGAGCTCCCATCACAGAGCAGAGGCCCCTCCCCATTTTGGGTGGTTGCAATGGGAGCTGAGCCAAAAGCTGTCTTGCTGTGAAGGTTCTTGTCTGGTCCAGCCCAGGCAGAGCTCTGAGCAGGAACCCATCCTGCAGCCAAGGCCCATGTGAGCTGTTTTATGTGCAATGGGTGATACCAATGCTGTGGGCTCTCTGCACTCTGGCTGTCAGAATTCTACCCCCAGCTAGCACCATTTCTGATTTACAAGCCCTCCATGCCCCAGGACCTATTGCTGGCAGCATGCCCTCAGTCTTCACCTGCAGATGTCCAGCTTTTAAGCTGTTCAGGTCCTAAATAATGGGGACCTGAGGTGCTCTGCTTCATCTCCTGAAGGAACAGGGCATATACATATGTGATGGAGCTGTGACATTTGTTGTTCCCCCTTGGCATGAGGCTATCCCACAGCCATGCTAGGAGGTTGGTGGGAGAGCAGCTGTGGGATAAATACAAATTTTTAAAAGGGCCTTTATTTGATCTTCAGTGATGACCTGAAAGAGTTGTTGAATTAAAATGCATTCTATTAAGGGGAGGAGAGAGGAGGGTGTGAGTAGGGATTGGACTGGAGCAGGGTAGCGGTGCAGATAATGCAACAAAGTGGCCCATGGCACAATTTAGTCAATCATTTATGGGAACCATCTAATGATACTATATGAACACCAGAGAGGGACTACCACAGCCAGTTCTCAGTGGCATTTTCTGTATGCAGACACTGACAGGATGCTCCAATGACTCATTCACATGGTATTTCTCCAGATCTGATAACATCCTGGACTCTGAGCAACTCTCCTATCTATGCAGATTTTTTTTTTTTTCTTCTCAAACATATTTCACGCACCTTTGCACATAACATAACATTGCTGCATGTGTAACTGCCTATTCTAGATCTCTATCCTCTGTTTCTGCCCTTTGCTTACGTTTGCCTTGGCTTATGATCCTATCAGGTGCTGAAAGCTGAGCAGGACTGATCTGGCAGGACAGGTCAGCCCTTGAAAGGGAAACCCATGATTAAATTTGAGGTGCTGTAGCCAGTGGTGACAGCATCAGGGAAGGGATGTTCTCCTTTCAGACAGGCAGGTGATTGGGAGGGACACTGGGCATGGGAACACCATCTTTGTTATATATTTATGGTCGTCCAAGTCAGTCACCAGGGGACACTGCAGGACTCTGCCAGGGGGTGTGATTTTTCCTTCCAGATTGTGGGTTGTCAACAGGCATGAAGAAATCAATGGGCATCAGTGCTGATTTCACCAAAGGATGTATCTTAAATCCAAGGAATAGATGGTATTGAGTTAGGTAATATGGACATGTAAACAGAATACTTTAGGCTTTGACTACGGGTGACAGAATAAGGTCAGTTTGTTGAGAATTTAAAGGTGATTATGATGTGTTAACCTTGTTTTCTCTATGCTGATTGATCTTGTTATCCTGTTAGCAAGTCTGAATCAACAAATGCAAATTATGAACATGTTTTTCCCTTGGCGCTGACAATGTAGAACAAAACATGTTTTTGTCACTGTGGCTGGTATCTTGCTCTCTGCAGATGCTGATCAGGGTAGGATGTCTTCCATTAGGCCACTGCCTATGGGCATAAGGCATTTGTGATGGATTATTTTGTAAGTGCTTCCAGACAAAGAGTCAAAAAAAAAATGGGGTAATTGTAGGATAAAAATAGTAAGTAACTAGAACATATCCAAAGCTCTTGACCAAACACATGCTATGAGACTCCAGCTGTAGTAGTACAAGAAGATCATTGTGAACCTAGGCATCTTTCTTCCCCTTCCCTCCCTGTGGCTACATGCAACAAATATAGTGTATCCCACAAAGTTGTTGGTTGTTAAGATTTTCCCTCTTCTTCTTCTAAGGTAGTTTCTGGTGAGGGCTTAAAAGGGGTCTTGTGAGATCAGAGGATTTTGCTCACACCCCAGATTTCCAGCACCACTAGAATAAAGTAGTGGGACGTTGGATGGGCCCAAGCAAACCCCATGGAGTGAGACCCTGCTCCAAGACAACCTTTTTTTTATTTTTTTTTTTCTTTTCTTCCCAGACCACAGCTCCTACATGAACCAGAGACCAGACTGACCAGGAGGGAGGAGTGTGCAAGCCCTCACTGTGGGCACAGAGGAGGAAGCCTGGCAGGGTCTTGCAATGCTCCCATACCTCTGGCAATGTTTTTTCTCTGCCCGTGCTGACTGTGCTGTGTGACCATGGCATGGTTGTGCTGCATCTGAAGATTCTGCCTGATGGAGCTGTGCAGAAGAGGAAGCACAGGAGGGGAGATGGTGCCTGCAGGGGCGAGGATGTAGTGAGCAGTGAGCAGGCTCTCTGCTCTCTTAGCTCACTTTCTCCCTTGAAGCAGTGCACAGACAGCAGAGGCAATAGAATACAAGCTAAACAAGGAAAAGTCATAGAATCATAGAATAGAATCATAGAATTGACTGCATTGGAAGGGACCTCAGAGATCATCAAGTCCAACCCTTGATCCACTACCACTGCAGTTTCTAGACCATGGCACTGAGTGCCACATCCAGTCTCTTTTTAAATATCTCCAGGGATGGAGAATCCACCACTTCCTAGGGCAGCCCATTCCAATGCTTGATCACCCTCTCAGTAAAGAAATTCTTTCTAATGTCCAACCTAAACCTCCCCCGGCACAACTTGAGACCTCTTGTGCCCTCTTGTCTTGCTGAGAGTTGCCTGGGAAAAGAGACCAACCCCCACCTGGCTCCAACCTCCTTTCAGGGAGTTGTAGAGAGTGATGAGGTCTCCCCTGAGCCTCCTCTTCTTCAGGCTGAACAGCCCCAGCTCCCTCAGCCTCTCTTCGTAGGGTCTGTGCTCGAGTCCCTTCACCAGCCTGGTGAAGGTGGATATCCTTCCTGAACTGAGGGACCCAGAACTGGACACAGTACTCGAGGTGTGGCCTCACTAGTGCTGAGCACAGGGGCAGAATCACTTCCCTGTACCTGCTGGCCACGCTATTCCTGATCCAGGCCAGGATGCCATTGGTCTTCTTGGCTACCCAGGCACACTGCTGGCTCATGTTCAGCTTCCTGTCAATCCAAAGTCATTTATTTACTGCCCTACAGCAGGGCAGGATTGTTCCCCATGGTGAGTTCTCAAGTGCCTTGTGCTTCTAGTCTGCTCTTAAATGATGCATGTGTTGTGGCTTCCTCCAGGTCCTGAGGGGAGGAGAAGGCTGTTTCTACCACGGCACAACAGATTTCCCTCTTCTAAAGCTTTTATTGTATCCAAAATGCCATTGAATTTCTGTAGCCATTACAGCAATTACAGAGTAAGTGCTCTGGTGAGCTGAGGGAGCTGTTCTTCTGGCTTGACCTCTGCACGATGCTCTTACTTGCACTTCTGACCTCTGGGCTCACCAGTGGTGAAGTGGAAGCTGAGACATGTAGGTCCTTGGTTTCCTGGGACTGGAAGAGGTCACATCTGCATTGTACAGAGGAGAAGAGAGCATTGAGGAGATGGATGATTTAGGGTGACTCAGGAGCTGATGGCAGGGTTTTTAGCAAAGATCACACAACATGCTATGAGCAGCTGTAAATGTCTTCTTTGCCCACCCCAAGCTTCTTCTGAACAACATCTGTGGTCACCCCCCTGGGTATGAAGAACAGGGCAGGGAGGAGGAATGGGTGCTCAGGGATCGCACTGATGAGCATTGGAGCTGGGAATATATTTTGGGTATTCTCATATCATCTCAGGACAAGTAAGCAATTCATCATCGTGGCAGTAAAGGCTGCTAGCCTTCTACTCCTGTGACTGAAGTAGTGGTTATCCTGTTCCACTGGACACCACAGTCAGTGGTCACAAAGGCAAGCTGGACTCGTGGAGGAGATCCTAGATGTGGTGGTGGAAGAGTATACAAACAGAAAAAATGTACTCCCCCAAAATTGTTCTACAGTCTCCGTCAATTCACAGCCCAGAGACCACTTGCGATAGAGAAGTGTCCACGTTTAATAGCTATTGGTGGATTTTTATCTTCATGAATTTGAAAGGTGCCCTCTAGGTCCCTTTTTAGCACCCATAGCATCCTGTGTCAAGGATGCCTACAGATGCACTACATACTCCAGTGCTGCAGTTTGACACATCCATGAACACTTTAGATGCAAAATCTGATATCTATAGCTTCACAGACCAATTTTTATGTAAATGTTGCTCTTGTGGCATAGCCTGGAGACTGTGTTGTGATCAAAGGTCCATTGTGTCTGTTCCTGTGCAAATACACCCTGAAGTGGTCCCAGAGAGCTCTTGCTGATTCATATTGGGAGCAAGTGACAAACCCTCAGCCAGTCTCATGAGATTATAAATTGGTATACTGACCCCAAGGAGGTTTCAAAGGAGTCAAAATCAACAGTAAGGTGTGCAAAATTTAATTCTTCATTAGAAAATTGTTGATATGTATGTATGTTCTCACATACCTATGTAAAAATAAAAACACAGGGACAATAAGCACCAGGACAATAATTAGTATGTGCTATGGGTTAGGAACATCTGCACTGCCAGAAAAGATTTATATCTGGAGCCCTGTGCTTAGGGAAATAGATTGCATCAGTCCTCTGCTTAATATGTGTCTGTTTGTGAAGCTGTCACCTCTGTCATGCAGGACTTATGCCTGGAAATTGTGTGAGCAAGAAAAACTCAGGCGACACCAACAGATGGAATTTAAGTTCCTGCAGGTTTTTCTGGGTCAGTGGCTTTTCTCAGAGGAACAGAAAATGTAATGGGGATGACGAGAGAGGCATCCAGATCCACCACACCTGGCTCCTCTTTCTTGTCTCCCAAAACAGCACAAGAAGCCAAAGAGGCATAAGGGTGTTGGGGTCTGGCTGATGATGGAGCAAACCCCCACCCCCACTGAAATGTCTGCAGGGCTCCTTGAGGCCCCAGAAGAGGACGGGTAGTGCTGGAGATTTGTGTGCCTGTCTGCAAGGAATGTGTGTTATCTCCTCCCTGCCATGATAGCAGCTTACTGGGGGTTTTCTTCAGATGCCTTCACGTCTGCACCACCAGCATCCCTCTGGGCTGGGGTGATTTGGATCTGAGAAAGCTGCCCCAGTCATATATATCCTGGACTTCACCTCCCCTGGGGAAAGAGCAAGGGCAAATCCTATGCAGCAGAGACTGTTCACTGCCAACAAGAGTCATGACAGACAGATCATCAGGCATCCTGTGGCAGGTGTGATATGGGAGAACATGGTTATGTAGCGGTCATGTGGATGACAGGTGGGGTTTGTGTAGTTCACTGATCATACACATGGACACTGATTAGTGTCACCAGTTGGTTTCTCACGCCACAAAGTGTTTGTATCACAGCTAGCAGTGAGGATGGACTGTCTATATGGATTTAGCATCATCTCTTGAAGGGTTTGCAGGTGTAGCTTATGTGAGTGGTATGTAAGGATGCAGCCCACCCTCAAATATCTGGTGGCTGTGCAAGAGAACTGTGTTGACTGGTGGGCTCAGCCTTGCTCCAGCAGCACAAAGGTAACAGGCATGGCTGTGCTCCTGTCATCAGTGCCTGCTCTTGTTTTGCAATTTGTTAATAAAGGCTCATGTCTCTGTGGTGCTGCTTAGGCTGATGCTGGGCTGGTGGGTTCTGTAGACTGTCTTGAGGTGGAGTGTCTGGAGAAGGAATGAGGTAGAGGAGGTGACATGAGATGAAGTACAAGGGATTTTGTTTATGTAAACACTTGTAAGAGCAAACTCTTGCTGTCCTTAGACGTGGACATTGCCCCACTGGGTTACAGTCAGAGGCAGGGAAACATTCAGATCCCTGTGCTGGCTCCATCAGGCTCTGCAACTTCAGGACCTTGTGGAACTCACTCAGTGTCTCCCATCAGCTTGCAGCTTCTCCCCTTTAATTTCTCCATCCAGGGTGTAGGTGTTCACACTCCTCCAGGAGAAAGTCTGGCTCCTCTTATCTCCAGGCTGACGATGTCCTGTGAACCCTGTGGTTTCTCCAGCTGTCACTTTATCTGTGGATTGAAAGCAGACCCGAGCAGGCTGTTCAAAACTCAGCAGAAATGTTTGCACCAGCAGAGCCCACTGCTCTTTATTTGGGATCCCTGCAGTGACATCCCAGGACAGGAAGGGTGATGCTCCCACACAGTGGTATGGTGGGAGCCTGGTCCTGAGCAGAGAATAAGATGTTTCTGTCTCAGGGACAGGGTAGGGAATGGGGAAGCAGTAGATAAGGAGCTAGCAGGATTTAGGTGTAAATTCCACAAGTATCCTGTGGGACCTGAGGTGCCCCTCTGCCTCTGTTTGTCTCTGTTAAATGCCCTTTCTGGGGGAGATTTTCCAGGGCTTTGCCCAGATTGAAGCTAACAGGGTGCCTCAAAAAACATTATGCTCTTCTCTGTATGATTGTGACAGGATTTTATCTGAAAAGCCAGAGGCAGGGCAGGAGGGAAGGGTGGCCCAGGTTGGGCCAGGTAGGTCACCAGCCAGGGGAGCCCAGGAACCCTCTGCTCTGCTGTCCAACACTGGGGTCAGTGCTGCCCCATGGAACCCCCTCATGGAGAGCCCTGCTACCCCCTCAAGTGACCAACAAGAGGCACGAACTTCACCTCCTGCCATCACCTCTGCCTTGCAGATCATCTCCAGCTGAGCAAGCTTTAGCAGTCTTAGACAGGGAGACATCATGTACTCAGAGCATGAAGAAAAGGACTGCAGACCAGAGCAGGATGCTACCATTGTGACACCACAATCCTCCATCTCCAACTTGTGGCCATCTGTTTCGAGGTAAGAGCTATCTTGGTTTCACTGGGAAGGAGCATGTGCCAGCTTCAGTGCAAGGAGCAATGATGTGCAGGGTAAGCTGAAAGGTTGTGTAAAGGATAGTGTCCTGGGAATAGGGAGCTGGACAGCAGGTAGGGGCATAAAGTCATCTGCTGTGAGACAAATATCTCGAATATCTGCAACTCACACAGTGCCTGCCATCTGTAAAGGAGGAGATAAACCATGAATGTTAGATGTGAGACCATGGGGTGAGGGTGCTCGAGGTATGTTAAGTGGGGTATTTCCTGGACATCTAAGGCCATACCAGTGGTGTACTTGTCTTTCAGACCTGGTCTTGCTTCCTAAAGGGGCCTGACTCAGAGAAGTTATTCCTTGCAGCAGCACAACTGCCTTGGAGTCCCTGGGCACTCATCCTTTCCAGGGCTGCTCTAGCAGGAACCAGGGGGGTTGTTCTCCCCCCATCTTCTGTACTGCAGGAATCAACGCCAGCATAGTGGGCTTTGACTGTGCCAGAATTTTCTTCTCCAAACTGAGGCCTTTATTACTGGTGCTGAAACAGACCTGCCTTAGAGAAGAAAATAGGTTTGGCTCAGCAGGTGGTTGTTGAAAGTCAGTGTAGGGTCAATACTGAGTGAAGTTTCAATTTATAAGTAAGTCAAGCTAAACATCAGAGGCATTGCAGAGCCAAGTGTGAGCAGCTAATACCCTTCTAACAAGCCTTATAGGAAAATTTATGGGATAGCACCTGTAAGAAATGAGGTAACTCATGACTGTGATGGCATAATGCTGGCACATGAACAACTGGCTTCTAAAATTTGGCTGGAAATATGAAGAAATTCTCTAATCTCCAGAGCAGCAAGTTCTGGTTATAGGCTTCCAGCAGAAGCAGCTGGGGCAAAAAACCCACACTTACCCCTAAAATGGAGACTGGGTTTGTCACTCAAGGGATGTGGTGTGGTTGCTTATGTTAGTAGGGCACTGTGTTTGGTGACCCCAGAGATCCTCATCAGCCCTGCAGGTATTTGAAATTGCACAAGTACAAACAGGTCATGTTGGGCAACCAGCAGATCTTTGTGCTCCAGTCCTGGGATGACTCGCATGGTTGTTTTTGCTCCCTCAGGATTGCCACATTTCGAGAAGAGTGGTCCAGCTCCAATGACAGTGGATACCTCCACAAGGGTGTGCAGGATGGAGATGATCACTCCACGCTGCCCGTGCCAATGTTGGAGCCACCACCCAGCACGAGTCGGAGGTCTGGCTTCAGATACTAATTTCACGTGGGGGTCACCTGCCTTTTGGAGCTGCCTGTTTTTCTCTGCTAATTATGAAGTGGAGTGTGACAGGCACAGGCTCACACATTTGGGTTTTTTTGAGCTGCCAGAGTGGTGGTGCTCTGCCCCATAGGACTCATATAAAGGTGTTATTTTTTGTTGTTACACTGCTGGAACATTGGCAGATCTCCTTTGTGTGGTGTATAAAAGTGCCTGGAGGAGTCCTAAAGCTACAGAGTTCACACATTTTCAGCAGGCAACAGGAGGAACTCATCTGAACACTTTCATAGGAGAAGTTAATGTCTCAGCCCCATCTTGCGGAGTCATCTGTGTAAAAGGACAAGCAGTGGCAAGAGGCACATCCAGTGATCCATGACACCATCCTAAAACTATGTGGAAGCTTTAGGGAATTTGATGGTAATATTGGAGATTATACTGCAAATATTATCACCAAATGAGAGGTTTCTGTTGCAGACTGGGATTGCCTGTTTCCCTGTGGAGACTGCAAGTTCATGAGACCTTACTTTTCCCCCAAAACACCTGTCCCTTTCTTTGCCATAATTAGAATATAGAGGTGCCTTGAACACAAGAGACAAAGACTTTCTTGTTTGCCCACAGGGGGTTAACCCACTTAGAAGGTTCCCTGAGAACCAGGAGTGAAAAATAAAGTGAAAGTGGAGTTGTGAGTGATGCTTACCCACTCACACCTTCTCCATCTGAGAAAGATTGTGATATTTCCAATACATGCTGATGCCTGGGGCCTCAGCTTTCTATGTCAGCTGGAAATTGCCATGTGCAGAAGAAACTTGAGGCTGTTGTCACCACCCTGACCTTGTTGTTCCAGGGCCCATGTTTGTGTGCTCCCATAACAAACACATGCATGGCAAAGAATGAAGCGACCTGGAAAAATTTATCAGCCACTTTTTCTGTGCCACAGCATGGCTCACAGCCTCCCGGGACAAAAAAGCCTTCCCACCCAGAAATATACTATAGGAACAGCCTTACCAGCAATGTGGTTGTTATCTGTCATTATTAGATGGTTCTTGGGATGAGAGACAGGCTAGTAATTTACTGCATATTTAGTGAGGCGTTCCCTAAGGTCAATAGATAATCTGTTACTGGAGGAGGGGCTTGCACCAGTCCATTAAAGCCAGGTAGGTTTGCCACAAGATAGACAGTAGTCTATGGATCAGAGAGAAGAATCAGCTTCTCAAGTTCTCCCATACTCACTGTCCTGTGGGTGAAAGAAAAGCTCATGAACTTTTGCAGTGCTGTAGCACCAGAGGAAGGCAACACCAGGGGCATCAGGAGCAGAGCACTGCATTCCCACCAGGTAAACCCTCGAGAGCTGTGCACAGAGAGAGCTGTTTCCCCTTTCAGGGCCACACTGAGAAGATGCAGTAGGTTGAGAGAAAGAGGTCAAAACCCAGCAGAGAACCAGATGGGGCTTGCAGGAAAAGCTCTTGAGTGTTCAGTGGGTTTAAGTTTTTCAGTGACCAAGCAAAGGCATTAAAACACAGTGGATAAGAGATAACACAGAGAGATAAGTGCAGGGAATCAGGAGATGGAAGAGAAATCAGGACAGTGATGGCTCTGGTCTGGCAGCCAGATAAGACTAGAGGTCTCTGGGGACCATTGCTGAAACTGGTCTCTCTCTGCTCCACATGAGAAGACAAACTGGGCTGCTGGTGGGGAGGCTCTTTGCTAGTTTGCTGAGAGCTTTGAGCACAGGACTATTCAGCTAGAACTCAACTTGAAGCAATGCCCAAGGCATCGTGCTCTTCCCAGGTGCAGACAGCTTTGCACATCAGCTTCAGGCAGAGCACCTTTGCTGCAGGCTGGGCATCCAAATAGTCCTGCAAAGCACATGTGAAAGATCCTAATACCACCTGTTAGAAAAAGAAAAGGCACCAAACCACCAGCCCCCAGGTTACAATGCAGAGCACAGGTGAAGTTCCCGTTCAGTGCTCATCAAAAAGTTATGAAAAGGAGAGAGGTTTTAGGAGCACACCAAAGCTATTTATAGCTTCACCACTCTGGAGATAGGCTGCTCCTGGGCAGAGGCACAGAGTTTGCCATGACCCAGCTGCAGAAATATTGCATCTTGATCATACAGTTTAAAAGGATGGCATGCTTGTGTGGGAAGATTTTGAAGCTAGCTGCTACTTTATTGGCTTGTTCATCGTTAACCAAATGAATGAAGGTGTCCAGGGGTGAAGGGAGGGTGCCAAGTCTCAAAGGGTAACTTAGCTCAGTGCAATGAAGTGTGCTGTCACAACAGGAGCTCTTGCAGCTGCAGACTGGAACCAGGGAACAAAATGCTGGAGAATATTCAGAAGTTGCTCACAATTCGCAACCAAACCATCAAGGAGCTGCTGGCAGAAGCACTGGGGATGTTCATCCTCATGGTAAGAAGGAGATGGGCCAAAATGTGTGTATCTGTGTGTGTGTGTGTGTGTGTGTGTGTGTGTGTGTGAAGGGGGACTGAGATGCTAAGTGTTGGCAGCAGCAATTTGTAAGGTGAGTGGTTGCCCTCCACATCCTCATGGGTGTTCAGCAGCTCGTGGGTGGTATTCACCTCTCTGCTCTGGTGGGACAGCAGCTGCCCATTGGGGTGACCATCTGTCAGAAACCTTCTGGAGGTAAAAAGCCATGAAGGGTGGGATTTAGACACAGGGCAAGGGTGAAGCAGGTGGGTATGAGCCACTGTCTCAGTTCTCCCCTACAAGAAAATCATGGAAGAGCCTGGGAGTGAAACCAAAGAGCAGTGTTTGGTCAATGTAATGATTGTGCCAAAGCCCTTGAAAGATCCCATGTAGTGAATTGAGGCTTTTCTTCCTGCTGTGCCAAAGACAATGCTGTGCTTGGGGGGTTCTGCACAGCAGATCTTGACTCCTGGGGGGTTCTGCACAGCAGATCTTGACTTACAACCTCTGTGAAATGAGAACAGCATTCATCCATCTTCTTTTTGGGGTTGCCAGGGTGATGAGAGCCTGTGAAACTCTCCAGAGCCACAACTCACCATTAGGAAATGTAATTACCAGGTGTATAACATGCTAGGATTTCACTTTGGGTTTCCTTATACTTTCAAATGAAGAGTACTTATCCAAATCATACAGAAACTGCCCCCTTGCCTGAAGGCTGTCGTTCATGCTAAAGAAAGAAAAGTGTTTTTGAGCTCTCAGGCTGCTTCAGAGGTGTTTAGGAAGAGGATGAGGATGGTTTTACAGTCAGACTTTATCTCTGGTGGGTGTGAGGTGTCCTCCAGAACCAGAGCCTTCATGTGTTGGAGCAACTCAGCAAAATGAGATCCTTCCTCTGGAAAGGTTTAGTAAGTGTCTTTGCCAGAGACACAAACTACTACTGCTAGAAACCTTGGACTTAGCTTACAAGAATTGCTGGGCTGAGAGGAAGGCTTTGGAGTGGACAGAGGCTGACATGGAAGGGCTGGGGATAATCCACATAACTTGTACTCAGAAATTTGCAGAGAAAGATGAGATTTGTGTAAGCATGGACAGGTTTTGACACAGATGTTTGTACACATAAAGGTGCTTATTTGCAAGGACAACTACATGTGCAAAGGATGCTTGCTTTTTATCCCATGCTACTGCACATCCAGCTCCTTGAAGTTCACTTCTTCCTAAACAGATTGTTTTGCATACCTTGGAAGTTCAGTGTACAGGCCTTTGTGACTCCTCAGCAGAAGATGAGCAAGTGATTTTCCTTCTCCATTCCCTTTTCCACCAAAAGGTGGTGGAAATCTCCAGGTGATAAAGATTAAGTTCTAGGGTGTCCTTCCAGGGCTGTCTCTGGGAAGCAGCATGAGAAGGAGCCCTTTCCCTGCAGGTCTTCATCTGGCAGATCACAGCAGATTTTGGAGCTGGCTGCTCATGTTGTCTCTTTCCTCACTTATCCCCATGAGAGAACAGAGGGACACCACACAGGGACCCCCATCAAGCTGTCCACACAGAGCACCCAGAAACTGAAAGTAGGATCCAGCATCTTTAGCAGGGTCCTGGCCCTTTCTGTAACAGGAGATGTTCTGGATGTATCCCCAGGATGCCTGGATGGCTGTTTTTTGGATGATATTACTCAGCCAGTGTTACTTGCTTTGAAGGACAACAGGCAAAAACAGCGGAAGGACCAAGGAGTTAGGGAAAACAAACAAAGGATATTTTAGGACTGTGAGAATAGAGGAAAAGTCCAGAGGTTTGGAACTGAAAAATGATTTCTCTGTCCTGTCCTGTGTTTTTCTGGAGACAGTGTTATTCATGTCTCCGACCTTGCACCCATTTCTCTGCACTGGCATCCTGTCCTGTAAAATCTGTGCCCTATGCATTTGGCTTCTCTTGGATGTGGCTTTGGAAAAATCTCAAGAGGGCATTGCAGATGCTGGAGGCCATCAGAGACACTGCTTTTGGGAGCTTTTGCAGAGGCCTCATTGTAAGATAAGAGGTCACACTATGCAGCTCCATGCAGAGCACAGCTCATGGTCTGTGTATACCAGAGAGAGAAGAAATGTTTCTGGGTAACAGGATATTGGTGATGTCTGAAAGGGAAGAGGGAGAGCAGATACACAAGATAAAATTTTGGTCCAGGTAGAGCAGGCAGTAGAGATGTGAGTCAGGACAGGATACAGGACAGAGCAGAAATTTTGATGCTGGAGAAGGTACTGACCTTTTTTTTTGAGGGTACATGTCCCCCTGGATAAACAGTGATCCAAAGAACAGGATACCATCTCCAAAGCCTAAGCAGTATGCAAGGCAGAGACCTCAAGAGAAGCTTTGTTCTTCTCCAGATTTCAGCATTAGAGCTGTGCAGTGGAAGTGGAATGACCTTTCCATTCACTGACCACATCAAAAAAGTGAAATAGAATTTACTTTCAGTCCACAGCAATTTACTGAATATGTTTTTTCCTGCTGGAAAGTGTTTATTTTTCTTTCAGCTTTCTTTTTTTTTTTTTTTTTTTTTTTTTTTTTTCCCTGATTGCCCTTTAGTCACTAAAAAAATAGAGAAACTTTGGCTATTTTCAAACTGAAAGTATACATGTTGAAAGGAAAACCAGAATTTCATTTTTTGTTTTTTGTTGGAATAAGTTACCCAAATCAGGGTAAAGTTTGGCAAATAGTTATGTGCAGCCCAGACTACATTTTCAGTCAATAAATTGCACATCTGGAAATGAAAGAGAACAAGAATCTGCCCACCTTCCTTCCATCTGGCTTGGGTGCAGCCTCTGGGGTGTCTGTGGTGATGATCCCCTGGCTCACGTCCCTTGTTTTAGGCACAGATGACCTTACCATGGTTGTGTGGTTGTCCTCTTCAGCCTTGGACCTTTGTGCAGGTGTCTGAGTTTTTAATCCCCTTATGCAACCATGACTAAAGTGCCTGGCTAAGTGTGATGAGCACCAATGAAGAGTAATCTGCTCTTGATTCACTTCCTGGATGTGAGTTTCTTAGACTCTTCCCATCTTCATGAGCTAATTAGTGTTGCAAGGACTCTCAGTCCACCACAGCTGTCACACTGCTTTTAACACTCTCTCTTTTTTTCCATGCACTAGGTCTTTGGCTTGTCTTCTGTGGCACAAGTGATATTGGGAAGAGGAAACTTTGGGCAGCATCTGAGCATCAATTTGGGATTTGGCATTGGTGTTACCTTGGGCATCCATGCAGCTGGAGGCATCTCTGGTGAGCAGGACACTTGGACACAGGACATCTCCGTGACCTCTAGAGGTCACACCTATCAGAAGCAGGAGGGTTGGGCTGCCAAGGGGCTGGTGATGGCATGGCAAGGCAGGGCAGTGCCTTCACTAGAAAAGAATGCAGTCCTAGGGTCCTCAAGAAAGAGGAGCAGAGCTATTCTGGTGACTGTAACCAGGGACAGCCCGTATGACCAAGTAATCACTGCCAAGTCTGCAGGCAGGAGGCAGCTCTGAAGTCAATCCAAAGAGTTTCAGTGGCATAGCTATGATATGCTGGCCCCAAATGCATGTCCTGCACTGAGAGAGGGGCAGGAGGAAGAGGGAGAGCAGCAGAGATTCGTCCGTCCCCTCCTGTTGTGGTCAGCAGAGCCAGGTTTCAGCAGTGCTCCTATTATGTGCTTGGGATATGCCAAGGAGACAAGGCCCAAGGAGACAAGGAATTCTGAAAACATATTGTTAATCTGACCCACAGGAAAGTAAATCAGTTTTTGCAAAGAAGAGCTTATTGCTCATGATGCAACAAGGAATGGCATGCAAATTTTCTCATAATCATCCACACCCATGTGCACACACCCACATGAACTCAGGAGGTGGTGTTTCAGTGCCATGGGGTGGTATTTCTCACATGACAGGTCCTTACCTTTGTCTTGTGCAATTTCTGCATTCATTAGCACCAAATAAGAGATTAAGGGGTCTAATGGGCATATGTCCTTACTCCTGACCTCCTGGGGCATAGACATATCCAAAGTTGGGACTGGTTTGGAGAGGAACTTTGTTTCCGTGCAGAAAAGCTAGCTCTTGGTCTCCCTGTCATTTTGGAGCTAATGGAGACATTATGGGCAAAGTGAGGTGAGAAAAGTAGGTCCCTGCAGTCCCAGGTGACATTTGAGATTCTGAGGACTAGGAGGTCAGAGGAGGGGTCTCAGCTCAGCTAGCAACAGGATGGCTCTGAGGTCAGCTTCAGCGCTTCTTGGCATTGTGATTTGGCCCAATTTTTGTCACAAGACGTTTCTTGTGATCTCTGAAATGGCTGGCCGTGCCCACAAAGGATCACAGGATCAAAGAGAATTGTGTCTTACTCCATTTCAGTTGTGGTTTTGGGAATGTACCAGGCTGTTCACTTCACTCTGTCCTGTATTCTGATGATGTGTGTCTGTTATCCTTTTCTGAGTCTGAAACAGGAAAAGGCCACTAAAGTTAGAACATTTACTGACTCCCCAAGTTGACACCTACTAGGCAGGAATGAGCAAATTTTTCCTTTAGATGAATGAGGAGATGAGGCTTGGAGAACAAAAACAGTTTGCACCAGTGGACCAAATCTGGATCCCGTTATTCTTTCTCCAAAAGTACTGTTGTGATACCAACTTCCTCCACAGAAACCAAACAAGGAAAATTGGTCTTGCCCTGTCTGAAAGCCACATACAATAACTAACAGATGCAAGGAAATACAGTCTAAGATTATAAATCTAGTGAGGGAAGGACAGGGTCTACTCCACACTGTTGGGAGCAACCATGGTCTGGCCAGGACTGACCATCCTGATGACCCCTTCTCAATACATTGACATCTGCAAGCTAATCCAAGTTCCTTACTGACAGCCCAGTGTAGGATTTGCTTTGTAGACATGAAGATTTGGGACATCATTAGTTTATTTTGTAGTCTGTTTCCCCAGTGTCTCATGCCTTGTCTGTCAGATGTGCCAAGGGCCCACATACTCCATCAGACAGGGTACTCAGCTCTACCAGGATGAGGCTCTCCTTGTCTAAATGATGCTTTTAGAAGGTCTTGAAATTCTCTGGAATAAGATTTGTTTCATATATCTGTAGCCATAAATAAAAGGTGTCACCTGCCAAGAGAAGTGTCTCTGCCAGCTGAGATGGCTGAGGCAGACTGTGGTCTTCAGCAGGTAAATCACAAGCTGTATAATTTTCAGAGGACAAAGGCTAGGAGTTCTCTGCCCTCTGCTCAAGGGAAATGGGTCAGTTTTCACTCTGTGTGCAGGAGGGAGATCCTGCCCTGAGAGAATCTTGGTGTCCCAGAGCAAGGTCTGAGTGGTTACTGTGGGGTGTGAGGCATGCTCTCTTTTGCTCAAGGCCACTCTCTTTTGCTGTGATTTTGCAGGAGCTCATCTGAATGCTGCCATCACACTCACCCACTGCATCTTAGGAAACCTTCCCTGGAGAAAGCTCCCAGCATATCTGATTGGACAATTCCTGGGCTCCTTTATGGCAGCAGCCGCCGTCTTTGGGCTCTACTATGGTATGGCTGTGTCTTTAATATAGGGGTTGCTGTGGCCACTGTCTCAGTGTTAGCTCACAGTTCATTGTCTGGAGAAGAGAAGGCTCTGGGAGGACTTTATTGTGGCCTTTCAGTACTTCAAGGCAGATTATAAGAAAGATAAGAAAGAATCTTCTTATAAGAAAAATTATCCCCTATAAGAAAGGGGAGAAACTTTTTAATAGGGCCTTTACAAGGGCTGAAGGTTTTAAACTAAAAGCAGGGTAGATTTAGGCTAGATATAGGGAAGACATTTTTTATGATGAAACACCAGAATAGTTTTCCCAGAGCAGTGTTAGAAGCCCCATCCCTGGAAACATTCAAGGTCAGGTTGGATGCGGCTTTGAGAAAGGGCGAAGATGGCTCTGCTCATTGCTGGGGTTTGGACTAGATGAACTTTAAAGGTCCCTCCAAATCCAAACTATTCCATAACTTGTCAAAAATATTTCGTTTCCTAGCGAAAAGTCTGTGTGAGGAGGGTTTGCTCCTTGGTTTGTAGGACAGACCTTCATAGCTCAAGTCAGTAGCAGGGCCCAGATATTTCCAGAAAGGATGTGTCATTTCTGGAGAGCACAGCTCCTTTTGCTCAGCGTAGTCCGACTGCCAAACCCTGTCCCCAGCTCAAGGCCAGTAGGTGTATTTTGTTTCCAGGCTCTGCAAGGGCTTCAGCTGTGTGGAGTAAGATGTATTAGGTGCAGCTGGAGCTCTCGGGGACCGTGCTGGTCTGTGGAAAGCAGGACAGCATTAATCTGTGATGAGAGCAGACAGTGGTTCAAAGTTGTGAGGAGAGGACCCACTGTCCATTGCCTCCAGGATGTATCAGTTCCTAAGGGGCAGAGGAATGGAAGCCTCCAGAGCATCCAGAGCACCCAGCCTACCACAGGCTTCTAAAGCAGGGACAGGGAACTGGTAGGCATGAGTAAGTAACTGCAGACTAAAATTTTGGGGTAACACATACTGGTGAGATCAGGCCCTGTGAGGGGTGCGTCAGTTCTGTCACATCTCCCATTGCCCCTCTTCCCCTTTATGCGTCCATGCTGGATGAAATGGGTGAACTTGGGTAGGTATCATGTGGGATGAACTCTGTGCTAACTCCCATAATTGCCATTTCTCCTAGATGCTCTGTATGACTACACCAAGGGGAACTTCACGGTGACAGGACCGACTGCCACAGCATCCATCTTCTCCACTTACCCTGCTCCCTATGTCTCCTTGCTGGGGAGCTTCTTCACAGAGGTGAGTAGGAACTTCTGTGGTGTTCCAGAGGTGCTACTGCATGTCTGCTACAGGGGACTCACACTGCTATGTGTGCAGACACCATCACAAACTCAAAACACAAAACACCATCCAAGCAGGTGCCTGGTAAGAGGATCTGAGGTATTCTGATGGCTGAGTAAGACTTAAGGGTTATGCCTGCAGGCTGCTCTGCAGCTTAGTCCAAAAGCCCTCCAAAGCCCAAGCAAGTGGCCTGTATCAGGGACTGTGTGTCTCCTTTGGGCTCTGGGCAGTTCCTGAAGTGTTCTTCATCTTTTTGGATCCTACACTCACTCCATGGCTCCTGGCAGCTCAGCTGGCTGCCCCTTACTGGCACAGAGGGCTCAGAACTGACTTCACATGAACACAGTCTGACTAGATTGAAACTGTGGAGTTTGAACAGTCCAATTTAGACTGTGTACAGTTGATTCCTAACATAATATCCAGATGTCCAGAAATTGGGAGTTAGAGCACTAGGACACTGGGGAAGGGATATGCACTTCCAATTCAAGTCTGAGGAAGTTTGTTTTTTTTTTTCTCTGAGCTTATAAAACTCTTGCTTGGGCATGATGAGGAGAGCAGGAGAACCTACAGGTAGGGACCTGATCACCCAGCCTGCTGTGGATCATGCAGAGCCCTTTCTACACAAAAAAACATATGACAGAGACAGTGGGCTCCCAAGAGCTGTAGAGTTTCTGCTTTTGCTGGCAGGTCCAAGGCTCTCTTCCAGAATTTTTTGAAGCAAAAAGAGATGAGAATATTCACCTTTATTCAAACCACAGCTCCTGACATCCTAGGGCCTGCAGATCTACAAATGCCAACTATCTGCTGTCAGAGATGGAAGATACAGTTTCCCAAACGAGGACCTAGTACCTGCTTTTAGTCCTGAAATGGCTAATTCAACAGATTTTATAAAACATCACACTCTCTAGGGAGGATCAGGTCCATCTCACTAGCAGTTTGTTATAGCTCTCCCTTTGCTAGATTAAACGGAATTAAAGTAACAAGTCCCTAACTTGAAAGATGGAGGGAGATCACAGTACTGGGAAGTTTGTATAAGTCCTGCAGCATTTCTGCTGATGAGATGGAGAAGTTTTTGCTGGAAATGAGTGAGAACTTCAGTCCTCTTTGAGATGGAAATGACATTAAGGTCCTTCTTGACTTGATCAGACCATGAATCCCACCTTCTCTTCCATCCTGGGAAGTCTCTTTCTCTGCTGAGCAGGATCCTTCTGCTTTCTGTGTTCTCTCTTCTGACCTTCTCCCTTTTCCTTCTCCCGCAGTTTCTGGCAACAGTGATGCTCCTCCTGGGAATTTTGGTCATCCACGATGAGAAAAATAACAGAGCCCTGAATGGCACACAGGCCCTGCTCACTGGTATCCTGGTCCTGGGCATTGGGATGGGGATGGGGATGAACACAGGCTATGCCATAAACCCCTCTCGAGACCTCCCCCCCCGGCTCTTCACAGCAATTGCTGGATGGGGAACAGATGTCTTCACGTGAGTGACCCATTTTGTTTTTATGCAGCTTGAGAGGAGAGGAGATAAACCCAAGACATGATGGTCATGTAGCCTTTTTTTTTGGACCAAGTGATGGTATTGCACCAGAGCGTGTTCTCCATTCTCAGAGACAAAGGGCTGTGTGTAGAGGAGCCCCTCTCACTATGTCCACAAAATTTTCCAGCATGGAAAATTCCATCTTGACTTTCAGATAACTCAGTGTGGGCAGCACCTGTTAGCTGGAGCTCTAGCTGGTTATTACAGTAACTGGAGGGCCAGAGAGCCATTCAGTTCACCTGAAAGCAAGTACTTAGAGCTGGATTGCTGAATAGCTCTCCTAAAATTGGATGCCTGAATCTGGAGTTGAAACCCTACCTTTCCCTACCTAGTAAGATAGTGTCATGCTATGGCTTTTCCCACAGTGAGGGCAGTAGCAGAGTCTCCTGATCTGGATGCTCATTTTCATTAAATTTACTGAAACTATCTTTGAGAGCTGGGTAGAGGTGGTGCAGATGTCACTGGAAATGGGGAGAGAAAGAGTGTGTGGATGTGTGTGTCTGATGGTCACACTCATCAGAATCACACAGGCTGGTTCTGCAGAACAAGAAACCTGCAGACAATGCAAAGCCACTTTCCCAGGCCAATGGGGAAAATGACTCTTCCTCAAGTAATTACGCTGGTGGTGAGAGAATTTGTCTGAGCCAGGTGTAGAGCCCATTAACTGAAGTGGGACAAGACAGCTCCCACATCTCACTCCTGCCCCAGCAGGCTCAGGTCATCTCGACCATGACAGCAGGATGTTCCATGAGATAGCAGGATATGTTCATCTGTCTGACCAGCTGCCTCTTCTGTGTTTCACTTTAGTGCTGGACATCACTGGTGGTGGATCCCAATCACAGCTCCAGTACTGGGGAGTCTTGCTGGTGTCTTACTCTACAAACTCTTAATTGATTTTCACAACCAACCTCTCCTGGAAAGTGGAAATGAGAAAGGACAGCCAGTGGTGGAGACTTCTAAGCTGTGATGGCCACATGCACTGAGGAAAGGGCCTGACAGCAAAGCCCATGTGGACACAGGGACTGACAAGCAAAGGGTAACCAAGTGGATAAGGGGATTTGCAACAGTGCTGCAGGTGGAGAAAGGAGGGACTAATATTCAATAAACTTAGTTTAACCACACCGGGTCTCTGAGACCCCTGAGAGATTTGGTTAGGGCCAGATCTGTCTAACCTAGGGCTAGATCTCCCTGTATAAAATCTATTAAAAATTTTTAAAAAAATCTATTAAATTTTTTTTTTTAAATCATCAAATTTTGGAGAAAAGGAAAGTAGAGCTGCAAGCCTCCAGATACCTGTATGTTAAGAGAAATCAAAACACAGGTTCCAACAGTGGCAGAAGCAACATAATTAAAGAAATTCTGATCTACAATATTCTTTGGTAAGAGGTAGCTGCATCACTGATGGATCAGGAGCCTAGGCTTGCTGCCATTTGATAATCTGTTACCCTGACAAACCCCTAATCTGGTAAAGCATGGGTAAGAGAAGAGCAAGGCCAGTCTGAAATAAAAGCCTGATCATAGAGTGGGTTTTTTTTTTTCATGCTTGGTTTTTGCTTTTTGATCTGACCATTTGAGTAAGCAAAAAAAATTAGAAAACTAAACTACAGGGTCTCCAGAATCTTGGTACAGCTCTGCTGGACTCATTTGTATCATGGAACCACACGTGCTACTGAAAGACTAGACTTAAACTACTACCTTTTGAAGGGATTAATACAATTTATATGGCAGCATTCCCAAATGCTCAAATAACAACAACAACAACAAAGCACCAAACCAACAAAACAAAACCAAACCCCTTTCCTCCACATTGAGTGCAGGACAAATGTAGGAAGAGGCTGCTCTGCTCCTGCAGGAATTCCACCACCTCCATCTGACATAAGCCTGCAATAGCCTTACAAGGTTGAGGTCTTACCAGATTAAAACTGCATCAGAAGCTGCCTGTTCCCAGAGGGGTGACAACAGTCTTCATTTTTCTAGAAAATGCAAGCATGATATATATGTCAAGCATGTGACTGCAGTCCCAGGGTTGGGTACCATGACCACACAAAAAGGGGATCTCCAAGTATTCAGTCCCAAAAGCATCTTCAAATACCCAATCACTCTGGAGGAAAATATTTGAATCTTTATTAAAATACTATTAAGCACTTACAAGGGTAGCTTTATCTTTCTAAAGGCATACAAATACTCATGAAAGCCTCACAATGACCCTGTGAGGTAGGCTTGTCTTAGGTAATTATGTGACTATTTCATAAATAAAAAGTGATGCTGTTTAAATAATCAATGTTTATTTGAAGGTTGTGACTTTGATTTCCCTGCTTAGGCACAAAATGTGTTGGTTGCTACCGTATGTTTCCAGCACATCTAGGAAGACAGAATGGCATAAGAAAGTAATGGAAAAAATCAGATGTAACTGAAAATGAGCAGTGAACGGGTTAAAGTGCAGTTCTAACCTGAAAATATACAGTACAGAAAACAGCATCAGGGGCTTCTAAAGCTGTAGGATCTCAGTTGCCCCTGGTGGGGCCCAACTGAAATGTGGCAAAGGCTGTTTGAACAGTCAACTTTGCAAATGACTGTGTGACAAACCAAGGAGTCCTCCTGCCTTACAGGATGGACTCTTAACACCACTGACCCACCCTGGCTCAGCACTTCCCACAAGAAGAGAAAGCAGAGGCCATGAAAGACCCTGCACCTTCTTGTTGCCTTCAGGAGTATTGGGAAGGACATCATATAGATGTCACTATCTGAAAAGATGCTGCACAAAGGCCAAAAAACCACATGGGCTGTAGAGCAAGCAATGTAGAGACATAGAAGCTCCAGGTCCCTTTTTTTTCTGTGAATCTCAAAGCAGAAGTTGGAAGGAGTGCAGGGAAGTGCAAAGTTTGATTCAGTCTGAAGCAGAAGCTTCTTCTTTGTTTGGTGGGTTACAGCCTGCTCCCACAGCATGCTAGGTCAGGACAGGTTTTTTCAAAGGTGATGGAAGAAGTATCTTCATAGTCTGTATTTCAACAAAGGTCTTTTAAAGTAATGGTGACTTAAATTTGCTTTCAGTTCACTGCTGTAGTTGCATGGGTGCAAACACTTCCCTACAGAGCAGTGACATGAAGGGTTTCTTCATGCCCATCCTGCAAGTAGCAGAAGAGAATAAAATCT
Source organism: Heliangelus exortis (assembly GCF_036169615.1). Lineage (NCBI taxonomy): Eukaryota > Metazoa > Chordata > Aves > Apodiformes > Trochilidae > Heliangelus > Heliangelus exortis. The sequence continues at coordinate 8,759,831 of NC_092454.1, read as the reverse complement.
ATGTCTCACTTAATTTTTCTCAGAGTCTCCAGAAACTACATCCCTCCCATGTCAAAGCACATTGTGGCTATATTTCATGCAAATGCTGCAATGTGTTTTCCATGGGCTAATCAATTCATACACAAGGAACTTGGTCTGAACTACTGAGACTCTGCATCAGAGAATGTCCAAGCTTATTGCAAATGCTGTCCAGGGGCAGATCTGGGGATCTTCACTTCCTTGAAGAATTTCCAGATAGTGAGGATGTCTTGGAGGAGGTCATGCTTGTTTGACTCTTTTGGGAGCCTGCTGGCTGGGATGGTGGTTTCTTTTTCATCACTGGAGTTTTGTTTTTGCTCTTAAATACCTTATTGGGATCCAGCTTGTTCACAAAGGTATCAGCTTCTTCAGAGAGCAGAGCTGTGTTGATGGTTATGGGTTTGTACATGTTAAACCATTGCTAAAAGGCAGGATGGTGGAGAAAAATAGGTTAAAATCAAGCTGCAACTAGACATTTCCACTTTGTTCCCCTTTACCCCTGAGACCTCATTTTAATCATACACCACTTAATTTACACTTTATAGGACTGCACAGAGTGCCTTGTGCTAAATGTACACAAAGCACAGCTACTGCTACAGGCCTGTAACTGTCCCACATTCCAGGCAGGGAAGAAGAGAAACAGACACGAACCTAACACTACCTTTTCCTGCAGTATTATTCCTATCAGGAACAACTCCTGTTTTAAACCACAGGAGGAAAGGCAAAATGAGGGGATGAAACTAAACCATATTTATTTAGATTCAGAGAAATAGAAAAGATTAAAAAACAAACCTTGGAATTTAAAAGTGATTACAAATTGGAACCAAACTAGTTGAACTTGTCAAAATATAGCCTCCCTCCCTCTTTTCACACCTACAGTAATTCAGGCTTTTAAACTCTTTACACAGAGGATTTTGCATGTGTTCCTCCTTGGGCTGATTTTGCATCTAGAAGCGACCACATTGCTTTTGTTTTTTGGTTCCCAGATGCCACCACAATGTTATAACCTGCAGTTCTCATCTCTTAAATGTTCATCCTCTCAGCTTTCCATTGATGAAGTCAGACAATAAAACTGTAGGGGTTATGATATTACTGTTCATCATCTGTTACCATCAGCAAAATGTTGAACAAGGTAAAGAAAGGATCAGCACCAAAATGTAGATGGCAACCTACTCATGTACTGCTTCATGGAAAGCAGTTTTAATATACAGCCCTTGTATACGTTTAAAAATTACAATGGTTAACAAACCAGGAGGATTGAGGCTGCAAATGATCAGGGAATACACGAATAATTTCACTAAAGTTTGTGTATATACTGAACACAGGATAATAGTCTGGCCTGGAAGTTTAAGAGGAAGGCAGAACATAGGGCTACAGTGGAGTACTATCTACACAGCCCTAATAAAAGTAGAGGGCAGCATAACAGAGAGGACACCAGAAATGCAAAGAGTCAAATTCTGCAGTCATTGGTAGATGGGAAGTCAGCAGTGATTTTATTGAGTAGTTCTGATGTATGCACAGGATGAAGCAGACCAAGCAATGTCATGCTGGTAAGCCAGCTGTCATCTGTGGGTGAAGTGCAGGACACACATTGAGACCTGCCAGGATTTGCCAGTATGCTCAGGCATTGCACAGGCTTGTATGCTCTGTTTGGTAGTGTTGTCAGATCCATTCCCTGACTGCTAACGAGGTGGAAGCATGACTAGGACTGAAGGACAAGCACTGAGAAATGGAAGGATCAGGGTTCTGGCATAACAGAATAATAATTTTAAGAATAATAAGGTGCTGAATGAGCAGTACCTGAATGAAGCTGTACCTGAAGCTCTTCTATAAATACTTCTAGCCCTGCTGGCATTGAAATTGCCCCTTTTTGGGGCATCATTTTTATCGAGGCATCCCTTCACGACTGAGGACATTGCAAAGGAATTCATATTTTTGGCAAAGCTCAAGCTCATAGTCTTCCTATCAGCTGCAAACAGTCATAGGAGTGGAGGTTTGCTTCAGAGTCAAGAAAGCAAAGAAATAATTGAGGTTTCACCATCTGATATTAGAGTCCAAAGTTGAAGCCCAACTCAGGTGAGAAAAGGAAGGCTAACACAATGTTAGTGAACTCACCAGGATAAACTAATGACCATTAACATGCTATAGGGGAAAGGTTTACAGCCCCTTCAACAGCTCACTAGATCCACTTGAGCCTACAGACTCCTTGTCAAAAGGTGAGAAGATGTTTTTCCAGTCCAAACGTATGCAAAATAGAGGTGACCCTTGCTCACTGCAAAGGGGCTCGACTAGATGACTTCTAAAGGTCCCTTTGAATCCAAACCATTCTATTGTTCTATGAAAACACTGATGAGGTGGATCCTGCTGTCTTACCTTGGCCTGTGGGCTGACCCCATAGCTGGTGAAGGCATACTGCCACTGTGGGAGACCCAGGTGGGTAATCAGCAGGCGGTAATATGCTGTGAAGGTTTTGGTGAGGAAATGCCAGTACAGAGCTCTGTCCAGGAACCATATCTCTGTGTCTGGGGAGACAACTGGAACGAAAACAAACATAAATTACACTGTTGCACTGTAGTGGTAAGAGCAAACCCCAGCCACTGTCAGGTGGGAGACAAAATAGAAATTGAACATGAGCCAGCAGTGTGCCCTGGTAGCCAAGAAGGCCAATGGCATCCTGGCCTGGGTCAGGAACAGTGTGGCCAGCAGGTCCAGGGAAGGGATTCTGCCCCTGTGCTCAGCGCTGGTGAGGCCACACCTTGAGTCCTGTGTCCAGTTCTGGGCCCCTCAGTTTAGGAAGGATATCAAGGTCCTGGAGCAGGTTCAAAGGAGGCAACCAGGCTGGTGAAGGGACTCCAGCACAGATCCTATGAGGAGAGGCTGAAGGAGCTGGGGCTGTTCAGCCTGAAGAAGAGGAGGCTCAGGGGAGACCTCATCACTCTCTACAACTCCCTGAAAGGAGGTTGGAGCCAGGGGGGGGTTGGTCTCTTTTCCCAGGCAAGACAAGAGGGCATGGTCTCAAGTTGTGCCAGGGGAGGTTTAGGTTGGACATTAGAAAGAATTTCTTTACTGAGAGGGTGATCAAGCATTGGAACGGGCTGCCCTGGGAAGTGGTGGATTCTCCATCCTTGGAGATATTTAAAAAGAGACTGGATGTGGCACTCAGTGCCATGGGCTGGGAACTGCAGAGGGAGTGGATCAAGGGTTGGACTTGATGATCTCTGAGGTCCCTTCCAACGCAGCCAATTCTGTGATTCTATGAACACATACTTACCAGAAAAGCTGTAGCTTGTAAGCACAGCATCCCTGATTAACATAGATGATTATCCAAAGGCAATGTGGCTTAATAGTTAGAGCATGGGGTCTGAAAAGGACTTAATTCTGCTGCCAGTCTTACTAAAATAACTTACCCAAATGGTCACTACAGTTGCATTCCCCAATGCAAAATGTATGCAATGCTAATCTTTCCCAACCTGGGACTTACGTTCTACATAGAACATGCTTGGGCATCAACAACCTTGAGTGTAGTCCAAAGTACAATTATGGCAAGCATTTATGTGCCTCACAGAGTAAAAAACAAAAAAACAACTAAGTCAATTGTCAGGCATCTAGATTACTGAATACAGCCCAGAGTCTGAATGTCATGAGAGTGTGTGCTGCCAATAAAAACACATTTTTCAAAATCTTTCAAAAAAGTGATCAAATACTTCTCTGGTGGTAACATCCTTTCTAACATTAAAAAAAAAAAAAAAAAAAGTGATTTTACTTGGGAAATAGAAATGTTGAACACTGTCAACTGAACCCACTGTGCTGACATCTGTAACAGCATTGCAAACAACCCTTCATCCCCTTGCACAGGTTTTTCACTACATGTGCTGAAACCACCAACACTGGAAGGCAAGAGGATAAGTGAGAAGTTTCTGCCTTGGGAGCTGCAGTCACATCCAATGAAAAAGAGATAAGACAACAAGGAAAGAGTTTTTTTGAGAACAAGTGTATCACAATTGCACACCCCTACACAGTGAGCATGCATGCATACTCATACGTGTAGTGGCCTGTGCACTGTGTCAAATGACACACACTTTACAAGTTACTCAGGTGTTTCACTGATCACCAACTGATAAAAGCTTTCCATTTATCTATCAGAAGAAACAGCTCACATCTTTCACTCTCCAGTTCAATTTTCCCATCCAAAGGTTCACCTACTTAGCATCTGGAGGCTCTGCATCCATGCACAAGGTGGAGAACCACTCTAAATCTGTCTCAATCTGAGCCAAGGACCTTTTTTACCATCTATGTTTTTCTTCTAAGAAGAGTTACAGCATTTCTTCTGAAAATGTCTGTGGCTTATTCCAAGACACAAAAGTAAACAGAGATTTGTTAGTGGCTGAGTTAGTCTCTTTGTTATTTCAACATGACTGTCTGTAGGTCATACATGAATGCCTTCCTGTTTCTGTGCATGCAGAAATCATAACTTGTAACTTAAGACTCCAACCTTTAAGGAGGGAGAACATTAAATCTAGTTAAATCTCTGCAAGGTTTAGCCCCTGACTTCAGTGCAGACAGGACATCTTATCATCTACAAAGTGCAAAGGATGTCAGAAATGTAAGATGATTCTATACATGAAGTCTCCAGATGCAATCCACAACAAGAGATGGCTAACTTTGCTCTTTTCAGTCTTACCTGGTTTAGCATGCTTGTAAACAAGACAAACTTTCCCATTCCCATTACATGGGTCTAATTCAAAGATAAGACTACGAGAGTCGAAGTGTGGTTTCTCTGGTTTGCCTCCATTATCTGAAAACAAACAAAAAAATCTTCATGAAACACGTTTGGAAAACTGACTGTGGCTCAGCTGCAAAGAGTAAGTCTGTTTGGTACCTATGAATAAAATCAGCTGAAGAACTGAATTAAACTATTACATTTACTCTTCTTGAAAAGGTTTAAGTTCTTTGTGGTAAAAATAAAACACAACAAAGGAACCAAAACCAAAAATCTGTGAGAAAAATTTTAATTTCCAGTAGAAAAACAAACTACAGAGCCAAAACCAGATAGCTAAAAAAAGACATCAAGCTGGCCTCTAGTCCTTCCTTAGCATAAAGCCAGATCAGCTTTACAGATGTCAACCCTGAGATTTGTTTGTTTTCCTTTTTCTTTCAACAGTTCTCCAGGGTTGGAGATGCCACCATCTCCAAGCAGTCAACTCAAATACATCGCTAGCACTTAGAAGTTTTCCTCATGTGGATCCTGAACCTCCTGTTGCAACTGAAGCCCAGTACTTGTGTTTTTTCTGCCATCTCTCTCTTTTTTTTTTTTTTTTTTTTTTTTTTTTTTTTTTCCTGAAGAAGACAGGGAGAACAGTTTATACTTCTTCTCTTGACAGAAAACTTTTACAAACTTGGAGGCACATACATTTCTTCATGGATTCCAGCATCACATCAGTGTCCTTCTCAACAACAACACAGTCTCACTCGTATTCAACTTGTGACCCCCAGCCATCACAGAGTATGTCTGAAGGACCTTTTTGGGACTGTGTAGTTGCAAGTTCTTGCAGAATATAATCTTGAATTCTAAAGCTGCTAGAGAAGAAGAGTAACGTAAGAGCTGTGCTCTTCAGAAGGATCTTCCATGAGAACATTTATGGGGATGTAACTTTTTCTCAGTCATCTGCCTTATAAACGAATCAGTAGAGCTTTTAGTGGCTGAATGGAAGCAGAATTTGACCCATTTCATTACAGTGGCTAGAAGATCAGGAGTGCACATTGCTGGAATGTGCAAAAAGAAACTTTCAGACACATTTAGAAGCTAGGAAAGCTACAGAGATTCAGAGATTAGAGTGAAATACAACAGTGGGTTTTTTTATGGAGTCAGCATGACACCCAGAACTGGTTTTATCTTAATTTTTCCAGTCTTGTTAGACTTTAAGAGCTCTGAAAAAAGGAGTGGGCTATTTTGTTTCTTTTTCTCTCCAAACTGCAGGATGCCCAGAAATTTTAGGCAGCCTGTAAAGACACATTTTCCAGTGCCACCTTGCACTTACATGTATTTATCAGTTACTTTGCAATGCCAAAGAGCATGTCCAGCTGTCTTTTCACTCCCAAGATAAAAACTGGTATCAGTTGTTCCTGTAATACCATAAGCAAACAAAGGCTTTAGAAGCTGAACCACTGGAGTTAGCCTCTGGTAAAAATGTAAACAGAAAAAAGTAGAACAGGAGGGCTGCCAGGCTGTTAAAAGAGGATGCAAGTAATACTAGTTATTCATAATCCCCATGAGATACACAGCATACAAACCTGCCTGTCAAAGCTGTAGGGGACTAATAGAACACATAGCAGATCCAGCCTGGGAGAACAAGAAAACCCCATTTACTTGAAGTCACCTTTCCTGTTGCTATATCCATATGCTATATCCTAATGTTACCCTAAAAGAGCAAAGGAGATGAGAGAGAGCACATTTTCTAGTCTGTTAACAGGACCTTACCTTCTTCATCTGTGTCATCTTCCAGGTCAGCAAGAGTTGGTGCATTAGGCAGAGCATACATCGAGGAACCCCCAAGCCGACAAAGCTTCGAGACACTATTTATCACCATGGAGCCCAGGGGCATTGGGGTATCTGCAATTAGAATGTGATCATTACTCACATCCAGTGTCAGAACAACATAGGAGATATTTCTTTTGTTCCACACATCAACTCAGCCTCCTCTCCAACAGAGAGGGAGAGAAGAAGAGGGGTATACACAGCAGGCCTGAGCACTTGACCAAGTCAGGCTGCACAGGAGCAAAAATTAAGCTTTTTGAAACACAGAATCACACTTAGATGTGGCACCATCTCCAGAGCTGTGCAGGTACAAGAACAGTGCTGCTATTTAAGCCTGTGCTGCATCTGTTGGCCCAGCCCTGTGAAACTGGCTGTCAAAAATCCTGGCTAGCTATAGTCATCTCCTCAAAATTTTTTTTCCCTGCTGCTGTCCTTCCTACCAGAAACCACTTCAGCAATCTTCCAGTATCTGAAGAAAGCTGGGGTAGGGCTTTTTACATGGGTGTTAGGGGAGAGGACAAGGAGAAATTATTTAAAACTTGAAGAGGAGAGATTTAGGCTAGACATGAGGAAAAGAATCTTTAATGTGAGGGTGGTGAGACACTGGCACAGGTTGCCCAAGGAAGTTGTGGCTGTTCCCTCCCTGGAAGTGTTCAAGGCCAGGTTGGATGGGGTTTGGAGCAACGTGGTCTGGTGGGAAGTGTCCCTGCCCATGCTGGAGCTGGATGATCTTTAACATCTCTTCCAACCCCAGCCATACTATGACTTGATCATGTACCCAGTCAGGGTGCATCCTCTTGGTTCCCACTCCAACACTGTATTTTATCAGTGTGTCAATACTTGTGTGTTCCTTAATGAATGCTTGAGGATTTGTCATCTGTATGTTCTGAGGACTAGTACTGTTACCAGACAGCAAGTCAACAATCAGCTGGTCCAGCCACAGGTCAGTAAAAGGGATTCAAAAAACTTTTACTGGATGCTTGTTCAAACAAGACAGTCACATGAACTGCCTTGGTCTGTGCACTTGCATGCCCTGGAAACAAGGCACTTCAGAGGTCACAATGCAATAAATTCCACTTGAAATAGGATGGGACTCAGTGCAGATGCTACAGCCCTGATGTCAAACTACACTTCCTGAGGAAACCCCTGTATTCAACATCCATCTCCAGTAGTGAGTAGTGACAACAGTCCAGCTTGACAGCCTCACTTGAGCACAATGAGAGCCAAGATAATAGTTGCATAGCTCAGTGCAGAAAGAATGAATCCCTGATTCTTGCCAAGGAGGGACAACAAAACTCAGTCCTCTTCTCACTTCCACCACTGACTCCAGAAATAATTCCAGTGAATGGACTTTAGCTGTCAGAAAGCAGAATCAGGATCTGACATGTACTTCTACTTTTTAATGAGAAAGAAGCATTATCATACAGTGATCCTACTGCTTTCTGATAGGATATTGTGCTAGAGATGCTTCTCTCTCTATGAACTACAGAGGGAGTCAAGGTACAAAATTTAAACTACATAACTAAATGTGAGTGTCAACAAATGACCAATGTATTACAGAATAGTATTTATGTCACGAAGACTTGCTTGGTTTCTAGCCAGTGTTCAGTGTGCAGATCCAGCACATGCAGGCAATACACTTTGTCCTATTGCATCAGGAAAGGATCTCTGATGTGTACTCATATTTTTTTCCTCACTGGGACATCTCTAATACAGGCTACATGACTACATACAGAACCACACTCCCTTGTTTACTAGGAGATCGGTTTTCTGTAGTCACCACCCAAGCTGCCTAGCAGAAACAAACCACTTAATTTTTTTCCAGCTAAGGAATGATGCCAATTTTTCATTCAAAATTTGTACTTTTGCTCAGACTAATTCAGATGCTGGCAGGTGTGTAGTGACTGTGCAGAAAATAAGTCTGAAATTAAAGAGATTCTGCAAAGGAGAGAGATGCTGGTGGAGAAGAATACATAGACTCACCATTAATCTTCACACTCCAGGTCATCTGAAAACCATCAGTCATCAGATAGAAGTTCTTTAAATCCTCTGGCAATATGCAGGAGTTTTTCTGCAAATCAAAAGACACCCAAAGTGTTATAGGGAAATGCAGAATGCCTCCCAACTGAACATTGGTGCAGAAATATTTGCCACCAAATGTTTTGCTCAACTCCAAGATTACTCAAATTAGCTCTAATATCTTCAAAAAACCTTGTGAGAAACTGCTTATTTCTTGCATCTATGCTACCGCATTGGCAAAGATGACTTGGGAAAATGTCACAAAGAGTAGTCAGTTACCACAGGGTTACTACAGGATTGTTCCCCAAATGAGATGACATCCTGTGACACTAACAGCCACTCCAAGAGCATACGTATAAGCACAATCAGTTTTTTTCACATATATAGCTTACAACAGTAGTTTTGTTTTAAGTGAAATAAGCCCAAACCTACCTGTTCCACTAAAGCATGTATAGTATTAAGACAAGGACTCTCCTCTGAGGGATTTCAGTGCCAAGTAGGTGAGAAGCATAGACTCAATAGCTGCACATAATCAAGGAGGTTTCACATTCCTCTTAGCAAGCAGCATGTGTGTAAATACACAGAGTCAGTCTCACAGAGCAGCTGGTATGGCCTCACTCCACCAAACTTCAGTGCTTGGCTGGGGCTTTTAAGCCTGATACCTTCTGAGATAAAAAAAGTAGTAACTCCAGTGACTGGTGAAAGTGCTTCTAAGATCTAGGACTCTTAGTCTCCTGGAAGGAGACTTTCTTAGCTTAGACTTCAGCTAACCAACAAATATGAGGATAAAGGCTTAATCAACAAGAAGCACAAGAACAAGAAGCCCAAAGAACTACGAACCATTGCAGGCACTGCTCCTGGTGACAGGACTGGCTGCAGACCAATGACCCCCCACTCCTGTTCATGTGTCAAGAACACAAAATGAAACAGTACAGAAGCCTGTCAGTTTTAAGAAGATAAGCAAGCAAACATAGGTAGTTAGCTGTTGATTAGTTTGTAACTTTTTACAGAAAAAACCAGATTGAGAAAGATTGAAGTGAGTTTGTATTTAAAATTATCATCAGACTCAAGACTCCAAAAGAATGATGGATGGTTCCACAATCTCCCTGTTGACTTGTCCAAGGGATGCACCAATCTCATTGTAAAAAAAGTTTCCTTTACTGCAGTTTGAACCTCCAAGTTGAAATTTGTGATCATTTTCCCTATTCCACTCCCATGTGTTTTTAAATCTGCTTAGGAACACAGAACTAAATATGCCCCTTGAGGGTCAAAATTTGTCATTAATCCAGCAGGGTATAAAACTTTAAAATGTTGGCTTGAGACTTGCTCACCATCACAGGACCCTGGAAACTAATTTTTATGGGAAAAATGGACAAATACTGTGGGATTTGCAACACTGTCTGATAACTCAAGTCCTTCTGAAACAGGATTTTCAACCTTTTCTAAAAAAACATACAGTTCTTTCATTCAGCCAGCTTTAGAGACATACTGTTGGACATGGCTGGCTCTTTGTGAAGCAAGTTTGACAGTTAAAGCAAGAACAGATAGAATTACAAACTTTAAGAACATTTATAGACCAATAGTGCTGTCCCTTGTACAGGCTTACCCTGCCACAGATCAAGATATTATTCAAGTACGTGTTCACAGCCTGGCATCAGAGGCCTGGGTGGGTTTTGGAGCAGACAGAGAATTACTTTGGAGAAAGCACAGGAGTCAGATGTTAACAGCTTTCCCAGCTTCTGCTGGGACTATTTCCCTAGAGCTACTAGACAATGTAACATTTAAAGTTTTCAAAAATGATAATAATAATAAAAAAGAGTGTATTCTGGTAACATATATCTAAGGAAATAAAAATGAAACATACACATACAGTTTACTTAGCTCTGCTTCACTTGAGGCATGAATTGGTAACATCTCAGGAGATGCTCCTCAGATCCTTTCCCATGCCTGCAATTTGTGCATATCCAGTTATCTACCCTGGTGTTGCCTCACTGCATCCATCCAGCAGGAGCTACCAGCCAGCAGCATCCAGCTCCATTGCTGGCCTCTAGTCACCAGTGGCTGGACCTAGCAAGGGAAGGTGGTGGCTTCCTCTTGTCCACACCTCCTTCCCTCTCTAGGACCAGTGCAGACCTTCTGGCTATTAAAGTCTTATTCAGAGTCACTTTTCTTGAGCTGCTACAGTCTCTGCCCCCCAAGAAGTGGTGTATATGCTGTGCAGGACCCTCTAACCCATCCACAACCTTCACTGCTAAGTGTTAACTTTCTAGGTGTCTCCATTTATTCCAACAGACTACGAGATACAGCTATTAATGTCTTTGCAGCTTGCAATAGACATCCCTAGCACAGTGCTTTCCTAACCCATGTAGAGAAAACCTTCAGAGGTATTACTAAAGCAGAGAATCTGGTACTGTAGAAACTTTGTTTTGTGCATAACTTGTTGTCCTTTGACAAGAGCCTGCTAATGGTTGAGGTCCTGGTGGGAAGTCTCAGGAGATTACTAAACAACATGGACATATCTGAAGTTCTTAAAATGCCTTAAACAAACACACCTTCCTCTGTGGTTTCTTCTCAGTCTTTAATATTTATAATTTCATGCTATGCTTTCACCACTTCCAACTGCAAACTGTAGCTGTAAGCACAGTGAGTAGGGTTAAAACTATGAAGACAGAAAACATGACCTGCTACAAAGTCTCAGAGCAGTACCAATGTTTACACAGCACTTTCAGTCCATTTCAAATTCCTCAAATGTAACTAATTTACCCAAGCAATAAAAATACATATACAAACATTTCTCTTAACTTTGGTGTGTTCTCCTTTAGGTAAGAGAAACAGATCCACTGAGATGGCAAAATCTAAGATTTTAAAATTTCCACCATAGTATCCAGTTAAATGCTACTACAAACCAGGCACAGCCCAATTTAACAAATGTAGCTGATTAAGACAAAGAAAAAAAAAAAAAGATAATTAAAAAACCACAGGTGGATAGGCCTTCCAAACTGAATTCTCCTTTCTGGATGGAAAGAGTAACATGTGCATGTTTCTCCAACGTGTTAGGATTCTCCTAACCATGTCCCTTTGTAAGACTTTCCAAATGATAGTGCAACATACATAGGTGGAAAATGTCACATCAGAGCAGCTCAGGGGACTGTAGAAAAAAACATATATAAATATTTTTTGTATAGATACACTTCACTAATACACGTCTCCCATCTCACAGAAAGGACTGACTGATTTGTCATATTACACTCAATGACATTACTATAATGTCAAAAAGGTGGTTTTCTGACAGCAGAGTCAGAGAAACAAATTACAATGGCTTTTCAAGCTCTGTACTCCCTCTGCACAACTGGTAATTTCCAAGGCTGTGATCTTCAGCCCTGTAAGCTACAATATTCCTAGTAATGTGCCAGAAATGGCTTCAGCACAGCCCTGGCCAGCATCTGTTTTCCCTCCAGTCATCTGGTTACACTCATCAGCTCATAAAACAAAATATCCCATGTGCTCATTATGGTGTGTGAGGTCTATTTTTCTGTTTGTTTGTTGTCCATAATATCCCCAAACAGTCTCCCAAGAAAGCACAGTCGATTGAGGACAGAGAGAAAGACTAGAAACAGGGCAGATTTGCTGCCAAGATCTGATCAGTGCTGGATCCAGAACTAAACCACTGACACTTGGCAATTCACTTAAGGCACTTTTGAAAGAGTAGCTCCCAAGAAAATATCCTGAAGTAGCAAACAGCAATCAAAACATACTGCTCCAGAGAGACTTCTCTAAAGAACACCATGAGTTTTATCCAGCTTCTAGGGAAAGATGGAAGGGATCTGTGCAACTTCTCAGGGCTTCCAAGCATCAGGCCACATCAGCACCCACCCTTGTCCATGTAGTTTCATGACTGGCCTGCCCTAGCTGCCAGTGAATGCAGAAGGCAATAATTTATGTTACTCACTGAAACATTCTTGTTGCACCTTGTATAAATCTCATCTGGGGGGGGGGCTCTTTCTCAGCAGAAATGCTTTTATTTTGCAAAACCGGGACTGGAAAAATAGTTTCTAAAAAAAAAAATATCTTAAGAATAGACATTTTATCTGGTGAGCTTTGACAGGAACAGAGGTGGAGTTTTTTTGGAAAACGGTGTAATTTTGGGAACAATTTGACCGGTTTTACCTACATCACACAAAAAGTTCTGCAAATACTTTCCTAACCAAAGATGTAGAGGGGAATTAAAAATCCAGACTTCGAAAAGACCTCGTTAAAATCCCAGCTACGGACTAATTATTACATGCGTATGTATTGCCACCTAGTGGCTAAGTAAAAAAGTGACAAAAGTGAACACGGGGTACAGCTACTTACAGCCAAAGCAGCGTCATTTCAGGAAAAGTGAGGTTCAAGCTCATATTGGAAGGGCCTCGTGAGGTGCTGAGTACCTGCACTTAACCACAGCTGCAGGATATACTGCAGTAGTATAGACTGTTTTAGGTATCAGACTTCACCCCAAAAGCTCAAGAAAAAAAGGAGAGGGGAAAAAAAAGAGTTATCTTTAATCTGAGAAGGGGGACTACAGTTTTTGTCAGAGTAACCAGAAAGAAATAGACAGCAAAGTCCTACACCATTAGTAGTTCACCTTAACTCTACCTACTTAATTTTCAGAATTTACTTCCACAATTAACTTCCTGTGGTGAGTAAAGTTCAAGCTTTGTTTTGACACCTTTTCAGCAAAGTGGTTTGGTTACAGCATTTCAAAGTTTGGTTTTATGAGATTATTTCCACGTTGAAACAAGCCCAATTGAGTTCAGAGGAGTATCAGAACCTAAAAGTGAGAGCAATACCATGTCAGGAGGAACAGTCCTCTCCTATCAACAGGAGAATAAGCACATGACACTCTGCTGCTCCCAGGGCTGAGCTGGCTCACAATCAGGGTGCCTCAGACTTCGCAGCAGTCTTAAAATATCATCTGAACAACAGGTACAAGAAATCAGGAATCAGTTCACACAAACCTGAAAAACCTGACATTTCTGCCTAGCCATGGTTGCTGGCTACTGTACAAGTTTCAGTACATAACAAGGGCTTACACCACATACATTCTGACCTGGATTTATAGATTCTTGATAAAATACCACCAATTGGGTTGGGTGTTACCAAAACTAGCACATAACTCTTCCTTCTGTTTAGGGAGAACTATAAATGGCAAGGTGTCACAACAGGAGAAGTTATTTAATGTAGTGGTAACAAGAGCAGTCTCTGGGAGCATGTGCTTGAGGGCATGGCCAGGGTTGGAGCGGAGGGAGAATGATTTGCTCAACATCACCCTTTGCTGTGCCTCTTCCTAAAGGCCACCCAGCTTCTACAGTCCCTCCCCTACCTATGATCAATACCTAGAAAGCCACTATTCCCTCATGGTCATTGAACATGGATTGATGAACACATCTATATGCAAAAAAAGGGTACCAAAAATGCCATCCCTGGCCACCAGAGTCACACAGCAGGATTTAGGAGCCCTCCAGTCATGCAGTGCAGTGCAGTGAGGTCAGCTCACGAGTCAAGGTAACACACTGAGTGTTCTTTGTAGTCTTCTAGAACAGGCAGTGGGACATTCTTTGACCAAAAGATTTGGTGGTGGGAGGAGGGGCTGTGTGAAATGGAAGTAAATACCTGAGACCAAAAAGAGAAACAGACAACTGGAACAAACTGGCTGGGTCAGTGGTGTTTTCCAGCCTGAGGCCTTTCCCTCTAGTGGCCATTAATAATAAAGAGCTGCTTCATTTTGTTTCAAAGGGAGTAGGAAAATGGTTTCAGACATGAGTCAGAACAATGTTTGCTCTCCACTAAGTCACTGCTATTGCTGCCTACTACAGTTATTTCTACTTTGAGCTGTCATTCTGGATGTACACACACTGATGAAGCTTCTCTAGCAGATGAGGTGTGTGTGATTGCCTGAAACACAGAGTGGTGACCTGGTAAAAATAAAAAAATCTCTTTACTGTACATGGTGCACCAAACTTGGTAACAGTCTGTAACAAACACACCCAAGGCAGCCACTGCAATCTCCATGGGCTGCTGCACATTCAGACTGACCTCACCTCACTATCACAAAAATACTCACTTGCTCCCATGAAATGATTGCGTGGCGTTCAGCTGGCTCTTTTTCCACAAATGTCACCTCAGTAACTCCTGGAGAAGCCTCTAGAAGGAAAAAAGAAAAGCAGGTTTGCAGCTGGCATGGGTGACAGCAAGCATTGTGAGCCAGTTTTGCAAGTCAACCTGTCTGACACCAGGGAAAAGGCAGTAATGACTGCAAGCACTGTGCTGGTGACTTTTTGTGTGTAACTGTTCTCTGCATGTCTTGGTGAGAGGGATGTGAACTGCTGATCCTTTGATGGTTACACACATTTTGCATCCAGACTTTCAGCAGACTGATGGAGAAATCAACCATGAGTTCTTGGCCAAATTCTAGAAAAAGGGATGATCTTTCTTTCCAGGCTTGCCCTGTAGATTCAGCTAGGTATCAGGATTCAGCTAGGTGTTCTCAGCTTGATACAAGATGTTGTGCAGTGTTCCTGTAAAATGCTAACAACTGTGAACCACAAAGATGGGCACTCTTCAGTGCTGGGTTCAGTAGGTTTGAACAGATGCAGAATCTGATCGTGCTGAAGGGACCCACATGAGCAAACATTCAGACTCAGATTTGTTATGAGTACTGAGCTCATGATTTATAAAATTCTGAGTATTTTATGGGAAAGAATGTTGTATAAATGTGAGGTATTAATATACATGGTGCAATCCTTGCAGGTGAGTGGCAGCAGAACAGTCTCCCTTGCACTCACTATTTTCTTAACATTTCATATACAGACAACTGATTCATTCACTTTGGGTCAGCTCCAGAAAGACAACTAACTTTTTGTTGTGGGAACTGCAAGCCCAGAGCACAAGGCTGTGGAGCAGAAGTGATCACTATGCAGGGCTTTCAAGACTGGCTCTGCTGTGAAAGTATTGGCTCCCAAAGCAGTCACACATATTGTAATTTCTTTCTGGTAAAACACACACAGTGCACCAGACAGGAAAGGCAGGCACCAGAGAGCTTTGGTTTGGTTTTCATCTCCATCAGTGGTTTCTTAATTCCAGCAGTAGCATTGCCCTTGTCTGTTCAGCTGGTAGAAAAGCAGCACTCAGTTTCAGAAAGTCTAAACCTCACTTTAGTTGGGTTGTTACATCATAAGATCATTTAAAAGACAAAACAGAGCACCAGAAAACCTAACTTCAAGTTAAAGACAGAACCAAGAAGGAAAAAAAAAAAAAGGTGGTGACTTAGGTAATCTTTCTGGCCAGTGTGGGGCCTCAACATACAGAAGACTGATGTTTCACTTCAAATAGGTTGATGCAAGGGGTGACAATCTGTCTCTTGCTCAAATATAAGCTGTCCATATGTATTCTGATTCTAAAGAAGCATGTGGAATCAATGATCTAACTGGTCTTTCCCATCTAAGCTATGCAAGCCTTGTGACGAGTGAAGAGATTATAATAACAGAGTAATTGTTGTTTTTGTGATCAAAGAAAATAGCAGGGATGTTTAATTCATCATGTGCAATGGCTCAGCAGGGATGATGGAAGATTAAATAGCATACTGGTCAAAGAAGATGTCTAGGAACAAAAAAGCTGCAACTTCTAAAGAGGTCTGAATGAAATCCAAGATCAAAAGCAGGAGAAACTCCATCTGAAAAGCCTGAATGTCATATTAAAATATCCCGTGGGTAAACTGAAGGCCACATTTAACAGATGTGAGTAGATATGGACAGGAGCTCTACTAAACATTTGTAAGGAAAATAAGTAGCTTGCCATGGGCTGCTTTTTCTTCCAGATGGCAGGAATAAAGAAGCCACCTAGGTTATACACAAGCTACAGGATAAAGCTTAACTAGTTCAGTTGACTCCTGCCTATTAACTATTCTGAACTGAGATCACAGGAAATTTTGTTGTATTTTTAGGGCATTTGATCAGGAAGCTCCCAAAAGTTCCTTGCAGTATTAACTGGAAACAGTCAATGTAATCACGTGACACAAAGTTGGCACTGGGAATCACAGCACTATCAGCCCTCATGGAACTGCTAACACTGCCTAGGACTCTCTAATTTTTAAAATGTCTGAATAGTTACATTCTTACCTGCTTTAGACTGTGAAACGTATGGTCCTGCTCTGGGCAGTCCACCACAGCTAAAGCCTCCCATTAAGACTTAGCTGTGAACAATCAACCTTTCTGCAATTTTCTATTAGTCACAGAACTTCAGCAAAATTAATCATCCTGGCAACGAGAAAGATGCTTCTCTTTTCCTCACATTCAAACCCCCATCATCCTTGCAATAAATCTCCCACTTTCCATGGGGACTAGAGATGAAAAACCCAAAACAACCCCCTTCCCTGCCTTGAACCCATATACAGTTTGTTTAAAGGACTGTTTTTGAAAGAGTGCAATGAACATTTCATAAAGGTATTAAAAAATTTGGCCTCAAGCTCCCCATTCACTGTATGTGTGAAATTTTCTTGATGAAAAAGATTATGCTGAGGTTTGTTTCTGTCTCCTGAAAAGTGTTCCACAAACTCAACAGAGTCAAAAGCCTATTACTGCTCTTGTGCTATGTTAGGTAGCAAAGTACCTACTGGCTTCATGAGACTTCCCAAAAGAAGATTTAAAATGAAATAGTTTGTAGTGCTGCCAACTACTGAGTGAGGCATCTTTCTGAACAAGACACCCTTTGTTATCTGAAAGAATCAATCACTGAACACACTGGCAATGTCTGGCAATTAGTGCAGCAATACTTTTCAATTTAGTGGCACAATTTACTTGCTTTGGACTACTTTACAGGGCAAAAAAATGCACAAAATTCCCAGGAGAGGAAAGATGAGAAAAGAACCAGAGAGAAACATCACAGCAGTGAAGTGGGGTACACATTGCTCATATTGCACAATTTAAGTCATCAGAGACACAGAAAAACAAAAACCCCAAATGCAAACCAGGAAACACCTTCCAGGTGAAAGGGATGCTGCAGGACTTGCAGAGCCAAACCTGCACTTCCTTGCCCTGCTGGCATTAATAACATGCCTACAAGAAACAGCTTAAAAGCAACGTTACTTTTGGGCATAGTTAACACCACGCAGATCTCATTCATCTGAGCCTGAAGGGTGAAAATGTGGACATGGCTGGTAATTTTTTACAAAGAGCTACTTCAAAGAAGCATTTGCCATAATGGTTCATCATCAGTAGTTTCAGCTTTTTACTGCTCTAGAGAGTCGAGTGAGGTTATCCTTGACTTCACAACTGGAAAACAAGAAAAAAAAATCCTGCTAATAAGTCTGACAATAAATTAGTAAGAAAACACTGAACTGAGATGGAGTATTAAATCTTCATACCACTGGAGACTATGGAAATAATTTTGGCTTGATCTTTCAATCTCATCTGGGTAGCTACCAAAAAACATGTTCAATTAACAATACACTTAGGTTCTGAGATGAAACTCCTTGCCCTGCAATACAGCAGCTGGGTGAGGTAATTACAGTGGTCAGGTTGGGCTCTAAAAGCCATGGGAAGAAGTTCTGAAACTTCCATTTGTAATGCTTTCATATTCAAGGCTCCATGTATTGTTTCCATCCACACAAATATCAACAATCTGCCCCTGGTGACAGATGAAAGGTTTGTTCTTAAAATCCTCTATACACACAAATACTGTCATTATTTCTTGTGATTCTACTGCCATGAATGACGTTTTGTCTGAGAGGTCTTAATTTCACATGCTGAATATCTTGCATGCTTGCTGAACTTCAAAGGGCATTGCAGGGATGCAAGAAGGCTCAAGGGCTGAGCACCAGACAGAGGTGGCAAGCAGGGCATGTGGTGGAAAGTCCCAGTGTAGGGGAATAACCTGCAGGGTGACTCCTTCTGGGGAGCTGATCCTGAGCAGATTCACAGATTAGTCTTGCCAGAACACCACAGGATGCTAATTCCACCGGGCATGCTGCTTGCTGACCCTGTGTTACAAGAGGCTAAAAACCATGCAAGATTTTTAATTAAACGCCACTTTCACATCATAAAAGCTTTTGTGTTATTTTTATTTTATTTTATTTTATTTTGACAGCAGGACTCTCATAAATCGAGAGGATTAGCATTTCTCCCGTTGACACAAACGCTGGAAAGAGGGTGGGGTTATTCTGTGCCTGTAGAAGGGTCAGAGCAATGCGATGGCCCTGACAGAACCCACAGGCCGGGAGCTGATCCAGCAGCACCGCCCTTACCCCCCCTGCAGCTTCCCCAGGGGCTGACAGGGACAGCCCTCACCCCACCCGCTCCGAACCGTGCCAGCACCTCGGGGCGGCGGTTCTGGGTTCTGGCAGAACCACCCTTGGGACCCTGGAAAGGCCCTTCCGTGATCCCGGGGCGGTTTCCATGACAACCGAGCGACTTCCCCCCCCCCCCCCCCCCCACACACACTTCTACACACCCACCGGGTGTCCCAGGCCTAGCCCAGGCCCAAGGGGCTCTCCCACAGCGCCACTCACCCAGTATCCGTGTGACCCCAAGGGTGAGCTTGTCCAGGTGGGGCTTGATGCTAGCGGAGGGCTTCTCCTCCATCCTCCCCCGGCCTCTCCTCGGTTCCCTTCCCTCACCGGCAACGCCCCGGCACCGCGGAGGGGGAAATCCGAGCGTGCGCTGGGACGGCGGGGCAAGCGCCTCTTTTGTCCTTCCTCCCACCCTGTAGCCGCGGCTGCGCCGTGAGGTGCGCTGGGAGTAGTAGTTCTAGCGGCGAGAGTCCGGGGCCAGCCAATGGCGGGCGGGCGGTGTCTGTCGGCCTGACGGAAGTGGTAGTTCCGCGGGGGGCCAGGCCTCCCCTCGGCCTGCGCTGGGAGGACTACGACTCCCAGCATGCTCCTCTCCGCCTCCCGCCGGCGGAGGCGTGGCGGGCAGCCAATGGGAGCGCAGCAGTGGGGGGGCGGCGGGGGGCACGCTGGGAGTGGCGGTTGTTTCAAGATGGCGGAGGCGGGCGGCGGTGCGGGCGGCGGTGTTTGCTGGAGCCGGGACAGTATCCTTCTGCGGGGCTGAGGCAGCTCGGTGAGGGGGGTTCCTGCCCCGGAGTTGTGCCGTGCCCTTGTTCGGGAGGGCCTGGGCGGCTTGCGGGCCCCTTCTCTGTGTGGAGGGGAGCGGGGTGTGAGGGAGGGAGGGAGGGAACTGATGGGGAGGGATGTGGGGAAGGCTGAGGCGGGGGCTCGGTCTGTCAGGGCAGGCGGCGGGAGGTCGTCTGCCTCGGGGTTTTTACTGCGGAGGAGGCTGTGGCAGACGGGGGAGTTGCGGGACGCGTGGGCTTTGTGGCCGCGGCACAGCTGGTGTGAGGGCTCGGCCTGAGGGGGAGTTCGGGGGTGGGCAGGGAGGAGAGGGGGTGGTGGGGTTTCCAAGCAGAGTTGCCCTGCAAAGGGAAGGAGAAGCGAGGATTCACCTTCTGTGTGACTTAGCGATGAAGTTCCGGGGGGAGGTAAACACGTTGGAGATGGGGGAACTGGGCTCAGCTTGCGGGAACTTGCAGAGGAATCCACAGGGAGAAGCTGAGCCTCAAGTGTTTGTGTTTGTTTGCACACCCACTCAAAGCAGTGCAAAAATGAAGTGGACTGTCTGGGGGCAAGTTGTTATGATTTTCCAATTGTATTAAAAAAAGTAATAACGTGCAACTTCTTCTGTGATATGATAGGGTGGAGGCTGTTGCCAAGATCAGATTTGTTGACACGCTGTCTCCTCTTGGTTCCACTGTGAAAGTGCTAAAATGATTTCATTTTATTTAGTTATTTTGATCAGTTAGCTGACAGGTTGTTTCCCATGACTGAAAATGGTCTCTTAAGCCCAGCAGTGGCCTCATGCATCATGGTATTTCAAGGCCTGAGGCTCCTCCTGGCAACCATTTCCATTTTGCGTGTTTGTGCAAGTAGGTAGTGTTGCCTCTGATCTTGGAAAAGTTTAAATACCCCAAAATGCATATGTCCCAGGAGTAAATAATAGGGAATGCTTTTTATAAAAGGAGTGGGAAGCTGGGGATATATGGCAATGTTGCTTTAAAGGCTTTGGAAGACTGCAGTTCTCTCTATAACTGCTGAATAGATACAGCACAGCAAGGCAGATACAGCATCATAAGGTGCTCAGTTTCTCCAGTGCCTGTGCTGACTGTTCCTGCTGTGTTCTTGAATGTCAGCTGTGGTGGTAAAAGGTTTATAAAGTGGAGTTTATTACTGGGAATCTTGACAGGTGTGTGGCAGTGGATTAATGTTAAACGGTTGATTAATGCAAAGTGGTTGATGCTGTTACTGTCCTCAGTCATTCACTATGAGACAAGGATGTTGGACCTGTTCATGAGTCAATGCAACTTTCAGTCCAGCCAGTTAAGGTAATCTGATCTGACTTTGGTTTATTTTAATAAACTACCCTGCAGACCTTCCTGGGAGAGTAGCTGGGGAGAGTAACAGCAACAACTTTGACTAATTTCTTCATCTGCTAGTAAGTATCTATCCACAACAGTGCCACTACTGCAGGTGAACTTCCAAAGGCAAGTGTTGCTTAGGAAAAGCTGTTTTATTTCGAATAGCCATGTGCTGAGGTTCAGGTTAACCATAAGTCACTTGAGAAAGCAATCACCTCTGCTGAAGTTTGTTATTTCCCTCAGCAGTATGAGTTAAAGATCCTCTCCTCAGTACCCTGCAGATTGCTGTCTTGTGCTGACACAGCTTTGTGGGCTGGGCTGTGATGCAGACTAGGATTTTTGGGCTACCCAGGTGCTTTTTGGAAAGAAGGGACAGAGTGTTTTACGTCCTGGTCTTATTCAGCTTCCACACCTGGCTCATGGGATGACCCCACATTGTGTTGTGACAGCTAGAAATAGCTGGCAGATGAGAACAAAAGTGCTTTGTGTGTTTGTAGAGAGATGTCTCTGACAGCAGTGCTACATGGACATATTTTCAGACTGCTGTGAGATTTTTATAATTGTTTAGAAGTGACAAAGTGGATCAACAAGTCACAAGGGAGCGTGTGACCAAGCCCTGCCAGTGCACCAGTAACAGCTGTGTGATGGATAGTGGGTATTGATTGAATTTGAAGTTGCTGGAAGTGTCTGGGCTGCTGCTATTGGTCTCTGCCTTGTGCTAATTCATTAAATTAAGTTTCTGAGATGATACTCAAAACCAAATCTTGGTTAAGGCAAGAGTTTGCATAGGTTAATTGAAATGTTTTCACAACTCAACTTTATTGTATGAAGACAACTGCAAAACCTTAAATGGATTTATCTGTAAACAGTCCAGAAATTAGGGAATTAATTTACCTGGCTGACCTTTAGAAGGTTGAGGGAAGAGAGGGGTATAAACAAAAGAGAGGAGAGCAGAATTTTGTGTCCTTATCTTTTGTTTTTCTCTTTCACATAGTGCTACTTATGGGGGAATAAAATCTTCATGTTCAGTTAAATGAAACTGTCATTTTTAGAAAGAGACTATAGTTTACACCCTTCCCTGAAGTGTTTTGAGTCCTATTTTTAGTGACTTCTAGGATGAGGATTCAAGTTCGGTGACTGCTGGCATAGAACAAATTACATGGTGCCCAAACCTGTGTAATTTTTAAGTGTTTTATGCAGTCAAGTAATTTAATAGTTAAAGCTGTGGGTTATTTGAAAGCTGTTGAAATATCTTTTTAAAAATTTATTTATTTTATTTATTTTACATTTTTTTTTAAAGCTACTTCAGGACAAATTTAGATCTTCTTATGGAAAATCAGTCCTCAGACTTTCCTCATTACTCATCATGTGATGATCAGATGAGAATCATCAACTTCCTTTGAAACCTTTTGCATTTATGTTTCCTAGAGTTCATTTTACAAGAAGTATTTCATTGCAATTATACACTGCTTTGGAATTTGTCTTCCTTACATATCAAGAAGTTCCATATGTAATGATAACCTGCTCTGATTTAAATAAATATTATTACTTCATTATCTTAGTAATTGCTCTTGCAACGGGGCTGGTCCCTGGGTTCTCTTGTGAAGGTGACTTCTAAGATAATCTTCACAGGTGGAAAGTTTGTGCACAGTAAGAGTAAGGATTTCTGTTTTAGCAATCTCTGTGTTGTTTTTTTCCTCTAGTTAAGTTTTTCTTGCTTTTGGTTATCCCAAAGTGTAGCCAGTTTATTTTCCTATTGACAGTCTTTTAAAACTGGGAGCCAAAATCCTCATTTTTATAGTTCTGTTTACAGGGTCAGGCTTCTCTTTTTTTAAAATTACCTTTAACAAAGCCACATGCAGTTTCTGATGAAGAACAGCCAATGATATCTGTTTCAGGTATGACCTGCTAATAGCTGTAAATAAAGGTTTTTCCTGTGAATGTTACATTCTTTTTGTGTGTGTGGTTTGTGTATATAAGTGTGTAAGGTAGAGAGTCAGCTCAAGATGTAATGGGACATAGAGGATTAGAATGAGGATTTATGCTTTGCTGCTTAGATAATCATAAGGTGTAAGATGAACAGTTTCAGGGGAGTTGTTTCTATTGCAGGTACATTTGTCCAATTTATAAGATAAGCTTAATTTTAAATGTGGTTTCCAAACAATGCTGAAGCATTAGAGATGTTCAGGTCTTTTTTAATAAATATTGAAGAGAACAATTAAAATGAAGTTTCATTGTGTAAAGAAAAATCTTTTTTTTTTTTTTTTTTCCCCTTGACCTTGATTTACTGAGTACATTCTTGTGTATATCCCCAGAAAAAAGAAGGGTATTCTTAGTCTCCCTTCAGAATTTCCTAATTGTTTTCAAATACAGTTTTACCGTGATACCAGGTCCTGAAAACATATCTGGGGATGATTAATTCTTTAAAAATTGTGTATATCCCCAGAGTATGTCTGGCAGTTCTATGTTTTGAGGTAATCCTATTCTTTAGGTTTGGAGTAGCATGGTTACCACTCAAAACCACTCTATTGAAAATAATCTGTGTGTGTTCTGTAGCTTGCATGGTTCAAGCCAGGAGATGTCAGATTGCTGTAGTCTGTGCCCTGGAAAGAAGGCAGTGGAAGGCATTTTAGTGATGGAACTGGCTTTACTCTGGGACATATTCTTCTACTTTGGTGGAAGAGAATTTCAGAAATGTAGCTTTCCCTTGGGTATGAGCGTGGAGATGGTAAAGCTTATCATAGAATCATTAAAGTTGGAAGAGATCAAGTCCAACCATCAGCTCAGCACCACCAGCCACATCCTGAGTGCCCCATCCACACATTTTTCAACACCTCCAGGGTGGTGACTACACCACTTTCTTGTGCAGCCTGTTCAAATGCTTGACTACTCTTTCTGTAAATAAATTTTTCCCCATACCCAATCTAAACCTCCCCTGGCACAGCTTGAGCCCATTTCCTCCCATTGTAATTCAGTTCTTTCACCTGAATTGCTGTCCTTCTTCTGAAATTCATTACCCAAATAAATGTATTTATCTGCTAGCATAAAATCAAGTGGGGTGGGTTTTTTTTTTTTTGATCAAAACTTCTTGCATTTCTGAACAGTCAAAACTCAAATCTTGAGGCAGTATGAAGAAGCTGTCATCTTTCATCTTGGCTCTGGGAGATTTTAGTGTTAGTGTCAGAGCTGGCACTTCATGATTTCAGCACCAGGATTTTCAGTGCTTTAATATTGTTATGGCTGCTGGGGGTGAACTAATTCTCATTGTGGCAGGAAGCTTTTTACAGGTGATCTGTGTAGCGTGCACTGCAGTGTTACCTTCCTCAAGTGTCTCTTCCTGAAGAAAAAATAGACTTAGCTATAAGTATGTTCTTTGTGTAGCAGAAAAAAATTACATTTTATCAGGTAAGTGCTACTTTTAGCAGCACTTACTGTTGGATGGTGCTTGGATCTTCATTGACTTTGTCAAAACAGAAGCTCAATTTTATACTTTTGCATCTTACACACTGAGTTTTGCATTGAACTGCAGTCAGAAGACAACATTTGTGTTTCAGAATTGGGTTTGATGTTTATTGGGGCTGGGTGCATTTCGGTGCTGAGCACTTCTTTCTCTGTTGATACATTAATCCCAGAGAAATTTTGTATGGAGTAGAAGGCTGGAGGAACTGCAAACATACCCGAAATGCTCATTCCTTTCAAAAGGAGTTGCTAATGCATTTGTGGAAGTCTTCTAGCAGGAGGAAAGAGAAGGGACCCCGTTGGCTTTATAATCTGTGTGTTCTCCTTGCCTTTCTTCCACAGGTGTATCTACAAAAGGAAACCTAAGGACAAGGTGTTCACCAACGTATCAAAGAAGTGGCACTGAGCTCAAGGTGCCTGTAGCTGTTGCTTCTGTTTCCATGGATTCTGCTAGGGGTGCAGGAGATATGACAGGTCAGCAGGTCAGTAAAGTAAAATCTTTCTTACTCTTAAGAGTGCACATAGTAGAAAAATGTCAGAAAATCTTTACATGGAAAACTTTTAAATAGTTCTGGAGTGTTAGTATATTTGCAGTCTCCTACACTTTTTGGCCACTTACATAGTGGCTTGCTGGCAAAAGTTATTTTTCCATGACCCCCCTAGAGAGAACAGAGGTTGAATGCTTTAATTTACGTAAGTGGTACATAACCAAGGGCTATGTAGAAGAATTTATATATAATGCCTGTGTGTGTGTGTGTCTGTGTGTACAGAGAGAGAATGTGGCTTTAAGTAGCCCCTAATCAATATATTACTAGTTAAACATTCAAGGAGTTGTGTTTCAGTATTCATTTTCATTGCTGTCATCCTATCACTTAGAAAAAAAACAACTTGTACAATTCTTTTTAGACACCTTTTTGCTGTGGATGCTCATATTAGGAGGTGAAAATCACTTTCTGTTTTTGACAGTGAAAGTTAAAAATTCATTTAAGTAGTTGGAGTAGTTCTGTCAGTTGATGGTATCTCTGGCTCTACTTTGGCTTGTCTTATTTACTCCTGTGACAATAGGTGATACTTTTCCTACAGTGTGTTGAATTAGAAATTTCAAAGTGCTTTCCTTAGAAAGGCTATTCTGATATTTTCTGTGGTATTCAGAAATCTGTTGAGAAGTGCCATTTTTCAAACATGATTTAGAAGTTGTATTCTTCTGTCATGCAGCTTGTCATCTTTTGGAAGTCATCTTGGTTTATAAACCAAGATGTTGTTTATAAAGTGAGGTAATCTTTCATTTATGCTATGCATTTCATCAAGAAAATAGAGCTATGAAACTCTGTTCTACCCTGAGTGTGCAGACAGGACAGAAATCAGGAACAAGGAGACAATCCAGTCTTGACCTCTGTCTTTTTGTCATCTTGTTTAGATGGTGGAGCTTGCTGTTCATAATTCCACAGCTTCATTTTGACGTGTGTTATAGAACAAGCCTGCCTTTGAGAGTTTTTTTTTCACCGTAGACCCATAACTGTGGGTGATAGGAAGAAAGCACAGATTAATGTCTCAGATTTTCTTCTTCATCTCACTGATGTTCGTGTGACACTGTGTTCATAGATTTGTGTAGCAGCTTGAGGTATCTTCTCTTAAAATCACCTTCACTAATGCGATCAGAACTATTCAAGAAGCAATTAGCTAAAAATGGAAGAGGGCATTTCCTCTCTGAGGTGTGTAGATCAGCTGCCATTGCTGCTCAGCCCAGTGTTTGCTTTGAATGTGCAGAGGTTGTTCTGTGCTATATTGATTTAACTGGGTCAGACTGCAAGGCTTTCTTGTGCCTCATGCTAAGCACTCTGTGTGCTCGTGGATCTGCGTAATATTTGTAGGTTTGTAAAAGTCTAACGTGAAGTAAGTTGGAATAAGCAGAAAAATACAAGTTTGCCAAGATCTGGGACACAATAGCATAGCTCTTACTGCTGCTTTAATCTTGTGATTTGTATTATGTGCTTATTGCCAGTACTGGAGAACTCAGTTACCAATGACAGAAGCTTTGATAAATAGCAAACAGGTAATGCTGCTAACCTCAATAATGCAAGGGACTTCTGAAAAAACGAGCAGCAGTGTGCTCTCTGGTGGACATTGATCAGAAGTGCTGCATTTCTCCCCATGATGGAATGTATTACAAGAACTGAAATACTGCAGTGCTTTAAAGGTTTGTTTTGAGAACGAGTAGTAAAAACAAAGGTAGCACCTAGGTGATTAAACCCAAATGACAGTGACATGTGTAAAGGGTGTGTTCTTTTCTGTCTATTACAAAAAAATCCTTTGAAATAAGGATTTACCATCTACTAGTAATTACTGAATACTTCTTTCCCTGTTTTTATGCTATGGTCAGCAGCAATAAGGTGGAAATTTTTTTTTACTGCTTATTTTAAGATTGTAATATAATAATACTTGAATTACTGAGTTTGGATATTACTGCACAAGATTTTCAAGTCATGAGAAGGTACTGTCCTTTATGTAGTACAAATCAGTGAATAGTGTATATCTTAAAACTTTACCCAATTGAAGTGAACAGCCTGCATGTGAATTGCAAGTCTCTTAAAAGAATTCTTCACAATTTGGTAGTTTGTTTCACTGACCTTTGCTTACATTTTCATAAATATGTATTTTATTTCCAGTTAGAATTTGTCAACTTTCAGCTTCTAATTATTAGGTCTTTACATGCTTTTGTATCTTAGGAGTATTTTTTTTTTATTTTTCTTTTAAAGAGTACTTTCTAAAATGTTACTTTAAATTTTCAGGTCACTAGTGAAGGAGGAACTAGAAGTGCTTCATTAAAGGATTTGTGTCCTGAGGACAAGAGACGCATTGCAAACTTAATTAAAGAACTTGCCAGGTAAGAATAAGAATCACCTGCAAATGCATTATCTTAAGTAGTTATTCCTTTAATTAACATCAAGCAATGCAGAACTGCATTATGGCACTGAAAATCTGCATAAGGTAATATTTCTTGCAGGAAGAGTTATGTACAATGAGGCAGCCTGATTGTTTTTTTATCCTGCTTCATGACCCTAAACCTATTGAAAACAAGATCTGAAGTCTAGTGACCTGCAGTAGCTCATTTGTGTAGACAGAGCCACAGGGTTAGGGTTTGGTTTGCTGCTTGTATCATGTGCTTTAAATGAACACGTTGTCTTTTGGAAATGGCAAACTATGTTGATATGAAACCTTTTTATGTTTATTTGTCAAGGGTAAGCTTTTGGATATATTAAAGATGGATTGGTGATCTTGTGGCTGAAACATGTTAATCAATATTTGCCCATGTTTTGCCAGGTAGAGCAATAAAGAGTCCAGTGTAATTTTAACTTACCTACCCATTTTTTTTGTTGTCATTGATTAATTTCTTCAAGTTCTCCCTGTTCTTTGAAAGGAAAAGCAGAAATAGTGCAAGTTTCGTTCCAGTGCTAGTTTCATTTATGAAGATAAATTATGTGAAAAATAGGTTGAATTTGAGTGAGGTGATTTTTCTTCCCCTCTGTGTCCCTAAAACTTCAGAATCTCTGGAAATCTGCTTCATACATAGTGGCTGCAAAATTGAGAAGGAGCACATGGGGCTCCAGCAGGCCACACATCTGAGGGGAAAGAAAGTTGTGAGATGATCTTGCATCCTTTGGGCTAAAGTTAGTGTCCATAGTAAGACTATATAAGAGTTTTTCTAGAAAAAGCAAGTTCTCAGGTGTAATGAAATGTTTTTTGCCATAGATTTTTTTTATGTCTGTGCAATAATTGGCAAGCATTACTGTCTTTTTTTCTTTTTATATGGGAAAATATGGGCAGAGAAATTATGTTACTTGCTCAAGGTCATGCAATAAGTCTCTGGTGCAGCTAGGAATATTTTCTCTCTGATTATCCTCATCCAGTGAAGCATTTTGTGTGCTAATAATTTGTACCAATATAGGATTTCTTGCTATACAGTATTTCAGTAATTTCTGAAGTTCTTCATGCTTGCAACTCTATTTTATCCGACATCGTGTTAGAAAATGTCTAGTTAAGGCTGTCATAAAGAGTAGATTGCTGGGAAGCCTGGTTACAAATTGTCAGATGTTGGAGCTATTTGGACACTGTTGCCACTGTTGATATATATTGGTATATTCTAATATTAAAAAAAGCCTTTTATTACATTGTTCTTCGTAATGCACTGCTCCCTAGTGAACAGCAGTACACTAACTCATTTGAGCATGGGATTCTTTTTAAATCTCAGATGCTGTGATTTTTCCCTGGGGACAGTTTGATATTTCTGCCTGACATTTCTTTGAAGAAAAATAGAAGGTGCAGCAACATTAATTTTGAAAAGTAAAATTAGTGGAACACTATTATTTTATACTTAGTTCTCTTTTATTTTTAAACCTAATCATATTTTTATTGGATGTAATTAAAAGACCTTTGCAGAGTAATAGGGAAGTTGAACTTTAATTCCGCTCACCTCGTCACTTTTTAAAAACTCTCCATAATTTTTGTCCCTAGTTCTGCAATGGTGAAGGGTTTTTACATGCAGTAGAACATTCTTTGCTATTTCAGTGAAGAAAAAGAACCAGGAGAAAGCTGAAAGTTTTCCAAGATGACTGTCCTGTAATAATTGGAATAATAAAGATCTCACTTGATCAGAGCTATACTTCACCCTTGTTTATTTTGCTTCTAGTTATGAGTGAAAATGATGTTAGCTGAAATAAATTCTTGCACTTTGTTGCAGGATGGTGGACAGAAATAGATTGGTCAATAACTGTCTGCATCAAGGCACTTGTAAAGTGGTGAAATTCTGTCTGAGTGGAAACTAGTAGCAAAATATGATGAACTCCTGGGGCTTGAATTTCAACCAAGTCTTGCTTGAGCAGTTCAGGATATTGGTCTTTCCTCTGACTTTTGTGACTGCTGAAGGAGAGCTAATGTACTTTTCTTTCTCTTCCTATTTTTTATTCTCTTCCTCCAGCTCTCATTCCCAGTGCATTTTTGAACACTGGGAATGTGTGTGCCTGTGCATGAGCTAATGCACTGTGGTGACAGACTTTGTCTTAGTGTGAGTAAATTCTAATGCTGGCTGTATTATTATTATCCTTTCCTTTGAGAAAAATCAGTTCCTGGGCTGTAACAGTCTGCTGCTGGGGATTCCAGTGTCTGACATCACATTAACTGTTAGGGACTTCATGAAATTGAGTTTTCAGACAGGATTGAAAGGAAGGACTCAGCTGTATCCTTTCTAATCCTTCTTTCTAGGCTAAATAATCTTGGTTTTTGCTCCGTGCTGCCACCAGTAAATCTAACCATTATATTGCCTTCCTTTGAACATACCCAATCTATCTTTCTTCCTAAGTTGAAAAGAGAGAGGCACACTGAATCCAAAGTTTAAATGACTTAAATGTTGTAAATTCAATATTTTTTTATTGTGTCATCTGATTCTTTTAAAATTGTTTTTGGAGGGGAAGTTCTGAGTAGAATGAATCATGCCCACAAATGCCAAAGTGAGTAAATGGGAAATTCTCAAGTGTGAGCAAGCCATTATTTTCAAAAATGACCAGCATGAAAACATCTTTGTGTTTTCAGAGAGGTGCTGATGATGTGGTGGTGAAAGTGGCAGGCACAGGAAAAGCAAATTTTAACTCTCCTTACAAAAGCAGCCTTTTAAGAGGCAAAAAACCCACTTCCTTTGAGCTTTACTTACTGCAGGCTACTCCTGAAGCAGTCATCAGCTTATGTAATGAAATGAGCAGTGACATGGTGAAGACACTGAAAGATTCTTAGCCTCATACTCTGCACCAGTGTCAGGACACATTAGTGTCTTCCAGGAGGGAACAGTGCAAGGTCCTCTGGGACCCAGCCACTTGACTGCTGAGCCTTGAGGACCTGCAAGGCACCATACTGGGAATGATTGTGGAGTATTCTGGAGTGAGATATTTTAAGAGACTGAATGGAGAGGGTCGTAACTTCCTTTGCAGGAACAGTGAGTGTGTGTGTGTGTGCTTGCAAGCATTCACCTTTCTCCCAACTGATATATGGCCATAATACTGTGGTGTTCTGGCTCCTATGATGTCATAAATTCCTTGCCTGCACAGTTCACACATGAAGTTTGCTTTTCAGTGAACAGAGACACTTATTAAGTGACATGCAATTGTTCATGAAAGTTTAATTTTTGCTTTTACTGGTGAGAATTGGTATTTAACTATTTTTTTTTTCCCCAGCTAAGATAAACATGGATAAAGCTGGCTCCCTGTTGTCTTTGCAAACAAATCTTTGAAAGCAATTTAGGTAGAAAGCCCTTATCCACCCAAGGGAGGGAGTGACTGCCCTTTTCAGATGAGATACAAGATGTTTTTTGCTCCCAGATTAGTGTCTTTCTGTAAAAGACCACTGCCATGCCCAGAATGACTTGTACCCAGCAGCCCTTTGTCCCTTACTGAGAAAATACTACCTCCTTCCTGAAGACCTTGGATTCCTAAACCCTTTCCAGGGTCCTGGCAGTCTAGGATGCTAGTCTTTCCTGCTGGCATTGCTTTGTGTGGACCTTTTTTCCTGATATGAAAATGAAATTGTCCCACTAAAATTGACATTTTCCAACAAAAGGTGAAAATGGGAATCAGAAGGTTAATTTGGTTACAGAACTGGAAATCATTACAAAAGAGGACAGTAAAACTACTGTAGCGTAGATCTGCTGTTTAAGTGTTTTTCTTCCAGCTCAGGATCTTTGAAGGACAACTTTCCTCTGGAAGCCCGTATTACAAACCTGCAGTGTTTGGCCTTTTGGGTTGCCTTCTCTCTTGAGTTATACTACATTATATTTAGCCAAATTGTTACCTGGCTTTAGCTTCAATGTCAAGATCTTTTTGTGTGTATGTGTGCTACTTCAGGAGCAGTATTGTGCTGCAGTTCTCTTAATTGGTCAGGCAGCGAAACTGCAAATGAGATATCCTTAAGCTTGTCTGGGAATTAGTTCTTGTTGCTAGTTAAAGCATGCCTAGGATTATTTTATAACCAATCACACTTACCTTTTGTGCTTAAAAAGTGATTCGCATCTGTAAAATCATGCTGTGAGCTCTGTTTTTTTATTATCTTGCAAGTTGTGTATCAGAAAATTTATCCATTATGAGGCAATTCCAATTATGTTTTGGGATCATTGGGGTTTTTTGTTATGTTTTTTTAATTTACACAAACTGCCCATGATACTCTTAAAACTATCAGAT
Source organism: Heliangelus exortis (assembly GCF_036169615.1). Classification (NCBI taxonomy): domain Eukaryota; kingdom Metazoa; phylum Chordata; class Aves; order Apodiformes; family Trochilidae; genus Heliangelus; species Heliangelus exortis. The sequence goes on along the minus strand of NC_092454.1, from coordinate 8,728,136 downwards.
TTGTGTACTGTGTCCTTAGACAAAAAATGCTGCCATTCTTCCTGCAGTGCTTCTATTAGAAGTCAGTTACTTTTTTCAGTTCTGCCAGAGGTTTGTTATGATCACTCTGTCTTAAAAATGTACTGCTTCATCTTTTTGGATTGCATCTTTCACTTGGAATACCTGGTTTCATTCCATGGTTTCTGTGTCCTGCACAATGCCCTTATCTTGCTCCATTTTTCCTTCCCCTTTGGCATTATCTATTCCAGGTGCCATTCTTTCCATGTAAAACTTGCAGTTTTTGAGAATGATTGCCAAAATATTTTCATCTTTGCTATCTAGTTGGCAGATTAGTATCAAGTGGTTATTCCCTAAAAGATAAATATTCAAAACAAATAAAGGGCTGGTCAGTGAAGTTTACAGTGTCTGTGTCTCTGCTTTCAGTTTATTTTGTCTTCTGTGTTAACTTTCTTAGCTACAGTTTTTAATACATTCAGATTTCTCTTGGTAAAAGCTATTTTTTTCCCTAATATTTTTAAGAAATAGAAAACACTATTTTAAATTGCCTTTTCAGCTCTTTTTTTTCTTTTGTAAAGATTTTTAAATCCCTCCAGTCAGGAAGAGTTATTTTCAAATTTTGTCTCCAGTGGAGTGTTGATGCATTATCATGGCACTTTCCTGTGCATGCCAGTTTTTCATTAGACAAATAAAACTTGACGTGCTGTTGACCTGTGCAGTGCTTCAAAAATTCCACCTGGAGAGCATCAATTCTGCTTACTCAGTGGAATGAGTCAGTGTCATCAGCAAACTTGTTGATCAATTTTTTCTTCAGATCAGACAATCAGAAGTACTAGTATCAGCAGTGGACTTGGGAGCACACCATAATAATTGGAAGTGGTGAATTAGAAATTAATTTGAACCCCAAGGCTCATGTCCTAGGAGGGCTTTTTGTCAATATATCTGCATTATGAATTTTTCTTTTTCTACAGGGGCTCCTCTGAAATAAAATTAAAACCTCTATTTAGATGTGTCTAGAATTACAGAAGCTTCCAATTGTTGAATTGAAAACTAATCTTGGAACAAAGATGGTATCCTGTGACACAACACAGGTTAATGTAAACTGCAAGAAAATGTTGCAGACTCTGAGCAGCAGGAATAGTTTACTGATTTGTCATCTTCACTCTCACCTGTCAGTGCTCTATTTGTTCTGGAAGGAACAATAATAGAGCTGGACATTGGTGTGTTGCCCCATGGAGCGGTTGTGCCCTTTGTAGTTGCAGTGCCTTCCATTTTTCACTGCTCTTTTCTGACCAGGAGCAGATGAAAACAGATGAAAGTCCTTTTGAGAAACATTATGAGCCATGTGATGTTTCTGTGTGGCCTTCATAGTTCTGCTAAAAATCATCTGTTCTTTACTGCCAGAAGCCAAAAAAAAATTAAGTGTATAAAAAAACCTTACTGAGCTATATATAGGATGTGACATAAATCCAGCATAATCTGATTATGTTGTTGTACTCCTTTTCTCTAACTTCCTTTTGCCTCCTCCTGTGGGTAACTGTTTTCTGTATCTCCCCTGCCCTTTATGAGCTGTCTCTTGCTTTGTGATACATAAACACATACTGCCAAGTTTCTTCTAAGATCGTTTACTGTTCTCATTTACTGCACAAGATATGTGGCACAGTGTATTAATGTGTCTGGGAGTATGACAGCTGGCTGTGATCTGTGTTAAATACAAACAAAGCTTGTGAATTTGAGGCAGTCAAGCAGCAAATCACAGAATCTATAGATGGGTAAAATCTGCTAGATTTAGTAAAATTTCTCCAGTGTTCTGTTCTTTCTTACCTTATTTTCTTACAACGTTGTTTGAGTTTAGTATTCTTAGGTGCCAGTATGGCTCAGGGTTTCATTTGTCCCAAATCTTTTTCTGATGCAGCATCACTCCTGCAGCTAGTAAGCATGCTTCCTTTCTTATCAGGAGCCCCAGAGATAGTACTTGTCCTCTCTTTCCCCTTTGATCTTATTTTTTTTTTTCTGTGTTCATGTTTCCCTCTGGTCTTTCATCTATATGGTGTCTCCATTGTCTTGGATATTGTGTGTGTCTTCATCTTCATTGTCTTTCTCTAACTGATGGATTTCATTCTCTTTTTTTTTTTTTCTCTAAGAAATAGACATTCTTCCATCTTTCACTGATTATCTGAAGGAAGTTTGTACATGGATTACATGAAGGTCATCATACATGTATTTACTAACCTGATTGCTTAAGATTCAGAGAAGAAGAACTTGTGGTTAGATGCAAAAGGCTGGATTTGCATCCTGTGGCATATGTGCCATAGTTGTAACTGCACTGGGGAGCAATGATGTGTGGTAGATTGTTTTCAGGAATTTGATGCCTACTTAACTAAGAAGTTACATAGGTATTGTGATGGATCCAGAATTAATATAGTTGGTTGCCTTTTCACTATTTTCTTTTTGTACATCTGTTTTCACAGCCTTGAATAGAGGGAAAAGGGCATAGGAATGAGTTGATGAACACTGCTGGGGACAGGATTGTAACTAAGGCTTTGGGCAGATGAATAGTGGAATGCTTTTGTGCTACATTCATGTCTTTTTCTGTAATTTAGAAAATTTGTAATTGATAATTTGTTACATTTCAAACTGCTCTAATTTGCAGAATATGATTACATGCTGAATGCTATTTTTCTCCTTCCAGGATGGTAGAGAGATTGTTAGTTTCAGTGTTAGTAATTATTTCAAAATTAATGCAGTTTGCTTGATCTGTTATGGCAAGGGCTGTGGGTTAGTTTTCAAGTTTGGGGAATACTGTATATCTATAATTCACCCCAGTGGGGTGGTGTTATGGTTTCTCCACTGGAACAGCAGAACAAAACTCTTCCCTCTTAAAGGAAATGTCATGATGTCAAATGGGTGGCTCAGTCCCTGAATGGAGTTAAGTATTAATGAATCTGATGAGTGGAAGGTGTAGTCCAGTGCATATATATGTAGATATATAATTATATGTTTTTCCCTCATTTTCTCTTTCTATAGGAATGTTCCACTTGAAGTTAATATTGAAGTTTGTATGACAGTTATAGTGCTTTGTTCTCCTGTCATTTGTGTTGTGGCAGCTGTTTCATCATCATAAAAGCCTAGACTTTAAGAGCCTTCAGCACAGAAATTGTCTAAGTGCATAGCAATAATATTTATTAGTCTAAGCTCATTACTTACTATTTTTGTAGAGCTATTATAGAACCATGATTTCTAAGCCATGTTTTTTAGCATAGTTACAGGATCATCTGTGAATAATGGTCTTCTTGCCTACCAGACTAATTGTTTTTACAGCCTGCTCTTGAGGTGCAGAATAAATGACCATTGTAAACCTTTCTCACATTGCCATCATTTAAGCTTGATCCAATTATTTAAACTGAGCAGTAAGATACAGGTTGCCATCGCCCAGACAGAAAGGAAAATGTATTCCTATGGCTTGATATTTTAAAATCCCCATAAGAGGATAAACTGTTTTGTTTGGAGAAAACTAAGAAGAAAAATGGTTCCTTTTCTGGTCTTATATTTGACCAGTAAAAGTGAAAGAAGGATTAGTTTATATATGAAGAAACAGAAAAGTTTTTCAATTTCCTTTCTGTCTCAGCTGCTAAGCTTTCCTATTTGAGTTGTCTGTCTACATGCCCTAGGCTTGTAAGGATCCCAGTGTGTCTTCATTATGGCTGCAAGGAATCAGACTGCACAAATCTAATTGTGGGTGCAAGTTCTCACTTTATTGTTCTTTGCTGCCCATTAATGTGCATATGCTCTAGTGTGACTACTATCTTTGAAAAAAAGTAATCTGTTGCATAAAGTCCTATGCATCTTCCAGTGTAATATAATAAAATAAACATTATGAGGAACTAACCTGTTTTAAGGATGGAGAGGGTGATATCCATTTACCTGGAAAGCAGAGGAGGTAGAAGTCAGGCATTGTGGTTATGTGCATATATTTTATTTCTCTCATTCTTTTCAGAGTAAGTGAAGAAAAGGAGGTGACAGAAGAACGGCTGAAAGCTGAACAGGAGTCATTTGAGAAGAAGATCAGACAGCTAGAGGAACAGAATGAACTTATCATCAAGGAAAGGGAAGATATCCTTTAAAAATATGTTCAGGGGCTTTCTGTCTGAAATAAAAAGTGAACTGCAGAGAAATAATTGTTCTAATTTATGGCACAGAATAAATCTGCATGTGCTGCCATTCAAAAGCAATCAGAGAGATGACTTGTCAGCGTGTGATGCTGGCTCATTTGAGCTTAAAACTGCCATCCAGCTGTTCCTGTGACGTTGTTTTGCTTTGAAACAGATACTTGTCAGTGACAATAAGGAATTTATACATTAAAATATAGTTACAGATTTAGGAGGTTTTACTTAATCCTGTTAGGTTGTTGTAATTGAGATCTAAAACGTGCATGATGTTCCATTGCTCTCTGTGTCAGGGAAAGGCAATTTACACTGAAGGCATTTAACATGTATTTTATTCAGTGCAGACTTTTTTGGGTAAGCTTTTGTTTGTTTGCTTTTTTATAAAGTTAGCTTATTATCATTTCTTGCAGGCTGTGACTTCCATTTTTGTTAAACGGCATATGCTTAGTTCCAGTCCTGGAATATCACATGCAAAGTCAGTGTTGCTGGAATAACAGTTTTCACTCAGTGTGATATGATAGAATTGTGTGCAGTTATCTTGTTAATTTCTCTTCCAAATCTTTGATATTGATGATTTCTTGTTTAATTCCTCAGAAGGCTAATGATTGACTACAGTCAAGGCAGTGCTGCAACTATAGCAAAAACAAAAATGTGATTCATTAGGTGCTGTATTTTAAGTAGGGAGGATACTAATACTATTCTAAAAACTTTGATGAAACCTAGTGCATGATACTATTGTGAGTCCTGAGTCTTTCAAGTAAGTAATGAAGTTAGTGACAAGAGTTGTGGAGAAGGGCTACTTGAAGTGGTGAGGGGCCTGGAGAACTTATTTTCTGAGCAGAAGATGAAGTGTTTGCATGTGTTTAGACTCATAGAAGTAGGTTGAAATGGTGGTAGGGTGAATAGGGGGAGAGACAATTCTGAGACAAAAAGGGTCTATTCAAGCTGTAAGGCTGTGTTAGAAAAGAATTAAATGTCAATAAACAGTTGACAAACTTAAATGTGAAGATAGAGGAGGGTTCTTGAAAAGCTGAGCAATCATATTTCACAGTTTAGCACTGTAAGCCTTGAAACAATTATTATTTTTTTAATTTTTTTTTTTTAATGAGGGATCTTGATTGGTTTATGGAAAGAGTTCAGGGAGTTCAGTGGCATGTCTGTCAGCCAGGGGCTGCCCTAGATGACCAGAAGAGTCCTTATAGCACAGTGGTGCTTCTACTGATAGAAATACTTTGGTGTGTTTGTACTAAATAATATACACATCAACAAGCTTAGCCAGGCATGGAGCAGTTCCTGGAAAGTATTAAATCTCATGTATTTAAGAGCCATTAAATGGGACTACTGCTCTTTTACATTGATTTCACTGAAATGAGTATTTAGTTGTATGTTGTGTCTTATGTATTCAGCCGGCTCATGATTGTGTGTGGGATATATGTTCATGATTAATATTTTTTAATTAATGCACACAAAGCTTTCACTAATCCACCTGAGGTTTATTTGGCTATTGGGAGGTAGGCATGCTTGCTTGTTTTGTTTTGTTTTTTCCCTTTACTAGAAATAGATTGCACAAGCATGAATACTTTTTCAGAAGTCTGGTAGACATGACAGAAGGTTAATGCAAGCAATTTTACACTTCATAAAACTCTAAAACCTAGAAATATAAAACAAGGTTATAATTTAAAACTATGTAATTTTAACTACTGCAATACTTGGCTATCATACCCGAATAATTCTAGATACTCAACATGCCTCTGATCAGTTATTTTTTTTATCTTAAACCATGTTGCAGGGACAAGAAATGGCAGAAAATACTTGCCAAAGGTGAATAAAAAGTATTCACACTTATATGAAAGTATATAAAATTTAAGTATTTTCAAGGATTTCTAATATTACAGGAACTTGAAATCTCCAGGTTCTTTGGAAATGTACAGTTTACTTGCAAATAAGGTATCAGGGATATAATACTATAAAAAAAACTTTCAAGACTGGTAAAATGAATTTTACATACCTTAGCTATTTCTTTTTTCTCTCCCAAATCTAATTTTTTCTCTTTAAAATTACTTTATCTAGTCCAGTACTTAAAATTACCCTAAAATATTAAGTGCTTTGGTTACAATTGCAGCTATCCAGTGGAGTGTAATTTTGGTTTAGTAAAGGTTCAATTTGAATAGCACAGGAAGTGTGTTGTTTTTTTTCAGCCTTATGTTTTATTGTTTGATTAAGTGGTTGTTTCTTTTCTGTTAGGATTCTTACATATTAAAACCCTTTGTGTCCACTAAATCCCAACTGTACAGGCAGGTTTTCCTCATGTCATTTTTTAATTTTATTTGAGATATTATGTGGATCTGTGCATTTGAATTTATAGCTGATGAGCAATGACAAAAGCCTTGGGGGGCAGGGGCACAGGTGCTGTGCAGTGATCTCCCTGTAAAACTTTGAGTAGCTTAACAGTATTGGAAAACAGTATCTGTCTGAAGCCTAAGCTTGTATTTGCTTTGTAATTGGTCAGTTCTGGCTGGGTTGAGAGCAAAAAGTAAAATTTCAGGCAATCCTGAAAGTAGATTAGATCCTAGGGATCTAACCTTTGTGTGATATAAACGCAGGCCTTTTTCCTAAAAAAGTTCCAGTGCTGCTGTGCTTTGGAGATGTGATGCTTAGTGTGGTGTAAGGTATGTGTGCTAATATGACATACATCGTTTGCTGTTCTTGCTAAAATTCAGCCAGTTGGGTCAAACTGGAAAATCAGTTAACAAGTGTTCCTATTATTTTGATACATTCCAAAATGAAAGTGTCTTATAGCTATGAGGATGAGAAAGTGGTGGAAAAAAAATATCTTCTGAAAGGGAAGATTAAACAGTGGCACTGAGCAACTGAGAACTAGAACCTGGCTGGAGGGAAAAACTTGGAAAAGAAGGTTGGGCTGGACATGGCTCATAGGAAAGAAGTAAAGCCTGTGGCTGATGAGTTCAAAAGTTCTTGGGAGAAGCTGTCAGGGTTGAGGAAGAGCCAGGATGAGGCAAGTGGTGAGGATCAGTCAGATGATTGTAAGAGGACGAAAGCAGGGTTGTGTCTGTTCAGTGTATTCTGCCCTCCATATTTTGAAACAGGATTTGGGACTAAGCTGATGTGAGAAGGCTCACCATGTCTAACCTATCTCTGTGTCTCATTCAGCACCTACTCTTTTTTTTTTTTTTTTGACATTTGCCTTCTCTTTGCTTCTGTGTTCCCAGATCATGATGGGTACTTTCCAGGTGGCTAAACTGCAACAATCTAAATTCTGGCATTGCCTTTAAAGTGTTTGACTTGCAATGTCAATGTTCTTAGCTTTGTTGTTTTGTTTATATTTTCAAAGTAAGGGATGAATAGTGCACAACACACTATGCTTTTAGGCTATTTGTGCTGCCTCTTCTTCCACTTCTACTAGGAGCTGTTAAAAAAATAAGCTTCGGGGTTGAATTTTTTTGTCTGGCATATTTTCAAGCACCTATTATTATTTTAGGTCCCAAGTATGATTTAATTTAAGAAGCAGGAAAATACTTTTTTTAAGATGCTCCAGTACTGGCATTGTAGATGTCCTAGGCAAAAAAATGATAATAATGAGATTATTAAGAAATAAATAGTGGAGTTATTTCAGATCTCAAAGAAATTATGTTATGGTCTTCAGCTTTTCTTCTTATCACTAGCAAGGTTTTTTTTCCATCTAAATTTGATGGTGTTGCATAAATGAAGAAGCAAAAATATCTTGAACGCTTCTATGAAGATTTACTGATTGGGAGAGAAGAAACTCTTAAAATTAAAAAATATGCTTACTGAATGCTAAGCTATGTGGACATTATCATTTTGGATAAAAAGAATAGGGAGGCAAAGGGAAGAAGAGATTCTGTTTATTACTGACGTACTATTTCCTTTTTATAAGTTTAAACACTTCAGCCCACTGATTTGGTTTATATTTAGAATGTACCTGGATTTCTTAAGATTTTGGTTGGACTTAACATGATCTGTTGATTTGAAATCCCAGCCAAGTTCATACAACAAATTCCATATGATTTACTTGGTTAATCTTAAAAATCATCACAGAATATGTTTATATATGTCCTTAATATTGTAACTTAGGACTACTAAATTAGTTGATTTTGCATGCAGTTAACATGAATATTAATTTAACTAAAACAGTTCATTTGCTAATACTGTTAGTGAGACACAGAATATTAATTTGCTGGAAGAATAATGAGCTTCTTATAAGCATTATCTAGAGACTTTAATAAAACAGTTTTATTAAAGTTATTTTATTGTTTAGTTCATTATATTAGTCTTGCGTATACTCATAAATTAGTGCTATTTACATATTTTCTCCTTTTCCTATGTTCCTGTATTAATGTAGAATTAGTATTATTTTTCAGAAGAAAAATAGTTGCTGACACGCTTAATGTCAAAGAATGAAGTATTAGAAAACCATGTATCAGTACAGAATTCACTTGTTTATTCTGTCATAATTACTTTTCTCTATAATGTTTTATTTGCTTTCCTGAAAATGGGAAAAGAACTTCTTTTATTTCCCTTCCTTTTTAATCTGACCCAGCAATTTTTCATCACGGGTGAAGAAACAAAACAAAAGGTCCAGCATGGAAACCTTTTGTCCATGTACTTTGTGGCAATGTCCCTGTGCCCCCAGATGTGTGTTTGTGCCTTCTCAGGGCTGCCATTTGCAAAGGAGTGCTCAGTCTAAACTCACAGTGACTACACAGAGTCACAGAGAAATGGAGTATGGAAATTAATAGTATAGTTAAATACGTAAGTATGGAAGTTGGACGCCTACCGTGTTACCCCCCTCCCCTTCTTCCCCACAAAATGATAAAAGGGAAGAAGAATATGTAGTGAGAAAAACTTCCATTTACAGGAAACTTGTGCCTGATGCTTTTGAAAAGCAGGCTATTTATTTAAAACTCAATTGCAGTTTTAGAATTTCACTTTGGCTAAGCCTAAGTGTGATTTCTGTTTTTGTTATAGTTTCTGTAGCACAGTTCATGATGCTATAGCTTCTGACAAGTTAGAAACTGAGAGAGTGGAATAACTATAATTTTTATTCCTTTTTATTTCTCAACTTGGTCTTCTTAGCTTATTGTTTTTAATTATTCCCTTCCTATTTTTCATATGTGAATGCATATTGTATATCTTTTTGTGCATTATAATTTGTCTGAAGGCTTGTGAGCAAAATGAAAAATTAGTAGTTTGCTCCATTCTTCTGTTTTATCCAACTGCTTTGCTCTTTGAAAATGCTTCCCTTACTGTTGTTATTTCTTCTACTTGCAAATGTTCCTAAGCAACCATTATGGTCTATTGAAAAAAAGCAGAACTTATTAAGAAGTTCTTGAATATTTATATGCTATTCTGTAATGGCAGTATTGACTAAATAATGCATATATTTAAGAATCAGCCTGAGACTATTGGATGAATAAGATATTTTGAATTTTTCATGAACTTTTAGACTAAAAGAAGGTGAGGCATACTGTAATGTTGAGTGTTCAAAGGGATCAGTGAGTGAAGATTCATTCAAAGCTCAGCTTTCTATGTGTAATCCTAGCTAGCTACATTGTCCATGTGGTGAAATTATCCAGTATCAAGAGCAACATCTGAACAGTCAACATTACCTACTGTACAATATGATCTAGATAGACCTTTTGTCCTAAAACTTTACGCTCAGTGGTGCAGGATTGTCTGTGAGATGACACTGTAAATGCAGAAGTGTAGCTGTGGAATAAGAGAAGCAAAGTTGCTTTGTAGTTTATGGTGCAAAGTGTGGGATGATGTTGTTCTGTGTGTGGCTGACTGAAGAGGAGATGAATTTCCTGCCCACCAGCCCTGCAGTGATCTGTTCCTGCTACTGGGCTTGGTGTCTGTGGCAGAGCATGAGTGTTTCTGAGGCAAAAACATGAGAGTTCTGTTCTGCCAGGTAGTTTGTAGCCATTGGTAGGTGTATGCTCCACAGAAGACCTGTCCTCTAGCTATGGAAGATGAGTGGTAACTAAAGCACAGACATGATATTACCTATACTAAGTGTCTGGTGTGGATCTGCAAACTGGATATCATGATGAGCCCTCCCTGTCTGAAATATTGGGAGAGACCTGTCATTAGAAATGCAGCTATAGCCATGGCAGTCTTGCATATCAGCATCAGTTACCATAAGGAAAAAGCCTGAAATAAGTCAGGTAAAAGGTACTTTGTATAATTCAGGCTGTGTCTCGGGTGAAAGGCAGATCTTTCTATTTTAAAGCACTTTAGCTGGCCCGTCTACTTATCTGACCTCTGCTTTTTTGTCTATTGCTGAAGCATTTGGCTTTAGGCATGTGATGTTTGTTTGTTTGTTTGTTTTTAATTTAAGTTTTCCTTTATGACATTTGGTTCATTTGGAAACAAAGACTGAGATCTCTTAAAAGGAAGCACAAATGGGAAAATGAGATCATTAATTGTTGAAGCTGGTACTGTAACAAATTGACTAAAAATGTGGATTCAGAGAAATTGATGTACTTTATCCTTCCAAACTAAATGAATTCTCCATCTGCTTTAGCTTCTCAACTATAATGAGGACGTTGGGCTGACTCTGCTATTGGTTACTTTGTCTTCCTGAACTACTTTTGAAAGTTTAAACATTTCTTGCATGATTAAATACACTTTCAATAAATCAATCTCATAATAATTGTTGTTCAGGAGAGTTCATTATTCAGTTTAGTCTTTTAAATTACTGTTCGTCTTTAAAGGATTCTTCTGACGTAATGGCTTCTACTAAATCCATTTGCCATGCTCTGGTTGGTAATTACTTTAGATTTGAAGAATAAAATGAATGGCTTTATTATTAATCAGTAGCAAATTTGTCTTACTGTTTTCAACCTTAGAGTGGCCTTCGCTTATGAGGTGGTTTTAATGGTCTAGATAGCAAAACACTTCATACCTCTCTTTCAGAGAAGATTTAGTAAAAGCAATCAGTTTTCTAGGTTTTTTTTTTTTTTTCCTTTCACTGCTCCCCCATCAAACATTTGTCACAGTGACTGCCATCATGTGCATGTTTGCTGTTGTATGCTGTCAGCTGCTGGCCTTGTGCAAGGCTAGTTTTGCTACCCACTTTTAGTTTGTAAATTTTTCAGGCCAGAATAGCCTTTATTTTTGCCATATTATGCGGACAGTACGTTGCACTTAAACATAGCATTAATTCAACATTGTCTGTTATAGTGGACATTGGCCTATATGAATTTTGTCACTACTCATGGAGGTTTAAAACCTAAACCATCTCTTCCTTCTTTTCTATTTTTATGGGATTTTATAGTTCTTATTCATGATGGTTTTGTAGTCTGATGAGCTGTGACTCTGTGCTGTGGCTTTCTGTAGCAAATTGCTAACTTGGACTGAAGTTTACAGCAGCTAAGACTAGACATATAACTTGTGTTGTGTCTTGTGTGACTCTTCTCCCTTTGGCAACTGTTCTTTGTCCATTGTCTCCTATAAGGTGGCTCTAAACCATCCTTAATTTAGAACTGACAATCAATGGAAACTAATATAAAAGCATTTTCAACCTTGCTAAACATCCTAAGGTCTACTGGTGTTACAATAATATCTCATTTTCAGGGACTGCTTAGAAAATGAAAGTGGATTATTTGTAGAGTGATAGACATTCAAGAAATCGCAGCTTTTAATTTCTGTATGGATTCTTTGCTGTAACAGCATTGTGTTGGTTTTGCTCCTCTTCCAGTTGTGATGTTAAACCAGGGCTAAGAATTTTTCAAGTATTACCAAAAAGGCTTGAATAGTGTACTTGAAGTCTTAATTCCATGGCCCTCTAGGATGCCATTGAAAGTGTGAGAGTCATACTGGATGGAATTCATCTATATACAAGAACTTCATTGAGGGCTTCCATCTGTAGTTTTTATCCTTAATTCTATTTGCAGTATACCTCCTCACTCTAGTTTCAGGAATTGTAGTTTTTCATTTCAACATTCACATTTTTCAGCTCATATGCTAGTGTATATGTATTTTAAAATGCATTTTTAATTGTGAAAATGGCAGGCTTTTCCTGATGGCAGATGGTCACTTTCACTGTGTATATGTCAAGAGTTTTATGTAAAGATTAGCTTCTTCTTGGGACAAACAATACCACAGGGTTATAGCACAGGGACTACAGTTGTAGTAATAAAGATCATGTTGCTGATATGTTCCCCTCAAGGCCCCATGATGGTAATACCCCTATATTTTGTCTTTAAAGAAAACTGCTGAGAGGCAATAATTTTTTTTTGTATGTGTCCCATTTTCATTAATGCATGGTAATTAATGGAGTTGCAGTGACTTGTAACAGTAATGAGTTCTAAACATAAGAATGCACTCCTTTCTAATAAGTGAGCACTGCTGGGGTTTAAAAGCGTACTAAATCAGTTGCTTTAGTATGAATTTATTAGGTTTTTTCAGCATTAGCCTTAATAGTAGTTATTTACATAAGCGTACATCCCATTAACCACCATCAGGGCTGGAAAACATGCTGAACTGTTCATATTTTCATATAATTATTGAACATAATGGTTTCATTTGCATTTCTAAACAGTGATGTTTCTGTCAGGCTTGGAAATAGTGTCTTTACGCAGTCCCTATTTCACATCCACTTATTTGACATCGTTAAATTTTATGCTAATGTGCTTCCCTAGAATATCATCAGTAGGACAGATGCTTGTGCTTTAATATACAAATCAGAGATGTGTTTCCTTCCCCCCTCCCCTGAACTGCAAAAGAAATAAAAAAGCATATCTGCACTTTTTAGATATAGTTTGTTTCATTGTAAACAATCTGTAAGAAATGAAACTTGGCTTTCACCACTGCAAGTCACTTCCAAATGTTGTAACAGATACTTTCTTTATGAAGGGTGGGAGACTATCAATCACATGAAGGAGGAAGCGTCTTCTAAAATTCAAAGTAATGATGTCTTAAAATGAAGCCTGTAACCTTGAGGTTGCCTCATATGCAAGCCATGGAGCCTCATGCATACTGTCAATGCAGTGGTCCATGGACTGGGTTCCCTGGCAGCAGTCAGTGTTGGGAAGGATCAGGAAGTTTCACTTGCTAGATATGCTGCTCGTCAGCAGAAGCACATTGTGAATCAGTGCACCGTGAGGTTATTAGTTTGCATTTAAAGTACTTTTTGTTTGTTTGTTCTTTTTGTAATTCTGCAGACAGGCAGAGAGGTATGTGAGCCCTCTCTAAGTGGAGATGGTGGCTGTTGTATGATCAATGTTGTTTTGATTCTTTAAGAGCATGTGAGAGCTTTGATAGTTGTGCTGAAGTTAATGGTGGAAGCAGAGCACCAAAACCTGAGAGACGGTGCCAGAAATTGTGGTTCTGAATGTGGAAATTATGGAATTAAAAAAAAATCAGCACCACCACCAAACCCACACTGTTTTTCATTCTTTAAAGATGAAGTCAATATTGTTGCATCTTTTTCTGTATCAACTTTACCCTAGGATGACTTACAGTTGTAAGGAGAGTCCCAAAGGTAGAGCAGATGAGTGCACTATACATTTGTGGCTATGGGGAGAAGTAGATATCAAGATAGTGTGTTGTTTATAAGCCAGACATAACCCATGTGTATGAGTATGGAAACCCCATGAATCTGCAGTTCTATGATTCTACTGATTTACTGTATGTGGCACTGTGCAACTCTGCTGTCTTCTCCTTATTTAAAATTTTGGCATATTGCTTGCTGGCCATTGTGTTAGAAGTTAAATTACATGCACATTGCTTAGTTGTGGCATTTCACAGACACCTGCAGCCTTGAGCAATGCAAATATTGTACATCTCTGAAAATCTTAAGATGAAAATTCTAGAGTCACATGATAGACCGAGAGAAGTGTGATTTGTCATTTTTGTTGTATTTTTTAGGTAAAAATAAATGTTTACAAATGCCTCTCTTCTCAGGCATGTCATAGAAGAAGATTTGAAGGCAGGCCCCAAATGGAAAGGGTATTTGGACTCAAATAAAAAAAGCATATTTTATGCATAAAGGGCCATGTGAGCAAACTGGAGATATACTCTGATGGGTTCTGGGCTTATGGTGTTTTTAATTTTAGATGATTAACAATTTGCTGCTTGCTTTGCAGACAAGTACAGAGACAAAAATCCCTGCTGGGAAATGCTTGCAGTCTAAGGCCTCATTCTGGTGGTCTGGGTAGAGCTGTATTTTAGGTAATGACAAGTAGCAATATTAAAAAAACAACTGAGGATTTGCTTTCATTATCTCAGAGAGAACCACTGGCTTTTTGAAGCATTTCTATTACAGCTTTGAGCTTGCAATAGTGCATGCAACAAGTTTATAGGAAAGAATTTGGAATAAGGTGCTTTTAGGTAAGCCTTTTAGTCAGAATTAAAATAGGATGCAGCAAAGTGAGGTAGCACTTGGTGAGATCAGCTAATATCAGCTGTGAAGTACTAGAAAATTTGAAGAGAGCACCTTTGGCATGCAGAGCAGACTGTTGTACTGCAGATATTCTGGGCCAACCTCTTGTCAAGTTCTCATTTGAATCTTGAAAAGAACTCTCTAGGTAATTGGCAAGTATCCTTATTTTAATATGCAGCCATAAAAAAGGTAAAGTATGATGATTTTTAACATCAGAAGATTAACATTTTACCTTTAAATAAAATATGATTAACTGGCACAGAATTAAAAGTAATAGAACTGAAATATTCAAACTATGACTCTGGTGTCAGATTATGCATCAAGTGTGACAGCTTAAGTACTGAAGTGATTTAAAAGTGATCCAGCTGAAGGATGTATATTCCAAGTATCGAGAATAAAATGGAATAAAACAATTGTCTGTCTAAGCTTTCTCAAACCCTCCTGGCTGAAGGAACCATGAAATCAAAAAGTAGTGTTGTTTATGGCTAATGCGTCTTGCTTGGTGCCAGTGCAGATGCAGTGAGGGAGTAGTTGGCATGCTGTGATGGCATCCTAGACTGTAATTTTTAACATGCCATAAGATGATTATTTAAATTTAATTGCCAGGCCAAAAGTATTGCTTATGCATTCATTTAACTCCAGCAAAGTTGAATATGATAGATCTAGCAATGTGACTTTTCTTTCAGCAGTATGCAGTCAGCCAGGCTTCCTTTTTTCCCTGTACAGTTGCATTTGTGGTATATTGGCTCATGTTTTGATAAATGAAACCATGTATTAACCATCTGAACTACTTAGTGTTACTGTTTGGAAATCTGAAAATGCAGTTGTGGATGTTTGTTATTTGACTTGTGCATGAAAGTCCATGAAAGTAAAAATGAATTTTATTCCCCACCTAGTAGTTCTGTAAGCTCAGCTTGGAATTTGACAGTAAAGTGGCACCTTGCTGTCTTCTGAAGTCCTGTAAATGAAGCTTCTGCATGAAATGCAGGCATCCATTAATCCTGTTGTAGACGTTGTTTTCAGCAAGTTTATGCACATTAAGCTATGACACCTTGAAATTGTTTGTGAAGCATCAAGAGGAGGAATGGAATATGGCACATGTTCCAAAATGCAAAAATAAAAGAAGTGGTAAATAGAATGTAATGTGGTCACAATAATTGTCAGGTCCAATTTTGTTTACAAGCTGGGAACACAGTACTGAAGTAAGAGGGTGTTGCTTTAATTTAGCATCTTCACAGAGAAGAACATTAGTAATTATGTAAAAATGTGAGCAAAGCACTCAGCAGCCTTCATAGCACATGTTTGCTTCCTGTTACACTACTCAGATGAGTGTGTCGATTTCTTCACATTTCATTATCTTCAGGGAGAATTTCTTTGTTACTATAAATATTGTTGGCCACATTAATGAAAGATCAGTGCTTTTACAGATGTTACTCATCATCCCTTAACAGTGCAGAATATGACTTGAGCACAGCACTCACAGTCCAGCTGTCACTTCAGGTAACTGGACAAGTTCTGTGAGGCCTTACTGCTCTGTTTCAGTGCAAATAACCATACTTAGCTTGCCAGTGCTCTTTGCTTTAGCCTGACAATAAATCTAATAAATAAATTTGCCTGATGAATAGAGGGATGTAAAAATTTGAAATAAATTTATAACTTTCTGTCTTGAGGAGTTATAACATATAATATTGATATTATACAGTAGCATAAAGTTACCTTCAGGACAGAGTTTGACTGTGGAAAGAATTGCATGGTATTATCTCTGGTAGTGTGAAACTAGATTTGGTTACTCTAAAAAGCTTCTTGGTTTCCCCAGAAACCCACCCTAGTACTCTGCCTTAGGTACGTCTGCTCTGATGTCGAGGGATCTGTGTACTGTTCAACCTTGTTGATTTTAATTAATTGTTTATATTGAACTTGTCTCGTTTTGGCAAGGGTCATGTTGTACTTCACCCTTCTTTGCAGAAACAGCCACAGGACAGTCCAAAGAATTTAACAGTAATGTAATTGCGTTCTTCTGACCAATATTTGATGGATTGGAGATTCTCCTGGCTCATCTGCAGGGAACAGATGACCATCAGGAACCCTGTGTCTTTTAAACAAGACTCATAACATACTTTTGTTCATGAAACTGTAAATATCTGCCTTGGCTCACTTGCTACTTCTCTCCAATATGCCATTTTTTTTTAAGGATCTGTGTTTTAAAAGATCTGCTAATGTTTCTTTGACACCTTTTAATTTCCAAGAAAGACACAGTCGCAGCTAGCTTAAACATTTTTGCTAGCATTTTGCTTAAATAGATCTTCCTTCTGCATAATGTTTTACAGAGAAGGAATTGGAGCAGTAGATGTTGCCCTCTCAATGGGAGAAGAGGGGACAAAGGGAGAAAAGATCTTCCTTCTGCATAATGTTTTACAGAGAAGGAATTGGAGCAGTAGATGTTGCCCTCTCAATGAGAGAAGAGGGGACAAAAAGAGAAAAGTTTCTTTTTCACTTGGATACTTGAATCATGCTTGACTTCTGGATTAGAACAGACTAGAAATTTTGGTGAAATGGAACAAAGTTGAGAAGAATTGTCTGATTGAAAGGTCAGGGAGCTTAGCAAAGTCAGAATAGCAATGATATTAATTGTTTCTTTTGTTTTTTCTTGCATATGTAAGTTGTCACAATAAATTAATCTTTGTAAAGCAACCTAGCAAAACTTCTGGTCAAACTTAAATACACGTATATGCTATGATTAAAGGTTGGTGCTTTTAAGTAATTGAAATTACTGAGCAGACAAATTATGATGTGACTTATTCCTTTGATTTCTACCATGACAAATGTGTCTTGTAATTCTTCTTGTTAGGAATCCTGGTTATTTGTGCTTCATTATCAGCCTGGGATACCACTGCAGGTGTTCACTGGTAGTTGTTCAGGGATATCAAGCTGTTGTGAATGGTTTAAATTTGGAGAGAAAATGCATCATTTAGCTGGATCTGCATTATCTGTATAGTCCTGGTGTCTTGAATTTGTTAATGGTGCTGCCCACAACAAAGTCAGGCTTTATTCCCAGCATAGGTAAAGTAGTCAGAAGCTGGAGAACTTGATCTGCAACAGATCTATATTTCATGTTATGCATCTAGCAAATAACATACTTTTCATATTGTGGGTTTTCACTGTGCATGAGGAAATAAATATGGCTGAAACCATTCTGGGAAAATTTATTGTTTAAAATTTGCTAAATGCTGTCCTTTGGTGTTTGGTTTGGCTCAGTCTTTGTCTTGCATCACTCTTGGGGATATTTTGCAACCCTTTTCCATTGGCATGTCTGTTTCTTTTTGTTGATGTTAAAGGAGATTCTTAGCTACAATTTTATAAAAAACGTAAAAGTTCTGCAATTTATATCCTATTTAAAGAGCCATTATTTTCTGCTTCTGCTGCTTGAAAATAGATGAAGTATGGGTAACTCTTACATTGCAGGAGGTTTGCTTTGTAGTTCACAGTTTTGACATAAAATTATCGTGGCTGTGCTGAATCAGTGACATCTTGTCTCCAGTAAATCTTTTGGCAGAGCAACCCAAAATGTGTTTGTGAGCTGTAATAAAGGGTGGTTCATTCTCTTTTCCTCAATACTGCATTGCTTAAGGTGTTCTTCTGCTTTCTTGCTTTTATTTTTTTTTTTTTTTAATGTCAAGAATTTTATTTTAATAGGACTTGTGAAATCTGAATACTTACGAAAGATTAGTATATCTGCCAAAAGTTTATAACACTCATGAAGTATATATGGGATTATACAGAAACTTAAACTCTTCTTTACTGTTTGATTCTGCTTGCTAGATGATGTGAAATTTCATTCCCTAGGAAAGAGGTTTTCTATTCAGGAAGACAAGTATGGTAGGCATGCTCTCCTAATTTTTCTGGCAGATCACTAATAATCTTTGAAGTGTGTTACCTAATATGGATCTATATTATAGTTCTGGATCTTCATTTGAAAGGGGTCTTTCCAAAAAAAAAAAAAAGGAAAGCAATACTCTCCCTTGTGCACTGCAGTTGTGCTGTTGTAACTCATGAGGAGAATTAGAAGGGACCTCTTGGAGTTTCTTCTCCAGACATTCTGTCAATATTATGCCTCTGAATGTGTATCTTTGGGACTTTCAGATATCCCTGCTATATAATAAGGATGCCACAAGCCATCTACTGTTCTGGTAGTCTAAGTTTTGCTGAACTCACTGCAGAGGTGTGCTGGAACCTGCTCATTCCTCTGCTTCTCCCTTGGTACTGTTTACCTTGGTCTTAGCCATGTCTATGATCCAGTGCTATGGGTGAGCCCGTGGATGATGTGTTCAGAAAATGCTTTTTGTGTCTGTAATCTAGAGATGTCCAGAAGCACTGTGGTAATCAGTCACAGCACAAATAGTGAGTGCAGCACCTATAAATTGATGTGAATGCACACAGTGTTTCTTTTTTCCTATTTGTCTCTCACTTTTTATCAATTATGTAGTGTGGAGTATGCAAAGAGCTCTGAAACTATGAGTTAGTATTAGTCTCAGTATTAGATATACTCCCTAGGATTTGTTAAAGTTTGTTAGTCACCTTTGGCATTTGGGTGATTGGATCTAAATTTTAACTCAAGCAGTGAGGCTTCCAGAGTTTGGATTTTAATGCTCTTTTTTGGTCATCCAACTCATGATCAGAGAGAGGGCTCAAGCAGCTCTTTGATGAAGACAGGCTGATAGAGTTGGGGTTCTTCAGCCTGGAGAAGAGAAGGCTCTGGGGAGATGGAGCACCTTCAGGTACCTGAAGGGGCTAGAGGAAAGCTGGGGAGGGACTTTTTACAAGGGAATGGAGTGATAGGATATCATGGGATGGTTTAAAGCTGAAAGTGGGTAGATTCATATGAAATATTAGAAATTTATTCCTGTGAGAGTAGTAAAGCACTGACATGTGTTGCTGAGGGAAGTTGTGGCTGGCCTCTCCCTGGAAGAAGGCCAGGTCAGACAGGGCTCTGAGCAACACAGTCAAGTCCCTGCTCATGTCAGGGAGTTGAAATTAGATGATTTTTAACGTCCTTTCCAACTCAAACCATCCTGAGATTCTGTGGTTTGTGGCTAACAGGCAGTAGTTCTCCTGTGCTTGCAAACCTTGCTATCAGAAGTATCAGCATCAACTTTTTTTAAAGGGCTGTGAACACAGGAGTTTCATGTTTAGAAAGCCAATTTGGGAATCGCTTGTGATATCAAGCCTACTGCCAAGATAACCCTGTGATAACAGGAGACTAATTCATTCCAACATTTTCATGTGTTAAGATGCACTGGATGCACATTAATGAAACAGATACATAGAGGGAAATGGTGTCACACTGCAAGATGTTTGTCTGGTTGTTTTCATTGGCCTGACAGAACTCCAGTACAAAAGGTACAGAGTATGGACAGACTCTGTAATGAACTTGCATACCAAATCATCTGTCAGAACTCTGGTCAGCTGGGAAAAGACTTGCTGACAGACATGAGGCTCCTAGTATAACCATGTGGTGCTTTATCTTTTATTTAAAACTCAGTTGGCTCCTTGTTTTGTAAGTTTAATAGAGATGTAGTCTCCATTGCCACAATGTCAATTTTGCTATAATTTTATCATGCAGAATGTTGAATGCTGCATGCCCTGCTCTGTGAAAAGGGATGCACTAAGAGCCTTAGAAGACATGGCAGTGCTTGAAAACAAATTTTGATTGAGATTAATCCACAGAATTTCCCAGTTTTTATGGTCTTAGATAAGTTTCACCGATTTTTTTTGTATAGTAAACTCTAATATGCAAAAAGTACAACAGAATTTATACTGGTTAGATAGTCTTGGTGTAGTGCTAAGAAACTGTTGTTAATGGATCCTAACAATGTATTAACATAAAGCTTCAGTTAAAAAACAAACAAACAAACCATCATCTAATACTGTATGGACTGTATTTGTTGACTTTCAGTTATTTCATAGATCACAAATAGAAAACTTAGCCTTTTTACTTATGTAATATTCTTAAGCAGCCAATGAAAATGGCAAGCATATAAAGGAAATAAAGGCAAGCAACTTTTTTTTCCACTTAGAGCTGATAAAAAATTTAAATTTTATTTTGCAGAGATCGGTAATCCTTTGAAATTAAATTTCATTCCACTAAAATGTATTTCAAGCAAATCTGAGGACTATTTGTGTTGCCACTTTTTGGGTTTGTGTTCTTTCATGACACAGTGACATAGTGAGAGATGCCTGTTGTCACCCTGCTATTTTGATGATTGTGCTCTGACATAATGGAAGGGATCTATTTATATTTTTTTTTCAAAGCATGGTATGTCAATACTGAATGTCAGTCATCCTTTTAGACTTTCAGCTACTGCCATATCATTATGACTTTTTTATAATGAGCAAAAGCATAACAATTTCGTTATGTGATGGTAAAAAAATCCCAACAAGCAGCTGAACACCTGGTGTAAAATGAAAATATCCTTTCTGAAACAGGATTTTCTTAAACTTTAGCAGATTGTTTTCTTTTTTTTTTCTTTTTTTTTTTTTTTTTCCTAGTAGAATATTGGTTTTGACAAAAAGTTGCTATTACATTGGAAGCATACATGAGAAAAACAGATCTGAAAGAGATCTTTAAGTATCCTGTTCCTTCCCAACAGAGGATCAATCTGCTTTCCTCTCTGACTTCTAGTTCTTTGCCCAGGTAACCTGAATTTGAAGCTTAGATTTTCATTCCAATTTGGAGGCTTTGCCATAGCTGTAGGGCTTTCAAAAGGCAAGGAATTTGAATTGTTCCTCAATCAGCAAATTAATCTCTGCAGTGTCCACTGCTGCTACGCCTTCAGCCTGTCACAGTTTTGCTCTGTCCTCACTTATGCTTTGTGAGCAGCATTGCAGTTTGGGTACCTATCCCGCAGGTTCTTGGCAGATTTCACAGGAATAGGGAGGTTGGGCAGATTTCCAAGGGCCATGAGTATTTTGTGGGGAAAGTGGTAGGCAGGCTGTTTGAGCAGCATGAAATGCAATGTCAGTAAACCTTTAACTTAGCTCGACTGAAATAGCATTTAGAGTTAATGAAACTAGTTTGAACAGTATCTGCAATGCTTTCTGTGTGTGAACGTGTGACATTTTACAAGTGCATTGCAGAGACTAAATTGATTCTTAGAAGAATACATTTCTCTAGTCCAGACAAGACCCAATAGATCTTTTTCCTAGATAGCAGACTTAACTTTTTCTTAATTTTCTCTCTTGATTAAAATCCTGAATGGGGTGAGGTTTCTACTAAATGTCTACTCAGAACAAGCTAAGAGAAAATGGAATGTCAGCCTTAAAAATGTCACTTTAATATGGCTTGACATGATAAGGCCCTAAAAGTATCCTAACGATATATGTGCAAGAATGGTGCATGTATGCCTGCTGTATTCCTAATCAGTGTGTGCAGAAATGTATATTCACAAAATATTGATGATACTATTCTGGGGAGAGTGCTTGGAATAAGGAGCAAAGAAAAGGAGAACTGACTGGCAAATCTAAGTTACAGGGGTGGATGAAAGGCAACTGAATATTCAATACAGGCTTAAAAAAAAAAAAAAAAAAAAAAAAAAGAGAGAAGAGAGAGACTGCTGGGATAAAGAAGTATTTCCCCTATCAAAGGGTAAAAACCTCAGATTTTTAATAAACTATTTCCTTCTTAACATTTAGTTTTTATAAACTAAATAGTGCAATTCTAAATTATGCTTGAGGTGTAAAACTGGAATTATTTCCTTTGTCCTTCTGTGTATGTGCACAAGCATTTACATTATTTTAACCTTTGTCATAATGCTTACTGTGTATTTAGTATAGAAGTGTCACTAGTTTTGGTAAGTTGACTATTGTCTAGCCATGAAATTCTGCTGACTTCCCTTTTGTCTCTAAACACTTTACTGATTATTGAATTCCACGCATTTATGAGTACATCAGAAGTCTTACTGAACAGTCAGTGTCTGGAAAATCAAGAATAGGCACATACCATGCATGTGCCACATACTTAAACCACACTTTAGAAAGGAAATCTGTTCAACACTTCATTTCTAGGGCATCCTTTACTGAAAAGTGTACCCTTTAATAAGGTCTCAAAGCCACCTTCTGTACCTATTAGGCATTCTGTTAATTTGTGTGTATGTGTGTACCAGCTGTCCAAATTTTCAAAACATTTAAAATTTAACATCAGCCCCTGAGGATGACCTTTTGCAGCTGGTAAGCAAGCTGGAGTCTGTATAAAGGCAATGGAGCTCCATGCTGAACTGTGGACAGTACCCACTCATAAAACTTTGAGTTTTAATTTGTGGTTATTTTTCTGCCCCCATATAATTTGAAATTGGGTAACAGTTCTTTGAAATAATGTGCTATGTTTAGCACATAATTAATAATATGAGATTATGCAATATTGTCCTGTTTTTTGAAGGGTTTTTTTATTTGTTTGTTTTCTTAGTTTTGTTTTAGCTTGTTTGTTATGAGCAGACACATTAAGGTTATACTTTCCTTATTTGAAACAGTTCTAGAAAACAAGGTTATGGCAAGCACTTCTGTGTTTAATATTGGTGGACAAATTCCCCAGACCATCTAAACTTCCTTAATATGCCCTTTCAGTGTTTGCACAAATGGACTGATGTTATTAGAAACTATGAATCAAAGGTAAATTGAGGATATAAATCATGTTTAAAACACTGAATGAAATAATGTTGATGTGAAAGTGCAAGTTAGTAAACAAAACTCTAGGATAAAATAAGTGCAGATTCTTGGTTAAAGTAAGTGCATACTAGTTAAATCATAGAATCATAGAAACATAGAATTGGCTGGGTTGGAAGGGACCTCAGAGATCATCAAGTCCAATCCTTGATCCAGCACCTCTGCAGTTCCCAGCCCATGGCACTGAGTGCCACATCCAGGCTCTTTTTAAATATCTCCAAGTACGGAGAATCCACCACTTCCCAGGGCAGCCCATTCCAATGTCTGATCACCGTCTCAGTAAAGAAATTCTTTCTAATGTCCAACCTAAACCTCCCCTGGCACAACTTGAGACCTCTTGTGCCCTCTTGTCTTGCTGAGGGTTGCCTGGGAAAAGAGACCAACCCCCCCTGGCTCCAACCTCCTTTCCGGGAGTTGTAGAGAGTGATGAGGTCTCCTCTGAGCCTCCTCTTCTCCAGCCTCAACACCCCCAGCTCCCTCAGCCTCTCCTCATAGGATCTGTGCTCGAATCCCTTCACCAGACTGGTTGCCCTCCTTTGAACCTGCTCCAGGACCTCGATATCCTTCCTAAACTGAGGGGCCCAGAACTGGACACAGGACTCGAGGTGTGGCCTCACCAGTGCTGAGTACAGGGGCAGAATCACTTCCCTGGACCTGCTGGCCACGCTGTCCCTGATCCAGGCCAGGATGCCATTGGCCTTCTTGGCTACCAGGGCACACTGCTGGCTCATGTTCAGCTTCCGGTCAATCCAAATCTTTCATGATGAATGTGTGTCTTGCATAGATGATGCCTACCATGTTTTCTTACAGTTAAAGGTACCTCTTTTTTATGTGCACTGCACTGATGTGGTGAAGCTCAGGCCTGATGACTCCATGTTCTGAATGCATCTGGGTGGCATCTTGGCAATTAGCTGAGCCAATGTGTAGGGTGCTGTGCTCCTGCTTCAGACCTGAATGAAAGTTAGAGATTCTGGGAATGGCTGAAACATTCCCACCAGCAGGTGAGCTTTCTAGATTCAGTCTAGTATTGGGGCCCTGTATAGCCCTTCTGCTAGTGCTGCGTTTCCTCTCAGGTGCTGCGTTTCCTACCAGAAGACACTTGAAAGGATGGAATGGTTAGACTGTAGTGGTTTCAGGTTAGAAGAACAGAAATAATTCTTCACCAAGGCTTTGAAATTTCTACGTTTCTTCCAGGGTAAAGGATGTGGAAGTGTTTCTTCATGAATCCAAACTTTGCTTTTCCTGAAACATGCATTTTGTGTTTTCTGCAACAGTGGAATATTTTTGTTTTCTGTTGGCCACTAATAAGTAATGTCTGAGCTCCTAGACTCCAAGTCTGTATTTCTAGTGTTCCACTTTCTTATTGGAGACATTGTTTAGGTAAGAGTTTGTTTTACCCTAGATAGACTTGACAATATTACAGATATTTGAATATGAACAGCTATGCATGCTCAGGTATCCCAGAGCAGCTGGGTATGTATATCTGTGCATCTTCTTGGTTATATCTGTCTCTGTATTGATTTATGGATTGTCAGAGTAGATGCATCGTGGTGTAATAAGGATTTTTCTGAAGATCACAGGCCAGGTCCAAGCTTCCCAATTTGTTGCATCTGACTGCCACTAAACAGTGTGGGAAATGTTGAATGCAAAAGCATAGGAGTAAGCCTGGTAAAATATTAAAGCCAAGAAATTCAAGGAAGAGCAACGAGAAATTTAAGATAAGGATGCTAAGTGTAATTCAAAGCCACAGATGTCTTAAAACAATAAAACTTGCCTCACACAATCTACGTGTTATTGAATTTTGTGATTTCCAGTTGAGCTCCTGATGCATGTGTGCTGACCTCTATGCGGAGTCTTTTCAGTAATCCATATTGTTAGCATTGCGTTGATTTAAAAATCTTAACTCTGCACACTCTGAGCAACATGGTGGTAAACAAGCTTTGTTACTTATCTTTACTTTAGACTTTATGTGCAAACTTTTTTTTAATACCTTATTTATACAAGGTCTGACCTTTTCTGCAGTTGCAAACAAGCCTCCAAATAAATCTTGAATTATTAAACTACCCTTTATATGTTAACGCTATGCAGTTACCATACTATTACATATTTCTTTAACTTCCATCCCTCTCTTAGAGAAATGCATCCAAATGGCAAATCTGTCCTTCAGACTGGTTTTGTCTTTTACTAATTAAGAAGAAAATTTAGTCTGAAGTTTGTTTGAACAGAAATGAGATCCTGTAATAAACATTATGGATATAGAAGAAAATTCCATTCACTTAATAGGCATATAAGAATCTGTTTCAAGTCATATTAGAGGACTCCTGAGATAATAAAAATTGGGGATTGTCTTCTAAAATGGTAACACCAATCTTGGGACTGAAGCTCGTGTTATAGTAACTGTGCTACTTCTGTTTTTGTGGAATCTTGTCAGGTTGCTGTACGTGAGTATTTTTATTTGCATTATATAAGGAATTCATGATAGTAAAGGGAAACCAACAGTCATGGGCTGAGGATCTGCCATGCCAAGCATAACTTTATCTTTCTTTAAAGATGTCCATTCACTGGGCTGGAAGTCAGCCTCATGAATTCTTAAGCATGAATTGCTAAGAATCACAAATGGGAGTTTGTATTTTGCAGGTGGAAGGAGAGGAGCTATAGATTGGTAAGTAGGAGTGGGATGGGAATGCTCGTTCTGCCTTAAAAGCTAAACTTGCTGTAGTTTTTCCAAAAAATTTTGGTTGGGGAAAAAGAAAAGCCCCATTTCAACTTGTCATTTTAGGTTTGCCCTTAAATGCTATCCTGAATCATATTTGCAACTGTTTCTTGTTGAATATTGCAAAGGTTTGACTTGTATCGTTTCCAACAGCTTTTGAAAGATTTCTGTGCTCTCTGAGGCCGTGCTGCATTCATTTATGGTATGGCATATATACAGGAACGGAGATGGCTTTGATTTATACTGCTTTACTACATGCATCTCCTTGCATGAGTTCGAAGTCACAGTTTTAAGAATTCAGTCAATCTCCTGATTACAAAGGCATATACAGCAACAGGAAAATTGTGGGTAGTATTTCCCAGGTTGCCATGACTTTTGTCAGCCATAGGAGTCGAGATGGCTTTTAATAGAACATCTCAAAATTTGGGACAGGATACAGCAAGTATTAGATGTTAACTAAATCTAATGACAAATATAAGATTGATCATGAATATCTGGTTGTTTACCTGAATATACTGTAATATAGACCAAAAATGCCCCAAATGAGGAAGGAGTTATTAGTGGAACCACTGTTGGAATTTTAGACCTGTTTACAGTTTTTTTGTTTGCAGTGTTCATACACTTACCATATATTTTTGTGTTTCTTTTTTTTGGTTATACTTGAATTTATTTTATTACTTTTAGTGAACAATATGCTGTAAAACATACAGAATATGTGGCAGCATTGGAGTAATGTTAGTACTGAAATCTGAAAGTAACACTGCTTCTTCTTACTTTCTTATTTTGAACCTTAGAAGTGGATTAAATTTTTGCATTTATTTTGACTTAGGTTTTGATGTATTTCAGTGAAGTTGACAACCCTTACATTATTGCCTTAAGAGCCACAGGAAAAGTATTCAATGTCTTGAAAGAGACCACTTTAATGTATCTCACTGAAATGCTTGAGAATATACAAGAATTTATATTCTAAAACTATAATTCTCAGCTTGTCATTATTGCTTGTCTAGGTAATAATTCTAGGCTTGTCATCATAGAAAGGCACCTTCACACATCTTTAATTTCTGTAACTAGTTTTAATAATTTCCCTGGGACCATCCTGAAAATAGACCTTTTCTCAGTTATACCCTGGTTATGCAGGTCAAATTGATTTATTTTTTGCTATCACTTTTTTGTGTGATCTGGATAAGCATACATAAACATGAAATTGTGGATATTAAACTGTACCTAGCATTTTATGTTCTTTCCCATGCAAGTTCTTCCTTTTTCAGAAGTGAACTATAAAAACAACCTGATGCATGACTGTACTCTCTGGATGTAGTCAGCCCTATGCAATTTAGATTGCTGGTATAGAAACTTGGGTCATTTTAGGGATTGTTCAGGTAGTAATAATGTCGAATAGAACTCTACATGAACTGGGAAATTGTGTGTTGTTAAATGCAAAATTACACTGATGTCTTGAGGAAGAGGGGGAGTGTTGTTGAGGACATGGGAAATCTCGGGCGTAGGTGGATTTTTTTTGTTTGTTTTTTGTTTTTCTGTTGTTTGTTTGGGGTTTTTTTGGTGGGTTGGAATCAGATATATTATCTTTTTTCCCTTCAGTAGTTCTAAAATTAGAATGGCAACATGTATGTGTGTGTCTTTAGAAATGTTGCATGCTTTATGAGAGGGTTAGTAAATTAAAATAATGTAGTTGAAACTTCATTGAATGGCTGGCTTCTTTTGGAATGTAATAAGGAGGTGCAGAAATTTCTACTTTGTGTGTGCAAACAGAAAACATGTATATGGAGCCAGTATCTCTACTAAACTGTATACTGTCTTTACTCAACCTTTCAACTATATTTTTGAATAATCTAATTTCTATTTTCTTGTAAATAATTTACATAATGCTGCTGCTCACCTTTAAATCAGCTCATTCTGAGGGCTGAAATAATGTGTTGTGTCTGATCTCCTTTCGTTCAAGATTGGGGTAGTTTGCAAGTGATCATTATTATGTCCTCATCCTGTGAGTTAAAATGTATATCTGCCATCTTATCTTCATAAAAATGAAGAAAATTAGAGTAGAGATTTAAGAATATGTTCAACAAATTAAAGGAAGGCTGTAGCATAACTGTGTTTAAAACTTGGTTATCTGGATTCTGGCACTTGTGTTTTCCTTTTTTTTTTTTTTTTTTTTGGTCTAGTGTCTGAGCTTTTCCAATAAGGACTTTATGAAAATTGCCTTTACTGAATGCAAAGGGGACTTAATTTAAAAACTCTTCATGGAAGATGGGTTTATTGTAAATTGGGGCAACCAGCAGTAGTCTAAAAAATACACTTTTGCTCACAAAAAGTGTCAGCTTGGTATTACCTGTTCTGTATGCCTAAGTTCTAAAGATGCTTTGCTTATATTAAACCTGGTTGTATTCTTTGCTACTGCTGCAACCATCTGACAATGTCTCTTGCAAGTTACTGCTGATTTTGTCTCCCTACATTTTCATTTCAGACTCAGACTTAATCTCCTTGAGCAACATTTGGGCATTTTTCCATTTGTCTGCACATGGACATTAATTCCTTGGACAGCTTTAGGCTTTCTACACAGCCAAATGGTGAAAACTGAAGCAGTGTCTTTTGCCCTTTCCATGTTAAGTATCTGTTTGGATGTGTGGATGCTGGTATTTTATCTTGTTCTCGAACAACTTCATATTGCAAACTCGGTTTGTTATCTGGCTGAGATGCAGTAAGTGCAACATGATATCTGTCACCTTTGGTAATATGGCCATTCTGAATAGGTATAGGAATTTACATTACAAACTTTCCAAGGAGGAAAGTAATTTTAAAGCAGCAAGGCTTCTGAGGGACTTCTTTTCCAGTTTCTACCTACTGATCCTGGGTAACTTTCCTTAAATGAAGTTACTTTAGAGTAAGAAACTGCAGGAGTCAGCCCTCTTTATGTTTCAGTCACTACATTTTAATTCCTTCTGTTGAGGTGGGGTTTTTTTGATTGGTTGCAGCCTGTATTATGAAGCTGCATACAACCTATGTCCTAAGAGTTTCTTGGAACTGTATGGTTGCTGTGAAAATTTTTATCAATCAAGAAAAAAGTAGTTTTCACTTGCTGATTTTCTTTTCTTGCTTTTTCTATTTTTTTTTCCTTTTAGAAAGATGCCATTCCTAACTCTGTAGGAAAATTATCTAGATAGAGGGATTGCCTTCTTGCTAATGATTATGACTACTCTATTGAGTTCTGTTTGGAGTATGCTTTTGTAATTGCTTTTTGTATATACATTTTTTGTATTCTGGCAATGATTAAGAAGCATTGCTTCTTTTTTTTTCTGCCTAGGGAAGGAAAGAAAAGCCTTACATACCATCAGGGAGGGGTTTATGACCCAGTCTGCTGGGTCGATGGGAGATGCACAGATTTTCTGTTTGAGCTGTAAATACCTAGTGGGGAAATTGATCAAGTGGGTAATGCCAGGCCACTTTTCCACACTTAGTTCTCTGAGGGAAGCCACCATGGCAGGCAGAGTGGGGTGAGACCCACACCTAACAATAAAAACAAATTATAGTCATCCAGTGGAGCACTATAAAATTCAAAAGTCTCAATTTGGCAGATACAAAGATGTGGTAGTTTTGGGGTATATAGACAGTTAAAGTTACGAAAAACTTAAATTATCTTTAAAACCAGATTCTCAGTGGGACTTCTTTGCAATATCAAAATCACAGAATGATTGATTTGGCCTGGCTGTTATGTGAGGAGGGAGCCAGCTATGGATAAAAAAGTGGTCTCAATTGTGTCTAGTTCTGGGCATCCAACAGAAGAAGAACATGGAGTTCTTGGAGTGAGTCTGGAGGAGGCTATGAGATGGTCAGAGAGTTGGACCATCTCTGCTATGGAGACAGGCTGAGAGAGCTGAGATTGTTAAGCCTGGAGAAGAGAGGGCTCCAGGGAGACCTTATTGCACCTTTTAGTACCAGCTGCAGGAAAGCTGCGGGAGAACTTTTTACAAGGATGCACAGTGAAAGGACAAGGGAAAAGGGCTTTAAAATAGAAGTTACATCCAGGTTAGACATTAGGAAGAAATTCTTCAGTGTGAGGGCTATTGCTGGAAGTGTTCAAAGCCAGTTTGCATGGGCATTTGAGCAACCTGATCTAGTGGAAGGTGTCCTTGTCCACGGCAGGGTTGTTGGAACAAGATGATCTTTAAGGTGCCTTCCAACCCAAGCCATTCTGTGGTTCTTCTTTCCTTGATATCCAGGAAGAATCTTCTTTTCTTCTGATTGTTAGAGCTTTTTTTGTATGGAGACAAATCCCATGTATGAGTCCCATTTTGTGTGTGCTTAAGTCCATGAGGATGAAATTTCTGGCACAGAATTGGTGCTTTTTGGGATGTTTTATAGTTAAATGAAAACATGTCTGAATTCTTTTGTTAGCAGTTCTTCTGTACAAATGATAAGCACAATGACATCCAGTGAAGTCCTTTCAAGTAGTGGAATCCCTGAGTTAATGCCAAAGATGCATCTCGCTTCTGTAGACTATGGAGTTACTAAAGTTGCAGCCAGTCTTGTTCTGGAAGGGGAAGGGGAGTGACACCTGAATATTGGTTCAGTGAAAATAGTGAGGATGACAGGGTATTCTTCTCTGAACAGTGAGAAGTGAAGGGGAGTAGGTAGTCCATGTGCCCTCAGCTTTTCTCTGTAGGTTATGCTTGTAGAAACCATACAGCACCAGGGGCGAGAGATTATTTGAGGGGAAAAAATGCCTCTGTTGCCTTATTGTTCTTTCCCCAAAAGTATCATATGCAGTGGTTGAACAAGAATGCTCTGTTGTATGCTAGAGGCAGGATGTTCTCTTCAAAGGAACAGCTTTTTTTGTTTTGTTTAAAGTAGTCAGTTATGCTGAAATATTAGTTTGGAGGTTAATACAGGAAGATATACTCTGTCTTGTGCTAGATGTTGAGAAGAAGCCTCATCTGAGGGATATCTTATTCCTCTTAAAAAAAGACAACCTTGCTTTCCATTTGCAGGTAGCTGTTATGAAAATAAGTGAAGGTAGGATATTTAATACTTGTTTTTCCTATCATTTTCAAGACAGTTCTTTACCTGAGAATGATCTTTATCATTCTTTGTCTGATCATTAAAGATGACAGTCATAGTTCAGGACTCACAAACAAGTTGCTGGCTGTCATAGCTTCACCTATCCTTACTTTGAGCCAAATCTCAGTTATTTACTGAAGCCTGATTTCCCATATTGTGTGTCCTGATCTCTGAATGTGGCAGGTTGTTTTGGCTTTATTGCTTTGGATGATATCTTCTAGAAAAACAAAAAAAGATCTGTTCTTCCCATTCCAAAGTTGGGTCCTGTGCGTACTTCACTCAAAGACACTCTCTTCAGACAGAATTTGGCTTTCTATTGCAGTGACCCCAATAAGGTCAGCCACACTTAGCTAAAATTATCCATGCCTTTCTATGTCAAATAATAGAAACATTACCTCCATGATGCATTAGGTTTATGGAACTGAATTCCTTTTGTAAGAATCTAGGGAGTGGAAGTAGATAATGTGGTAGTATTAAATTTGAAAAAAAACAGACCAATACACTTGGGAAAAATAAGTTGTATAGTAGGTATGTACTAATGGTATCAAAAGTATTGAACATTTGAGATTGGTAATAACCTTGAAGGGCTTAGAATGTAAATAGATACTGGAGGTGGAATTTGAGGGCTGAAATGTGACAAACTGCCCCAAACTGTGAGATAATTTTTGTCATAGATCTTCTTATTCTGAGTTTGAATCAATACCTCTGGTTATGCTTATCTTCCTGGCAAAGTTAAGTGTTGCAGGACTAACGGGAAATCTGCATTTTACGAGTAACTTGAAACAGGATGACTGCATTAAAAAAAAAAAAGAAGAAAAAGAAAGAGGGATGTTCTGAATAAAATGCATGAAGATACTCAGTTGAAATGAACTGCAGCTTCCTAAAGAAGTAGAACTGGGATATGTGAGATACGGATTTTTGTAGCATCCAAGGAAGTTCTTTGTTTGCCATTTAGTGTATGCGGTGGGGGAGAAAAGAATTTCTGATCTTTATAATTTAGTATCATGATGGTGATTAGCCACAGAAGAAATCAATATGTTTCATGTTCAACATGAGTTTACCGGCTTGATTATTACACCCTCTATTTATGATTTACTTTGAAAGCCAATTGGAATATTCTGCTAAAGCACTGCTTGCTGTTTATCATAGCAATGTGAGCTATATTGAGCATGGCACACTGGAGATCTCTGATCTACTGCCTTGTTTCATCTGAAATTTAATTTAAAGTACTGGTGTTTTACTTTTCTAGCCTTATATTTTCTGGTTCAAATGTGTCTTGCTTGGGACTGTATTTCTGCTTTTGTGTTAATCATGCGTATTTACAGTTTTCTGTAAGTACATTTGCCTTCCAAAAGATCTTGCAAATCACAATAATTAAAAATGGCAGCTTAATATATGAGACTGTAGAGTAACCATTAATGAAGAGAGCAAGCTGATGTTAATTCCCATGCAGAACGTCTTAGAAAGCAGATGTAGGTTCTCTCTGAACTCCAAAGAGCAATGAGAGTCAAGGCTGAAAAAAATGTGGATAGGAAGGTAGAGAAGCAAAGTCCTGAAGTGAGAGGAAGGGGTGGAGGAGCTAAGAAGTGACAGCTGAGACACAGACATAATTGCAATTGAGCATTATATTGAGCTAAGGTAATGGATTCCTTTAGATGGCTTAATTCAGGATAGGGTTGGTTCTCTCTTTTTCAGAGAAGGTACAAACTTCAGCAATTGTCTTTATGATCATGATGAGGTGAGAAACAAGATTTTCTGCAAAGCTTACATGCTGGTGTAAATTATTTGGAGGAAGTACCATCTTTCTGCTTCATGTCTGAATTTCTGAGGTAGTAAAACTTGGACATAGTGAAGCAGGCAGTGGAGAGTGATAGAAGATAACTTGAGTCTCACAGGCTAATAGAAGAGTGGATGGGGTGAGTGTTTAGTGAGTGTGATAAAAAACCCTAAAACTAAACAGTGATGGAAATGGTTGCACCAAACTAGCAGACCCTATGGAGTAAAACATTCAGTAAGAAGACCATAGTGGTACAGGGTTCCCAAGAGGGAGAACAATTGCTTGTCTTGAGGTTCCAATTACAAGTTGAAGAGGACATTACAGGTGTAAAACAATGGAAAACATAGCAAGCTGAATGTGCTGTGGAGACCTGCTGGGGGAAAAGTGATTTTATTTTGATTGTTCTCCTGACTTGTGACATTTTTGAAAACAGAATCCTCCGGAATGTGGGTGCAGGGATGTGTGCTGTATTGAAGCATGCAGTGAGTCCATAAAGAAAAAGTGTTCTGTTTCACTTAATGAAGGGAAGGATTTTAGAGACCAAGGTCAGCCTGTTTTTTGAGAATTAGAAAAAGAAATAATTAAAACTGCTCAGTGATATTTACTAGACATAAGGAACAGAAATCAGAATTAGATAGGCCTGTATTGCACCAGTATGGCCTTTCATACCTGCAGTATTTAAATTACTTAGAAAATTCTGTGTGTGCTTTCCCAAGCCCTTCCCTCCGTACAGCTAAAGGAATAAGCCTGGCACAAGTCATCTTATTTGTATTTTTTGAAGCTGCAGCTAAATCACAGGATCTCAATTTTTATTATTTTTAATTTATTTTTTCACTCAGAGTGCTTCAGGCTTGCCAGGCCCCTTTACTTAAAATTCCGGTAGAGAATAGTTGAAACTTAAAAGTTATAGTTGCTTGGAGCCAAGCTTCGAAGAGGATTTTGTGGCTTCAAAGCTTTGTCATTTCTGACAATCTTTGTGGCACCACTGCTGTAAAACTGACTGCATCGGTAATTTTTAAAATTTGATACTTCAGCTGTGGTATAATTCTCACGACTTTCTTCTTCTAACTTTTGTTCTAAAGTGTACTCTCTGTTGGCCAAAGGGATTTTTAAATAACTATCTTATAACTATGTTGTATTTGACATGAAAAAGTGCTTTGCAGAAAGTGGGGAGTTGGATCTTAGCATCATCTAGAGAATAGGCCTGGGATGCTGCTTAGCTGTCTTTTAACTAAACACTTCATATAACTTTATACTTCATATGAAGCCTGTAGAACATTTTCCAAAAACTTTAACTGGCTGTGGGTTTTGCAGGCTTTTGTTTCTCACTTTCCTTGAGCAGCAAGGGTGTGGATGCTGTGAATCTGGGAGGATTGCACGCCTTAGCTATGGAATGGAGTATTCCAGCTTTTCGCCTCTGCGAGAGGAGAAGGGATCCTAAGGGTGCCTGGGGCAACGTGGAGAGAAGCAGGTATGTTGTTCAGGTTAGAAACATGAGCATGAGGTGGGAAAGGACATCGATGTGGCTAGTTGAATTCCTTTGGGAGTCTGATAAAATGCTGAGTAGTGTAACATTCAGTCAGGTGTGGTGTTGCTAAATAATACCTCTGAACCTGCCCTTAAGCTAAAACTTCCAAGGAGGAGCTGGACTATAGGGGTTACCAGTAGACAGAATGGCAATGTATACCTTTTCTTATAGGTAGGTGGAGAGTTGCTGTTCTTACATTCACAGATTAAAGGCTGGAACCTGGCTACTGACCTCTCTTTGATCTGGGTTTGAAGTGGTGTTCTGATGTACACAGCTCTCTGTTCTTAATGTGCAGTTCTTGCGTTCTCTCTGTCCTGTCCTCAAAGAAGCATCCATTTCCCCTGATTATTTCACTCAGAAGTATTTGTTAAGATTTGAAGCCCTTTCTGTTGATTCAAATGGTTGTTTCATCTTGCTAAATTTCATGTGGCTCTGTAGGTAAGGTTTGTGTATGTTCTTTTTAAAAAGCTAGCAACTATGCCTAAATTCCTTGGATTGTATTTGGATAATCTTTGTGCTCCAGTGTTACCTGTGACTTTGAGGAATTTTTGTTAATTGATCTTGAAGGAAGCTAGGTGGCTTTAGTTCAAATTAATTTTATAATTGCTTTTTATGTATTTCCTGAAAGTAACGTGCAGCATTTTATTCTGTTGAAAGTAGCTGTGTTTGGGGGTGGATTTTTTTGTTGCTTTTTTCCCCCTTTTTTTTTCCCTTTTTTTTTTTTATTTTTTTTTTTTATTTTTTTTTTTTTTTATTTTTCCTCTTCCCTCAGAAACGGTTTATTTAGACACTCATGTATATCTCTTTATAACAATTGTGGAAAACTTTTTTTTTTTCAAAATGGTGATCCAAGAGATAGTAGCTGCTGAAGAAACAGTCTGGCTAATACTCTTGAAAATTGTTTTCTTTGCAGCCAGAATTGCATTGCCATTACAATTGGACAGCAGATGGCAGCATTAGACAACATGTGCTTTGTCCAGGTAGCCAGAAATCAAATGATTGCTTTTTGGGTTTCTTTTGTTCTCCCACTTCCAGTTTTTTCTTTTATTTCTGCATTATACAAAGTAACCAGGAGCTCCAAATCTGAACAAGCTACAGGCTTCATCCTTCTCTTAAAAATTAATCTGTGAAAGGTTCTGTGTGCGTGGTGCAGTGTGCTAAGGAATTGTTCTCTGGAGCGAAAATGAAATTTCTTTGCAGGAGGGTGCAAAGTGAGGGGAGACACTGCTATTTCACTTGACTCAGGAGGTTTTGTCTTATCCCAAATCACATATATCTGTCCTTCCTCTGCCTACTTACAGCACAAAATGTCATCTGGAAAAAAAAAAAAATCAGTCATAATGTAGCGGCAAAACTGTTGCCTGGAGAGTGTGCCTGCTGAGAGCCAGACGCAATTTGGAAACAGTAATAAGTTTCCCTTGATATGATTATTTTCACTCTGCTTTAAGGGGGAGAGAGGATGGAGAAGTGTTTGTTCCTAATGGGAATGCCCTTGAAAGAACAAGTAGGCGCAATCAAGGGAAAAATATACATATTGTGCAGTTAAGATTGCAGTTCTTCTACAGACTAGAATAGATTCTAGTTAAATTAGAAAAGAGGTGGGTTATGTGCCTAACTAAGTTCGGTGCAGCAATAGTTGCCCTGCAGAAAATGTCAGCATCTCAGCTGTGATGAGAGGTTTGTGGCATGAGATTATTTTGGAGTGTTTAGTCAATGTCTTCATTAACGTAGTGAGAAATACCACATGTATGCTATCCTTAATGCAAAGAATGCAGTAAGTATATTTTTTTCAATATGGCTTCTTTTGAGAAGGACTCCATCATTTTTTTTTTTGGAGGAGGAAAATGAAAAATGCACTTATGTAGCATTACCTACACTGAAAGCTGAAAGTCATCTTTTGGTTTTGCTGTTTCCCCTGACACCATCCTATCCTTTCTGCCTTAAGGAAACTGAATAAAGTACTGTTGCCCATTATGGCAGTTTATAAATTAGTTTGCTGAAAAGTATGAGGAAATTCTTTTGATGTCCTAAATTGTGTAGTTATTTTTTTTTTTAGGATGAAAAGGCCAGTTGGGGTAGTTCCTTTTGTACTTTGGAAATATATCAAGACCACAGTGGTAGGCTTTGAAAATGGTTTATAAACTGTGGAATATCAACTTCTCCCTTCAAAAACAGTCCAGATGAATTTGAAGGGGAATAAAACTGCAGGTGTAAATGATCCTTCCCCAACTCAGTGAAAGAAAACAAAAAAGTAGAGACAAATGGTGATTTTAAGTGTTTGTTACTTGTTCACAGTGTATATTCCCAATGCACTGTCAGTTTTGTTCTGGACCTGGTGGTAATGAATGTTGTACGATTTATCTTTGCCTTTTTTGTCACTTACTTTATAATTTTCTTATTTTAAATAATTCCTGATGAGAGAATCATTGGTGAAACAGGATTGTGTGTTAGAAGTTGTGTATTACGTTAGTGTGAGTCTGATGTATTATTCAAGCAAATCAGTAATGAAAAGTTTAAGCCTTTGCCAATAAGTGTAAGGACTTCTAGCCAAATTTTGAACTGTGGGTCAGCCAATGATGTGCTGATCTGTCTTGTCCCTTCCTCTAGCATATGGAAGGGTGACAAAGAAAGTAGGAATACCTTCCCTCAGCTCTCAGTGAGGTGGCAGCAGTACCAGTGAAATCTGAAGGAGGTTTTACCCGTTATCGCAGTGCAATAGAAAAGCAAGTTATGCTTTTCAGGATTCTTTGAATTTGTGGCATGGGCTGCTAGATGGTCATACATGATCCACTCTAGTCTTGATTAACTGATGTAACTAATTGTGCCTCTGCTTTATATACCAGCTGCAGAAGTGCCAGCCTCCATTCATTTTTTTTGTGGCGTGGTAGTGTGGAGTGTTCTTAATTTCCCTGCCAAACACCACATCAGGATGTGCTGCAAACAGCTGATTCAGATCACATCCTGTTTGGGACTGAGGTTTAGAAGTCTGCCCTGAAAAGCATTTACTCTGTTTCTGTGATACATTTCCTTTAACTGAAGTTTGCCCAACTCCTACCTGTTTAGATGTAACCATTTTTAGAGTTTGTTTGTTGCCTGTGTATGTTTCTACAGGAGACATATAAAACCATAGACCCCCAAATATATAAAGCATATATAAATATATAAAACATATAAAACTTATATATGAAAACATACATATATACACGTGCAAAATATATATAAAAATCAAATCGGTGTAAGAGCATATTCATTAGCAGTGTAAGACAGACCAAAATTAGTGCAGGTTAAATAGTATATTGCCTGTATAGGCTAGACTTTATGATTTTTTGTGACATATTCTTTCAATTTCAATACAAGCTAGCAGAAACAAAGAATGATTTGTAAAAACTTTTTCAACTGAGGTTGTTCTTTGGTCAGTCTGGATTTCTTTTTTGGGTTTTGTAATGCATATGTCTTTATTGTTAATCTGTTATATTGACTCTTGCTGGGAAAGGAAATATTGCTGCTAGTTCTTGACTCTTGCTAGCAAAAAAATTATTACTTCTGGCTCTGTGTTTGGGCTCAGGCTCTTCCAAAAATGTGATCATCTTTTTGCAAGGGTGGAGGATATATGAAGAACTGTGAGGAGAATTTCATACTTCTTATAGCCAGAAAATATTTCTCATTTGAATAAGAACATATAAATCTTTTGGACTTGGCATTATTTGATGAATTTGGCTTCTGGGTTACATGTTACACTGGAAAAGCTGCAAGGACTGACATACCATTGACATCAGAAAAACTGGGCAAACGTATATGAAAAAAGCCTAAAACCCCAAATACTAATACTTTCCCAGCACAGCAGTGTACAGACTTACCAGTGTCAATGAATATTGTTCTGCTAGTATATTTCTTATTTCATGCTTCATTTTCTCTTCTCCCAGAGCCAGAAGTGTCATAAAATGTTTTGCATTGTAAGTACTAGGGATATTGTGTAGACAAAGTATTTGCCATGTTCTGAGAAATAGGAGGTGCACAGTGAAATCTAAGAAATTGAATAGACAGTTCTACCTCTACCATTTTGCAAAAGAAATTGGCAGGGAGCAAATGTGTTGCATTGGGGAAAAAAAGCTGTCTGTATATGGATGCCCTCCCCCCTTTTCTTTTTTCCCTCATGTAACAACACTGATAGATGCACTTGGTATAGGTAGGTCTGTACATAGGCTTTGCATATTAGTGTTCATAGTGGTTAATGATATTTAGGATCAGCTTAGCTTTCAAGAGGCAAAGAGAGGAAAAAAATACAATAAAGTAGTGGCTCAGCTTCTCTCAAATGGGTTTTAATGGAGCTTTTTGTGATGAAAAGCTAATGTTGCTTCCTAGAGATGACTAATTCTGTGTTCCAGTTTTAAACTGAAGAGATAGGACAGAGAAGGCTGGTAACAAAATATGGGGCTAGGCAATTGGTTGTTGACTAAGTGTTTTAAATACATTGAGTTATGCTGGGAGAAGAAAAATAGCTACCTATTTTTGTTACAGGTTATATTCTTAAGGGTAACAAATAGGAACACTGTGGCTTGCGCTAGGCAAATATTTTTAACAGGGCTGTTTTCTGCTTTGGTTCTTGGAACGGGAAGTAAACATTTATATCAGAGAGGATTTGCTATTACCACTGATAATTGCAATGATTCTCTTCTATGAAAGCTACTTAACTCCAACAACATATTTAACTACATGTTTTAACATATTTATATGTTGTGCATACAAATAAGGTCTATTTTCAGTAGTATTCTGTCCCTCCATTCTGCATTGATCTGCCATAATACATCGAGTACTTCTGTGTGTCATTGAAATGAAGGATTTTACTTCATCTTAAGAATAAGCATTTATGCCTCCAACTTAGATTTTTTTCCCCAAGGTTTCTTTGATCTAGATATGGTGAGGTGGAGAAAAAGCATAGTCCTAGAGACTAATAGTGTTCAAAATATATGTCTGAAAATGTTACCTCAGATTGGTAAGCTCATTCGGGCAGAACAAATGAGAACCAAAAATGCAGATTCCATCAATAAGGCTGCACTGCATGTCTTGCTGAAGCAGGGAACATTAATAGATCTCCTCATGTTCTTCTGTCTGATTAGCTGTATCTAGAAAAAATGAGCCTTTCCAGCTAATGAGTTAGAGGTATTATGCTTCAACAGTCACAAAGAAAATGTGAAGTTGGGCAGTGTTTTCTAACCTATTCTTATTGCAATATTTGAGTACGTTTAAAAAGGGTCATAATGTTTATTGGTGAATACCTGGTGCTTAGAGCTGGGGGATTTCTCTTTTCACAAGGCTTTTAGGGCAGGAAGTGGTAATATTGGCAGTAGTGCTCTGTTTGCTCTTGTCCTCCAAACTGGAAAATGTTTGCCTTCTAGAACACCACTTAAGCACAAGTGTGGTGTTTTACTTCCATCATTTTACAACCTTGGAAACTCTGGCATATTGAGGGACTCAAAACAGTCACACAAGAGTGGGTCTTGTTCTGTGTAGCATAAATGGAAGCAACTCTGTCAGGGGGAAAAGCAAAACACACAAAAAATCTTTGTATCAGTTTCTATATGGATGGTGTGGTTGTGAGCTTCAAAGGTCCTGCAGCCAAGGAAAGTGATAAAATGAAGAAAGTATTCAGTGTGGAAGATCATGTAGAGATCAAGAGAATTGGAAATGAAGACAGCAAAGTAATGTTTCTAAGAAAGCCTTGTGTAAAAGAGAAAATAGAAGATAAGTTGGAAACTGTCTAATGCTAAAGGTTTTAGGAACAGAAGGCATGAAGGTAAGAGCTTGAAGAGGGAGCAAAAGGAACAGTTAAGACCATAAATATGTGATGGTGGCTGTAGCAGGATATGAAGTCAAAGAGAAGCTGGATTCTGTAGGACTGCAGAAGGCACTGGACACATGAGGCTACAGCTACCACTTAATGAAATCTGAGGGCATGCATTTATACTGGGGGCAGTTCAGCTGTTATATTTAACACTTTGCTTGGCTGTGCACACAGCCACTTTGATTTCGTGCTGATTTCAGGAGACTACTTTTCCAAGTGAAACTTACCATCAGTCTGCTATAAGAACTAAGCCTCACCAATAGACCTACTTCTACCTCTTCTAGTTGGGAAGAAGGTGGCCCTTCCTCTCTCAATCATTTTGCTGAGTTTCATGGCCTATAGCTATATAGCTTGAAAAAATACTGAGGAAGTCTGAACTTCAGCATTCATCATTGAGAGATGACTAGATTTCCTTGCCTCTGTCCATCCATTCAAGGCTAGAACTTCCACTGAAAATAGAAACTTGTCTTAAACATAATTCACAGCATTATAATGAAGCATGTCATGTGGTTAACCTTTAATACAATGTAACATTTAAAGAAT
Organism: Heliangelus exortis; assembly: GCF_036169615.1. Classification (NCBI taxonomy): domain Eukaryota; kingdom Metazoa; phylum Chordata; class Aves; order Apodiformes; family Trochilidae; genus Heliangelus; species Heliangelus exortis. The sequence continues at coordinate 8,687,356 of NC_092454.1, read as the reverse complement.
AGTTTGCATCTTTTGCTAGTAAATTACTACATAAATATTTAGATTACATGTGAATAGGAATGTGGCATTATTTATGGATTTGTATGTCTCTGGCATTTCAGATGCATGGTTGTATTGCTCCTTAATAAATGCAGACATTAAAAGAACAAGCACACAGAAAGTGCTAATTTTAAAGCTTTGCAGGTCAGGGGAGAAAAATCTCCACATTTTTAAAACTGCTTGTCGTCTCCTGTTGCACGATAGAGAGAAATCATTTAAAACACTTGCAGTTGGATTAAGCTCCCTTATTCCTGATACTTGTCATGGAGTGACATGTCTCACCTGCTAGTGCAGATTGGTAGCAGAGCAGCCTGTCAGATCTGAAGATGTTTTGGTGCTGTCTGTTCCTTCTCACTTCAGAGGCAGATGTGTTATGGTACAGTTACTGCTTTAATTTTTGCCCCTATCTTGCTTCAGTTCTCTCTCACCTTAATCCTTGGAAGGGGAAGGCAAGAATGTATGAAATGTCTTACTGGCAAAAACTGTCAAACAAAAAGAGGGAAGTTGTGGGGTTGGGTTTTTTTTTTTTCTGGTTTAGCTAGAGATCTTTGTGTCAGGGAGACTGACCACAAAGCTACACTGCCAGTAAAGGACACAACAGTTCAGGAAAAGGTCCTGAAATAATAGCATTGCAAACTGTTGTGGAAGCTCTCTGAGATCTAAGATATGTGAATTCTCTTACTTGTGCTGCACAGACTTCTGTGAAGTTATGTAAATCACGTACCTTCTTTGTAGCTTGCCTTCCCTTTTATGAAATGTGACCTTCCTTGTAGAGTTAGCATACAAGGATGATGACAGCAAGTCTGTTGATTCCTGTAAGCTATTCGGATATTGCAGTGATATAAACTTCCCATATATTAGCAGAAGTGTAAGTTTCCATTTGAGATAGAAAGGCATAGGTGTTTCCCTGATCTGTTGAAATTAAGAAGGAATACTGAGCAGCTCTGCTGCAGTCTTAGCTTGTAAATTAATCCTGTAGTTCAAAAGTTTATTCTTTGGGGGCTATCATTCCTCCATGGCCTTCATAATGTTTGTCAATGAGAACACCTCTCTGTTCATACTTTTGTGCCATAGACTCAGCAGAAGTATCACTTAAGACTCGTAGGATCTTATATTCTGCTTCACTGAACAGTTTCCTGTCTTGTGTTTTAAACTTCTGTAAGAAAAGTATCTCTCTTGATTTATGGATTGGTTTTTATTTTCTGTTTATGGTCCTCTTTTTGAAAGCCAGTCAATTCTAGTCTATGCCCTGGTCAAAAATCATCTTAGTGTACATCAAGGCAAGGTGTTCACATACACTAATTTGCCTTCCCTACTTGTTGGCAAGAAAGAGCTGTTCCCATATAGCTTGATGTACAGGTTACTTTGACCTGTTGGTCGGGGAAATACCCTTAATTTCTCTGGTTTTTATAGGCTGCTGCTGTATAAAATCTATTAATGTTGAATATTTTTCCCCATTTCCTTGTAATGACTCTGGTTTGATGTCTCAGAAATCTATTATAAAACATATGGATGTGTTTTACAAGAAGATCTTTTCAGCATCTGACTTGACTAAGTTCTTAGCATCTGTAGTGTGCCCTGTGTTGTCTGCAGAAACACTGGATCACAGATTTTTCTGGTTGTTTTCATGGAGTGGCTGTATGTATGGAGGCATCTGGCTCCAGCTCTTGACTGTATTGCAGTAAGCAAAGAATTTACCTAAGAACTAGTTGCTTACTCAAATATTAATCCTGTAAGATGAGGATACCTGAGAGCATCTCTTTTCATGCAGTCAGTATGCGAAACTTTATGCAGACTCTTTTCAGCTACTTCTTCATCTGATGAGCACTTCTGATTTTAGATTTTAGAATTCTTGTCTTCTGGAGTAATGGCCCTCCAGCACTGATGTAAGTTGATGTAAGTTTACACTTACCAGTGTTTCTTGAAGAGGTGTGTAGAGAGAGCTACAAAAAAGTCATAGACAGGGAGAAGAGGTCTGTCTCTTCCCTGCTGATACATTACACTTCTTTAGTTTGTACACATCCAGCTGGATATCTTGGTACACTCCATGGAAGAAGAAGAGTCCTGCAGAACGCCAGCTGCTCTTCCGTGGTAATAAATGTGAGGATATAGGGAAGAGGTGAATATTTTTTTTTTTGTTCAGGAAATAGTGCTTTCAGAGCCTCATGAAACTTGTTTTTACCTAGGGCATGTAAACTTCCAAAAAGAAAAAATACATGTCAGTGGGTTAGTGTCACTCTGGGAACAGGCCTGTCTGGTCAAAACCCTTTTTGTAATACAAAAACTAATCAGCCAGAAAAAGCATCTTTATCTCAGTAGAAAAATCTGAGGAGCTCCTGAGGTTTGGCTCCTGAAGTTAAGTCTTTACTCTTTACTTTCAATACTTCCCAGTAGAATCATTCCAGGTGTGACCACTCATTTTCTTCCTCTTCAATAAATAGTAACTATTTGATTTGGATAGGGTGCCTTAAGAAAGTCAAGTGTGAGGGAAAAGGAATTTTGTTAACAAGCTCTAACAATTTATGAGTTGTAGCAACTCTTTGGATAATTGGATAAGACATATCTTCACTGGACTTAGTTTTCATGTATTTAACCTATTAATCATACTGTGAGGACAACATAAAATATCTGTACATGTCAGAAGACCAAGTTTGCTATTTTAAACCTTGCAGTGGCATCAAGCATGTGGTAAAGCATAGGGACACGATAAGTGAATATTAATACTTGCCCAGTAAAAATATCCCAGTGTCCAGGAACCTACAATCAGAATGTTTCTTTGTCTTTAAAAGCACTGGTTGTAGTTTTATGTTATGAATTTGATTGTCTCAGTCCATATAAATTTTAAGTGTTTGCAGCCTCCTGTGAAGAGCAGTGCCACAGCTTAGGGAAACTCTGTGAAAAATCTCCTCCATTTCTTTGTCTGGAAGCTGGTAGTTGTAAACACCTGAATCTGTTTGTTCAGTTGCTGAACAAATGCATATTCACTATCCTGAAATGCTTCCATTAGAATTTTTCTGTCTTGGTGATTCCTGTATTTGTCTGGCTCATAACAGTTCTCCTGTTTATGCAAGAATAAAGGCCACCCTGGTCCCTTTGCTGTTACCGAGAATGTAAAATATGTATTTTTTCCTAATCTGATACTCTCATTTAATATGAAGGTGCATTATACTGCCCTGTCCTCGTATAGCTATGGACATAAATGTCAGGAAAGTGGTCTACTGTTCGTACCATACAGCCTCCTTTTCTTCTCCAGGGATCCAGATCTTTAGAGTTTTTAAATGCCTGTTAATTAAGAAGCTGTGGTTCACTTTGCCTGCTTCTAAATCTAAAATTGTTAGGAGAAAAGAAAATCATTATTCATTTTGTTGGGTAGGTAGAAGTTTCCTGTCTTAAAATGTGTGGATGTGCTGCCTTTTTGTCTGTTTGTGAGGGAACTCAAGTCAAAAAATGAAATCCAGAGTGCCTGCAAAACAAATTACTTTTAATTACTTCAATTTTTAAACAGCTCTGTTTAGTTTACTTAGCTGTGTCTTCCATTTTGAGCTGTGGGGCTTATTGTAGTGTTACTGCAAAAAAACCTGGAAGAGCAGCAGAACACACCCCGTTTCAGACAATAATATTTGAGACCTTAGTGCTGTAAATGATCTAGAAATGTGGATGTATTAATGAGGGGTATAATAGGTTTCAGTGAAAGTAGGAGATAAGATGTGTTAATCTTGTATATTAAATAGTCCTACAACAATGAACCTTATAATGAGGCTGTTATTAAATCTTTTCTTCACTTAGTTCAGTGAAACCAGTGCTTTTTTGGTTTGGCATGTTTAAGGGCAGCTTTTACAATAAACGACCAACTTTCTGAGGCCTTTGATGCCATTCTGAAATACTTATCTAATTAAAGATATGTACAGCATGTGATGAAAAAAAGAAATCTTTGGAGCACTCTGACATGGAACACTTTCCTTTTTTGGTTTTGGGGACACCTTCTTCAAAATTGGTATTTCTGCATTTGAATGGAGTTTGATGTGACCTCGACTGCCTTTTAGGAAAAGGAGCATTGCATTTCTCTCATCAACAGCATGCAAACAGATTGTGTTCTAACAAGGTTAGAAAGACTGTCAAAATAGCAATGGTTTTAAAAGAAAAAAAATATCTAGAATGACGTGTGATTTTTACATTCTGTGCTGTTCTAGCTCTATGGAACTGAAGACAGTTCCATAAGAAGGGCAAGATTTCTTGGCTCGCTGGTGTTCATTTTTTTCTATTTCAGTCCAGTAACATTTACAGATTTTTCATCTCACCACCTGCACCATTTGCAGATACTCAGATTGAAGTCTTCAGGCTTTAGTCTGAGTACGTTCTAATTTAAAGGGGTGGAAAAAGAAAGTTTAAATGCCTAGGGCTGATGCAGACTGTTACAGAAAGGTGAAGCACACGAGGAAGCAGCAAACAAAAGAATTCCCCACAGCCACAAGGTTTCCTTTCCTGTACAGACCTGATGGAGCAATCTCTGAGAGTGGTGTGAGCTTGGCTGAAGGAGAGTCCACTTTTCTCTGACAGTATTATTCCCATTTGAGGGCTGTAACAAAAAGGTTCAATGAGAGACATCAAGTATATAAAATTAAAAGTGATGATTGATTGTTTCCTGCAAGGAAGCAACAAGACAGACACCACTGTGTATTCTCAGGTGATCCCCATTCTGATAGTAACTGAGACCAAACTTGATTAGCTTTGTTATACGATGAGTTGATGTTTTCTGATGTTACATTCTTATTCCCTGCAAAGCAGACACCTTTTTGATTTACTATGCATGTTCTTTAATTGAGATGGAGGTGCTGTAGCTCTGTTCTCAGTAAGTTGAGGTTTTACATTCCATTTCTCTTTTGCCTCTTCATCCCCTTTTCTCCACGCATCTGACTCTGAGCTCAAATTTATCCTGTTAAATAACTCCTTTCACTGCGTCTAAACATAACAGGCTGAGCATCCTTCTCAGGTACCTCAATTCCCATATAAGCTAAAAGCCCCTTATCTCTCCTCTGGCTTCTGCCAGGAGCTCCGTTTTCAAATTAGAGTAAAGAACATGAATGTTTTAATATCGAGTAGCACTGATATGACAAATGGCTTTGTGTAAACGGTAACTGTGGCTACTGTGAAAGATTTTTTTAATTCTCAGAGAGGCCTGCAACTAAAGCAGCAAGCATTTCCAGTGGCAGCTCTGTCATGTGGAGCTGTGACTCCTGGTGTGGAGTGGGGGGGTGGTATCTTTTGAGGAGGAACAGTGCCAGGAGGGGTGGACGGCGGATTTTCGTGTTTCGAAGGGATTTGCAGGACCCCTCTCTGTAACAAAATTAACCTCAAAATTTGACAGAAGGCTCTGTTCAGTTGTGTGAGGGGAGCGGCAATATCCGGACAGGTCACTAGGTGGAGCGGCAGGTCCATGTTTCTTGTCTCAGGGGCTGACCAGTGCTTTTGTCGGCTTTGCAGATGCACATATGGTAGAATATTATCATTTTATGGTTACAATTATGAGCAATTTGATAGAAAATGAAAGCTGAATTATGCAGTGTTCCTTTTATTTGTTTAATTTTGCACTCTAAATATGTAAAAGGAAAAAATAGCTCGCTTTTTGTGTGGATGGTGATAGGTGCAATACCTTCTTTTGGCTTCATGTTCTCTCACATAGCACAGGTTGAGATTATTTTCTGTGGTACATGATGAAATGTGTGGTGTTGTTCTCTGATGCTGAGACTGTTTTTGCACAGAAATTGTATATGGCTGAATCTCCAGACTCCATTTTTCCATAAAAGAAGTTCATACATCCACTTGCTGATAGACAAAAAAGTAAGTAGCAAGTTCCTTAACAGTTTCCAGTAGAAGAAGCTGGGTAGCTGTGCTGTCTAAGCAAATGCCAAAGGAAATCTTTAAATCCTGAAAGTCACTGTAGACATTGGCAGAGTGAGTATGTTCTGAACAAACTCTTGCCACTGAAGTAAAATCTCCTGCCATCACAGTTCTTAAGCCAGAACTAAAAAAAAAAAAAATTAAAAAAAATTATGGCCCTTGCCAGAACCAAGAGCTTGTTATGATGATCTGTGGGTCCTGTATTTTGAGTATCCAGGTTCTTAGTTTCTCTGTCATCAAATTCCTTATGTTCAGTACTATGAAAATGCATGTTTACACCAGTCTGCTAGTGGCATAACCTGCCTCTTGGGTATTGTGTTCCTCCTTCTTGTTCACTAGAAAAAAAGTTGTTAGCACAACCAGCTTCCAGAAAGACTTTATATTCTTCTTTCTTTGCTTGTAAGTATCCTTTTGTTTGTATTAATGAAGATACGGCTGGAGATGTGATTTCCACTTGGAATGGAAAGTACAAGCTCTGAAACAGTATTTGCATTTATTGATTCAGGCACATCTGCTGGCGTATGATGGCGTGTGATATTTTTGTCCTTACCCACCTTTGAACCAGAGGACATGGCAGATAAGCTGTCCAGTTTGATTGGCATATCCTGTAGAAAGGATTTTCAATACCTAGGATCAAATCATGTACCCTAAACTGTTTTTGCGTTTTCAAAGTATGGTGGAGACTTCTCTGAGTTTGTGAGAGAGCTTTCCTTGCTCTCTTTACTGGCTTTCTGTTTGGCCAGTTTTAGATATAATATTTTTATATTGTGCATCTTAAAATTTTTCAGTTTATTTAGGGCAAACTTGGGAATCTCATCATCTGGGTGGAACAGAGCATCTTAGTAGATGGCAAAATTCACTGTGTCTATAAAAAATTTTAAAAAATTACAAGTAGTAGGAATAAATCATGCTGTAGAGTTTAGCCAGTGTAGGAAATCTTGTATCTTTTATTGCTTTTTTTTTAGGATCAATTTTAACATTTTCCCTACAGGTGGTATGGGTGGAGATGGAAAGATTATTTTTTTTAAATAAGTCATTCAGCTCTTTAGAAAGCTGTATTTTTTTATTGCTGTCCCACATTGGTAGAGACTAGAGTTGAATTTGATGTTTCATACACTGCCTGAAAGCTCCACAGGTCTGCCCTGGCTTTGTCCCTAACTTTTCTCTTAACTGTCTCGCTTTTCTTTAGGTAGGTAACCATAACTTAACTAATTTGTATGCACCCTATGCTGTCTTGGCTCTCTTCAAAGTGTAATCAAGTCATGAACTAATTACAATACCATATTCCCAAAGAATGTAAATTTAATTTCCTTTCAAACAGAATGGGAATGTATTAAGCAATTCCTTTATATGAGAGCTGTGGCATTCAACAATATAATGCTGATGCTTCAAACCGAAGTGAAGTTCTTAACATTTGTGGACCTTGTGACCTTTTTCCCTATTCATCCTCCCTTTTTATTCTTGCATCTGTAGTTAATTTACTGACTGGATAACAATATTAAAATATTCAAGTATAAATTAAAATGTAACTGTTGGGCTTCAGATTGGAGATCGCTCTATCTTATTGTATGTGACTTGCTTCTTTATAGTGTTTTCTGAAAAGTGCTTCCTGAGGATTTTGGATCAGAGAGAAATTGTGTTTTGAATTGAAAACTCGTAAGGTTCTGACCCACACCAGATGATTTCTTTAATACATTGAAAAGTGGATGTGCAGAAAGTTCCCTACAGGTTCTTAGCATCACTGTGCCAAGGAGTCCACATAAACTCAGGTATATAAGAAGGAGTGAACACAAGTTGTTCATAAAACATTTTATTGCCTTCAGTCTTTGCAGCATCTTCAGAGTTTAGATAATAAACCTTCATAGAAGTTACCAGTCTTTACCCTTTCACAGAACAATGATTCACATAGGTTCACATAAAAATTATTTTATTTGTCTTAATTTTAAAGGCAGAAGAAATGTGTTAGGGTTGACTTTGATCTGTGCCTGGCCAGTGTGATTTCTGAAATTCACCCCTGTTGTTGCTCTTCTGAGATGAGATTGTCAAAGCACAGGACTGTATATTAAGCACAAGTTGTGTTTTAAAATTAAATGTGGATTAGCTTCCAATGAAGTATGTAATTGTTTAGTGCTAAAGGAAAGAGCTTAGAATATCTTAGTTTATATTTTAAAGTGTTCCTTTTAGATGTTAATTCATTAATACCACAAGTTTATTTTTATTCATATGACTTTTCATATGTAAGTAGGTGAAGCTGCATTATTTTAATCCTTTCTTTGGTTAGGAAGAAGAAAGCCTGCAGGTGGAAATCAGAATGACGTACATATTGCTTCTTTCCCAAGAGGCAAGGTATCTTTTTCCTATTGATATGCAAAATATTAATGTAAAAAATAAAGCTCATTGCCTTTTATGAGAAAGTGCTGAAAAATATACACTTAGGTGATGCATGGAGAAACGTGGGCCCACTTCAAACTGAGCACACTTGTAGTGGAGTTTGCCACGAGGCTGTTGTAGGTTGTGCAAATTTTTTTCCCTGGTATTATGAGCTTTTGTAGCTTGACCCTTGTTAGCATTTAGAGACACACCTATGTTTGGTCTTAGCCTTTGTTTGAGTTTGGTGAAATTCTTAGTGTTGCAGCAGCATTTTAAGTCATTTTTAGGCCAGTGAGAAACAGTGGAGTGGGATGCCATAGCTGTAGATGCAGAGGTGTCTCTATTAAACAGATGTGAGCTCTCTTTGGCATTATTCAAGTTGCCAGGCACAGTCCAGCTGCATTCTGGAAATGGTGTAGCATTGGTGTTGCAGCCAAACTAAGGAAACTCCACAGAATTATCAAGGCAAGGTAAGTCATGTGAAGTATAGAGTGCTTTATGTGGGACAGTGTGTCTGTGCAGAGCTGCTTAAAAAGATCTGGCTTATGTGCACCTCATCAGGGTTAGGCAGATGAGCTTAGGTCTGCTTGCCTCTCATCTGAATAGATTCTTTGGAGATCCAACATCTCTCTTTCTTTTAATGCCCAGCCTAGAATCAGCAATTAAAAAACAGTGGCACTTCCTCAGCATCTCCTCGATCTACTTTTTTCACAGCCTTTGTCTTGAAGGGACTACTGGAGGCAGTGAAGAGAATGTGGTTCTTGGTGAAACTGCCAACAATATGATAACTAGTCAGCCTTGTAGATGAATGTCCTCAAGCAGTGTTTAAAAAAAGTAAAAAATAAAAAAAGTAATTTGTGACTACTAGATCATGATTGCAGATTTCAAAAAGCTTTCTTCATCATGTCCCATCACGTCACATCCCAGGTTTCTAGTATCTCATCTGCAAAGTATAAGTTATTTCTGTCTTACATAAATTCAAATGTAACTTTTGCCTATTTGACTTTTCCCTTCCTTCAGTCATTTTTGCATATCTCTAATATCTCTGAGTCTCTAGAGAATCTTCCACCGGGTATAGATACTGATGGGTGAATGCAAGCAAACTTTCACTCCAAGCTAATCAGGTGAAAGAGGAAGCTGTGCCTGAGCTGTGCTAAATTACCCTACAGCTACAAGGCTTGAGTCTTAGTGCTGGTTTGTGGAATGACTGCTGGGCTGCAGGCATGCCCAAAGACTCCTTGTGTCACAGTTTCTCCATGTGTAAAAGGAACACCAGAGCCCATTATTGTCCCAAAAATGCTTGTGAGAAGCTATTGAGGAAGGAGTCACTAAGTGAGAAGCTGTCAAAACCACTCTGAAAATACAAGGCTTTTGTTGATTAATTGACAAAAAAATCTTAATTGTGTCCTCCATCCTTCATGAGAGTTGCTAGTAAGCTTTTTCCAACCTCAAATTTCTGTGACTGGAGGCTGCTTTAATTTTTTTGTTTCTTTGAAATAAAGGGAGATAAACCCAAACAGTTGTCCTTGCATGTTACAGGGTAAAAGTCCTTCTCTCTAGACAAAATGTCCTCTACTTTTTTTTAGCTTTGCTGTGTCTTGTTTGTTTGTTTGGCTTTTTTCCTCTTACAAAAAGTGGTTCCAGAAAGGTTGAACTTTAGCCAATAGCCCTTGCAGGGTGGCATTGCATTGGCAATATTTTGAACCCCTTGACTCCCAAAGAAGAGATCAGTGGGTGTTTGAACTACTGCAGGGTGAACACAGCCCACAGATGTGTGTGGGGGCTGATGTGTAAAACTTCAAAGCCTTCTTGGAAATCACTGGATGCTCCAAACCAAAACACTTCAGGTCTTAATCTGGGCTTCACTTAGAGCCAAGGAGTCAGCTGAAACAGTGTACTGGGACCAGTACAGGAGGTCAGTGGGAACACTGAGATTGCTCTTTTTCTCCCACCTTTTTTCTCCCTGCAGATTCTGGGGAAGAAAGCAGCTGTAGTTGTCTGTCCTACTTCAGAGTGTGAGCACTGAAAGTATTTTAGCAATGAGTAAGCTGGTAAGAGTTGGTGTAGTCATACAGCAAGCTTGAAAGCCTGAGGCTGGAGAGTGGAGCTGGAGCGACAGTAGGGTTGAGACTTTCTAAGGTGGATGGACCCCACCAGACAGATCTCTGTTGCTCTAAAAGGAGGTCCCCTCTCCCAGCAGCATATTCCCTCTTCCTTCATGACAACTCCTGCACTTAACTGACCCTCAGCATTGCTTTTTCAGTTTGCTGAGCTCTTGGAGTGAGAGTACTTTGGAAGAGCTGCAGAGCTGGTGCAGATGGAGAGAGTGAGACTCTGTGGGGTGAGTGGGAGTGTGTCTTTGGCAGCAATTGAGCATTATGTTGGCTGTGCCTTTCCATGTAATCTCACCCCTAAGAAAAATCTCTTTGTTCTCTGCCTAACATCCCTCTGCCTGGAAGTCTGTTTCTGGCTTCTGTAAGTGTGACACTTAGCAGTCCCCCTTTCTCAAAGCCAACTCTGTCTCCACTGAGATTATTATCTCTTAAGAGCCATAAATGAACTCTTAATTCTGCGACTTATATTAAGTGATGAAATTGAATAATTTAGTCTATAAAATATATACTACTTGCAGTATGACATGTAAATGTGGCTGTTGAAATCTTAAACTTTTCATTTCTGATTTTTTTTTTTCCCCCCTCTCCATGTACAACCCTAATACTTTACTAACCAAATGCATAAAATATATTACTCAGACATACTCAAATTCCAGTTTCTTGGACATAAAACTGCTGTTCAGTGAAAGGCCAAGTACCACTTCTCTCAGGTAACTAACATCTTGTAAATTCAGTATCCGTGCTCCTGAACACATGAAGAAATATCTGGTGTGAACATTTAGGCACAATACTTTTTCTGTGGAATGCACATCTGTAGGACTTGTTGTCCTGTAGACTTTTTTTCACCCATATAACACTTTTTTTTAAAAAAAAGATACTAGAAATACTTATCACCTACATATTTGTCTAGAATGCCATAGTACATGTATGCCCTTGTTATTTCTGAATCACTTAAATGTTTTTCTGGCGATGTTGTATATTGCCTGGCTAACTTGTAGGGGAAAAAAAGAAGAGATCATCTTGCTGCTTTTAGCAAAAATTCAACAGAGTGGAAGACTAAGATCTAATATTAAAGCTTTTTTCCATAAGATCACATTGTTCTGTAAATGGACCAGCACACTATAGAGAATTATCATACTTAGAGCTATTCAGCATAAGTCTTAAACAAATGAACATTTTTTTTTCCTATTTGAAGCTTCATGTTTACTTACTAAGCATAGCAGAACTTTGGACTCTTAGACTATGGTGACTGCAATGATGGCTTAGTGTAGAGTTTTGTGTGAATGAACAAAGTTTTAATCTTCCAGCACAGGGAGTTTTAGCAGTTACTGTGTGGTATGAATATTAGAAGACTTTCAGGGATATCATGGCTGCCATTCAGGCTCACGTTAACTATTGCCCTTCCCACTCATGATCACATAGCTGACCCTTGAACAATCAGGATTTGCATGCACACTTTCTTAATGTTAATTTTGCATGTCATATTTTAAGCTGTATTTTCAATAAATCTGGCAGCAGCAAGCAAGAGGTGGTGGCATCATGTGCACAGCAAGGGCTCTGCAGGCTGTAAAACACAATTTGGGCATCTCTGTTATGGCATACTTGTACCATACATGTGCTAAGTTTGTGAGGGAGGGCAGTCTTGCCTAGCTTTCCAGCAGGACTGATATTAATACTGGCAAGAGTGATGGGTCCATGGCCATCAGTTGTGTGCCTCAGGGCCACTCAGGGTACACATTCCTTGTGCCAGCAGTATGCTCTCTGGAGGGAGAAGAGAGGGTAAAATCTGTTCTGTGGGGAAGGGGTTGCTGCAAGCAAAGTGAATTAAGAGGGCTGTAAGAAATTGATAAAGATAGAACTATCTGGTTTTATATTCTGCCACATAACATGGGTTTCAATGAATTTCCCTATAATTTGTCTTCAAATACTGACATTTAACTCTTAGGCGGTATAAATGAACTGGCTTTTTCTAGAGTAAAATTCATGCCCTGCGTCCAGACTAATATGTTCACCTACTATAAACATTACTGCCCATGGTTACAACCAGAATAAAAATTTCCTTTTATATACATCATAGCTTGCAGAGACTCCTGAGACCACCACAAATCACTTCATCCTTTTGGTTCTCTCTGACAAAATGACCTGAAATGTAAAACAGCTCAGGCTTCAGGCAGACTGGCTATGGAAAGCAATTAGCTTGTTTAGACCATTGTTAGTACCCTCCCTCTCTCCAGGTGCTGAGCAAAGGTGTTTTAGGAGCTCTCCTTATTGATTTAAACATTGGGGTTTAATAAACCCCCATTGCTTCCTAAAATGTTTTGTTTATCCTCTATGTAGCTTTTTATTTACCAGAAAGAAAAACAAACAAAACCCTGACAAGTTCACCCCACCCTCGGGTCTCCCCTGAAAAGAACAAGAAGGAGAAAAAAAAAAACAACCCTAAACCTCAGGGTCATAACAGGGAATAACAAAGCAGTGAGTTATTTATGCAGCCATGATTGGCAAAAATGATTGCAACATGAATTTGCCCAGAAGCAATGATTAGATCATAAAAATGTTAAGGAAATCTGTAACTCAGCACCATTTTATAGATTGAAGAAGTTTTTGTTCCCTACCTTAATTGCAGTGACTTGTTATTAAAGTATTTATTTGGAATAATCTCTTTGGACAGCGAGCCCTTATCCCATCTGCATGCATAATTAAAAGTGAGGGGGGAGAGAGGGGAGCATAAATGGTTTACCATGCTACATGAGCAAGGGAGGGAATTACACAATGACAGGTGAAGAGCAGATTTATCTCCTGTTGGAATTTCAATGCTGCAAGCAAGGCAGGACACTATTGCTTGCTAATATCCTTGCAAACACCACAGTTGCTGCTTCTGGAGATTACTGTCCAAAAATCATTGCTGGTCTCTGAAAGGCCTGTAGCGCTGCATCTGTGGCTGTGCTTTTTGGAGCCACTGGTCCTCAAGCAAAGAGATTGGATTTGGATATGGGGACTTGTGAATCTATGTCTGTGTTTAAAAATGGACTATTTACTTACTTGGCTGGCTATTTATTTATTTATAAATAAACACTGGTACTGTCTGGCTTTGAATACAAATCAGAGGGTTGTAATTGTTCCATCTGAAACAATGTCATCACCTGCCTCCTGCTGCTGTCCCTTTTTCAGTGATAAAAGAATTTGGTGCAATTCTTCTTTTTCCACTCTCTGAATAGAAAGAAGGTTGTACTTGAACATTCATCTCTAGGCAGATTTATCACCATTAGGCAGCACTCAAACACACAGTATCTGTTTTTAAATTGAGCTGTTATGGATCTAAATCAGATTTACACAGGATAAGTTGGTATATATTTGAGTCTAACTATTCACTAAAGAATATTTTTTCCTTAACTTCTGATGGTTCACCTCTGCAGCAGCAGTACAGAGAATGCCAGGAACTTCTGAGCCTTTATCAGAAGTACCTAGCTGAGCAGCAGGAAAAACTGTCACTCTCCCTTTCAGAACTGGGTGCTGCCAAGGAGAAGGAGCAGAAGGTAAGCTCTTTTCTCCATTGTTCTTTTTTAATGATGTCTCAGAAACATCTTTTCTCCCATACTGGAACAGCGACTTTAAGAGTATTGTCTTACTTTATACAGTGTCAAATACCATTTTGTGATTGGTTTCTCATTAATTCTTCCCTTAATACATGGATTGGAGAAAAAAAAATCAAACCTAAATGTTGTGTCAAAATGTTGTGTCAATAAATGGGTGAAGTTTATCGACAATATCATCACGGAGAAGGAACCACAGGCACACATGCCTCTGCTAAGGGGATGGTGCAGATGCAGATTCTGTTTTCTGTTTACTGGCCTGTTTCTTAAACAGTAAAATAATTACTGTCACTGTAGATACAGCCTTTCAAATTTTCACTGTGCTTTTTGAGAATTGAAAAGGACATTGGAGATGATGTATTTGGTCAATAAGTGCTTCCTCAAGTCTGCAAGACAGCCCATCTGATTTCAGCTGTTAATGGAAGACCTATAATTATAGTTGAAGTTTAAAAACAGAAAATGTTGACTAGAAATACAGCATGTTAAATTAAGTGGTAAAATATTTCTCAGATGTGAAGATTCTCTTCCCAAAGACTTAAAAGCATGGTTGCTTGAATTTTTTTCTGATAGCTGGGTACTTTATTTGCATCCCTGCTGGTAGCAGATTATAACCTGGGAATGAAGCCTACTTATGCAAGTGCTCTACATAATGTTGTTACCTGCTATTCTCTTTCAGTAGCTTCCATCTGCAGGTCTCCAGAGTTTATTGTTCCTAAGGCTATGCCTTTTTAATAGGTTGGTCAATGCCTTGATCGTTTCTTTTTCTGGAGGAGTCTTAAAGGCTTATAATAGGTCTAGGAGTACAGTCATCATTGCAGAGTATCCAGCAGGTGGTCTGATTCTGGCCTCTCATTAGTTCCCTACTGAACAAATGGCATGGACAGATCCTGTCTCCCAGAAGGAAGTGGGCTTTTTTATCCTTCTGGTAGGTTGGGTTTTTTGTAAAATATATTGTTGGACATTGAGCTGTTTGGTAAGGGTTTTAGCCTTTGTAAACAATTCCTTTCCATTGTATTGTATTTTTATCTGCCATCTGTTCTGCTATGGTGTTGACAATGGATGATGCCTGTATTCTTGCCTAAAACATGCTGGGGATCTCCTCAGAAAAGTCCACAGGAGCCCATGGAGCCCAGCAGCACCATGGCATCTGTGAATGGGATGGTGCTGATACTTCTCTCAAGTTTTTCCACAAATAATATTTTCCTTTTCACCTTTCAAATTTAATTACACACATCTTGTACTAGGCTAATCCAGTGTAATCACATCTACAGTGTTCAAGTGTAGAAGGAGATGACAGGAAACCTTCAGCCCTTTAATTGTCAAATCAACACCTGATGGTACAGCAGTCCACATTCATGTTTTCTTCTTTCTAATCTTCCTAATCCTCTCTCAGTGTATACACAGAGACTTCTCTGAACATGTTTTCTGATTGCATGTGCTTACCAAGCTTATCTTTGATTCCGTTAGTTATTTTCTCTATAGTTACAGGTACTTCTGTCCAGAAATGCAAATTCAGATATTATATTGAATTTTCCCTTGACATTTCATTTACAGTCACCTAGTCTAGAGGTCCAGTCTAGCAGGTCTGAAATTACTCTTGTCTTCTTATCCTGTGCAAAGCTTTGTAGGCACAAATAAAAACCTGTCAAAGCATGCTTTCACTATATTTTTTAACATCTTGCCAGATATTTCTAATGTTTCTAGCTTACTTCTTAAATTTTGTCTTTCTATGCAGCCCACATAGACATGGAGCTGTTCATATCCTGGATGCATTTTGCTTTATAAATTGTTCCTTTTTACAAACAAGCACTTCATGCTATATTTCTCCTCACAGCTCAGACACTGTGCAGACTGCCTCATTGTGTCGATTCTTTCCCTAACACACCCTCATGTGATAGCTATCAAAACCCTAGAAAAGTCACTGCACTGCTTCTTGTTAGGCTTCTGTGTTATTTTTACACACCTTATTTGTTGCTGTCTTTTTGTGTCTTGCAAGCTCTTAGGATGTTAGTAGGTTTATTTTGGTCCTGTTTCACTGTTGCCTTAAGGAAACAGTTCAGGCAGACATAGGGAGTCTGGGGCAGACATTCTGGAGTCTGCCTCAATGGTCAGTGCCACAGGGGAATGCAGCAAGGAAGAATCTTTGGGAGGTAAGAGCTGGAATAAGTACAGACCTAAAAACCTTTCCTTATGCTCTGAGGGCTGCCCATACCAACTCCCTCTGCCCTGTGGAAGTTCTTATGCTCTCCCTCCTTTTGGTTTAAGCTGGACTTTGAAAGAAACCATTTTGTTTAAATGTAAGCCTAAAAGAAGCCTTCCATAGTTCTTCTTGAAACCTGATCCACTAGGAAATCTTTTCCTATTGTTCGTTACTGTCTGACTTTAGGAAATCCTGGATATGTCTTGCTTTAAATCAGTAGATATTAGCTAGCTACTTAGTTTTCAGGTTTTTGAACTAGGAGAGGTAGTCTAGGTCTGGGAGAGGTAACTGGCTTTTCCTGCTTCAGGTGATTGCAGCTGATATTGGGGCATATCTGCTTCAATGAAAGATGATCTCATTTTCCTGTGTCTTCCAGAAACATTGTCCTCTGTACTATAGCAGTTTTTTGTTCTGTCTTTTATGAGCTGCCTTATCATATGTTCATTTCCCCCTCTTTTTCCTCCTTGTTTGTTTTGATTAATTTCTAATGCTACATACACCTATATCTTAACATCACTTCTGTCTGGCTGGCTTCCTCTTTCTGTAGGCTGTACAATAAGGCTGAGCTGTCACTTTCCTCTGGGCTCAGACAGGCATTTGAAAGCATCTCCTTTGAGTGTTTAAATGCTGGGCTTCAAGTTAGAATGAGACAATTAACTGGTCAGGAGACTTGCAGCAGATACCAAACACCTGTGGCATTGCTGCAAAATGAGGTGGAGTTGTATGGAAAGCAAATGAGTGTAGTAGTTGTGGGAATTTCACAGGGCTGTGAAATTCATCCCTGGTTTGTAACCATATTGAACTAATGCAGCTACTTTGGTATTAACTTTTATTTTTGTCTCTCTTAGCATCACCTAAGAGTAGCAATAATTCTGAAATCTTTTCTCTTACCTAACATTGCTTCTTTATAACTGAAGTCAGTTCCCAAAATTTAAAGAAGCATTCTAACTAACAGTGAAATAAAATTGCTGGGAAGATGGTGGTGAGATGATTTAAGGCAGAACTCTGGTGGAGTCAATAATCAGTAACTAGAACATGGAGCTTCCTTTTTTTGTGAGATAAAGTTAATTCCATTTGAAAAGATACTTAAGGTGACATGAATTGAATTATTCAAACTGGCCTTCTCAGCATTAACTCTAGGTTAATATCTCATGATGCCTCTGGTTTCATTATAGGAGTTTTAAGTACATAACTTTTTATAATAAATTCAATACCTAGAAGCCGAACTGAAATTGGTTTACCTTCTACTAACCCATAAAAAGAAGCATTAATTGTAAAGTGAATGTTAAAGTGGTCACTAAAGTTGACTCAGGCAGATTCAAAGAGATAGCTTTTGTGTAAAGGAAGAGCTCTACTGAACAATAGGCTTCTGCCCTGATGTTAATAGAAAATACCATCCATATTAAAATGTAGTTAAACTTTTAATATAAAAAAATATTTTTGGATCTTCCTTCTGCAGCTCCCAGATGTTCAGTCTTTGCCATTTTAAGAAGCTTCACACAGAGATGTACAGAAAATTGCCCTTGTTCTTGGTAATCAGGTCTGACCTAGTTATGTAGCTGCTGCTTCACTGCCATCTTAAACAGTGGCAAGAATCCAGTTTACTTTGGCAAGTTGCTGGCTGATGAATTTGTAGCTATTCTTCAGTGTAGGACAGGACTTGAGGCACAACAGTTGGACAGGAGGATGATTTTCTGCAGGACTGGGACTCTTGGGCTACTTCATCTAAAAGAGATCTAATACCTGTAGTGTCAGCATTGCCTATCAGTGTTAATCTTTGAATTTACAAGTACAGCTGGCAGCTTTTGTTTCTTATTCATGGAAGATTACCAACACATCTGCTAATTTCTGTGATTTACATAGGTTCTTGTTGTGTATGTGTTTTAAGCTTCAGTACTTCCACCTGTGTAGAAATGGCACAGATATGAAGTGGGATTGTAGACAGAAAGGAACATGAAGAATTTATTTTCAATGGGGTATCTGCTCTCTTCTTGCTTTGTGCATTACATCATCTGACTCCTGTTTGGTGTCTGTATTGCAGTAGTGCCAGAGGCCCTCATCAGGAATGAACTACTGTTGTGTACTAAGCACTGTGCAAGCATACTGAAAGATACAGTCTGCTTGGGGAAGACTGTAAAATCTGAAGAAGATTAACTTTTGTGTTTTCTTTTACTTTTTATGTTACTGTTCCTCTTGAATCACTTATCCACCTACAAAATTGTTGATACTGCTGTGGTTTCACTTCACAGTGGAGTCTGAAGTAAGCCTGTTCCTGGAAGGACCAGGAGACCTCATATTCTTTTCATGTCAGTGACGAAAATTCATGTCCATATAATTTTAATTTTTTGCCTTAGTAAGTGTGACTACGTACTAAATTTTCAAACATTGGTGATTTTTTTTTTTTTTTTTTTTTTTTTTTTTTTTTTTCAAAAGGATATTGAAACAAACCAATCTTCAGGAGTTGTTTCTCTCTGATTGTCCCTAAACTTTCCTCCCATTCTTCCTTTTTTCAGCACAGGTCTCCTTTAAATACAATCTTAGCTTGGCTGAATAAAAAAAAATCATCCACGTAATGCAAAGAGTTTTGAATGCTATAAGGTAAACCTGCAAGATAAGAATTGACTTTGTCTGTTTACCCAGCTGTACAGGAACAATGCAGGAGACCATAAGAAAGGTACTTGAGAACCGTGACAATATATAAAGAACTAATTTGGGTGTAGACCCAAGGGTATTGGAATAGTATTATGAGGCCAGACAGAGACTGGTTTAGCATGAGTAAATATTGGGAATGGCTTTGCCTTACCTGTGTTACTTTCAGCAAGTCCTCTGATCCTTTTCTGTGCCTCTTCTATTTGTGAAACAGAGATAATGTTTTTGTCCTCATTCCTTCTGTGTTCTAATGAGAAAGCCAGGTTTTGGGTTCTTCTTTATGGTGTTTCAGGTATTAGTGATGATATTTCAAACTTAGTGTGGTTGGGAGTAGACTACCTTGTAATGGGTTGAAGAAAACACATTTCTTCCTTTCACCTCTGGGTTACTAAGTCATAGTTGATTTACCTGTCTTTCCTGAAAAATGCTAACACAAAACAGCAAGGCAGATGGACATAAACATTTCAATGAAAGAGGAACATTAGTATTGAAATACCTGCGTATTGCTAACATTCACAATAGAACTCCACCTGCACTCAGTCTCCTGGAAATGTGTGCCCCAGTAGAACCATTTGGATCGCATAAAAGCCCGGTCTGCTTGCATGCTGAGAAGATGCTGTGTTTGTGATGATAAGCACTTCACTCTCAGCTCACTGCTTAAGCCAGGTCTGAGCAGTTCAGTGCTTAGCTGAGACCTGTGCCAGTTCACTGTCTCTTTGTTCTATTGTCTTTAATCAGCCTTGTCTCTAGCCTCTTTAGGGTCTTTTGATTTTCTTTTTCTTTACTTTGAAGGTGCCTCTTTTTGGTTTCATCCACTTGGCTTTAAAAACTGTCCCTCCTGTGGAAATCTTTTCCTTAGGAGGACACTCATGTCTGGTGTGTATTTTTCTGTTGGGGGATAAATCTGGAAAGGAGACAGTGGCTTCCTTTCCAGCAAAATATTTTCTTGCCTTGTCAATGTCTAAATGATATTGTTACTATTGTAAAATTATAACTCTGGATCTTTATGGGAATTTACGAAATTTGTGGCAAGAAATCTGTCTGTCCTGGAGAAAACTTCTACATCAGATATTGCAATTTCTTCAGTAGAATTCTCATAGTGATTCTTGGGAGAGACCTAGCATCTAGCATCTAGCATCCTCTCATTCTCCCTTTGAAGTGAGAGTAAGGCTTCTCCAGTGAATGCAGAGCTTTGTAAGACTTCACTTGCAGTCAAAGATTTTGTATTACACTACAGGTCTTGAGAAAGAAAACCTCTGTTCTACCCTTCACTTTCTGGAATTACCTGTTTACCTGACATTACCATTAGAAGTGCAGGTGTCCCAGCTGCCCACAGAAATGCTGGTACTTCTGGTTGTTTAGTCTATTTGACTTATGCATATGTCCTTTTGTTCTGCTGTCTTTGATCTTTTTCAAAGTTATGACTCTTGAAAATCAGTTTCTCATGTGCTTCCTATCTCCTTGATTCATTTGGTTCCTGGTAACAGAGTTTTGGATCCCTCTAAGTATGACAGGTCCTGCATACTGTGATGAAGATTATGTCCTTCAGGATATAATGGAAAAACCATTTTGTGGAAAACCAGTGTGGAAAACCAGTGCTGCAGACTTCCAAAATCTGACTGAATAAGCAACCTAATGAAACTTTGAAGGTGGCTGTGTTTTGGTGAGGTTTGGACCAGATAATTAGCAGAGTTCCCTTCCAACCTGAATTTTCTCTGACTATTCTGTAGTTTCTCTTCACCAGCTCTACTGAGGAAAGAGATCGCCTTGTGACAACCTGTTTCTCAGTAAAAAAAAAGAAGCTTTTGGGCAGCAGCAGTAGGTCCAGCAGCTGGTCCTGCGTTTCTTAAAATGGAGATTGCTAGAATTGCTATTTCTGGCTCTGGAAACAAATAGAGATGGCAGACTAAAACTTCATAACCTAAAAACCATTTTTTCATCAGTTTAAACTACAGATAGTGTGATATTAATGCTTGCTATATTGAGATAAATTGCTTACCATGTCTTGCACACGTTTTTGTGTGATAATCAGGTTGTTTAATTAGAAGTGTTGTCTTTTAATGAAAGCCAGGTGATTATCAGTTCAGGACATTATAGGTTGGTCTTTGTATGGCAAAAAGATTTTTCATAAGAGCCAGGGATGTAGTTTTCTTCAAGCTAAGAAGGTGGGAATTCGTTATCTGTCTGTACCAGAATGATTGCCTGCAGAAATATCTCTTCGAGTTAGCTCTGAATACCCTAAGATTTAACTTGAGTTTTTCATTTTGAGCTGCAAAAAGTTAAAACTTAAAGTTTTTCCAGTGCACAGTTTGCCATTTGAAGTTTATAAGGAGTGTTGTGTGGGGATTTTATCTACCATAGGACAAATTTGTAAAGTTCTTCAGACATCTGGACTAAATTCCCTATATAAGCAGAATATATACGTGATGAGGTGACATCATCACAGGCTGTGCATCTGTTGCAAGGCTGCATACACATTACATGTGTATCACATTTCATGTGATTATGGTTTTGACCAGCCTGGTGACCTCTCTCTTTTCCAGCAAATGCATTAAATACCATGTCATGACATCATGACAGTTTTTAGCTTCTGTCTATTCATGGCAGATACCAGAAAACATCTGAAATTCTCTCTTTGTTTTGGAAATTCACTCATATGATTTCACAGCTTGGGTCGTGGGTAAAAAAAGACCATGCAGAGAGTCTGGACTGTCATGTGCTGATGGCGATTCATAGTAGATACATGGTGCAGAAAGATACATGAGTTTCTCCTGTCTCTCCTGTCAAGAAAAATGGCAATCTGAAGCTCAAGTAGTCAAAGCTGACCATGCAGATACATGGTTTCTGAGGCTGAGTTACTTCCATTTAAAAGTAAGGAAAAGCAAATTATGTCCTCTAGCCTGTCTTGGAAGTCTGGAGGCTGTTCTTTGTGTTTAAATAAAGTAATTTCTAGTCAATTTGTAATAGATGCATTGGTTTCCATGTTACATCTTTCACCATCTGCTGTCTCCTTAAGCAGCAGTATTCCTGTTGGCTGGAGCAAGCAAACAAATTTCCAGGGTATCTTTGTTTTCTGGTGTGTAACTTCACAATCTCCTCATACTCATTGCTATTGGGTCATGAACAAGAGTATCTTAGTTGAAGACTGTCATGAAGACACATGCTCTGATGAATGCCTCTGCTCTAAACCTTCAGAGAGAGGACTTGGGACAAAGAAGATATTGATGCCTCTTATAGCTAAGTCAAGGACTGACTCTTCTAGGCTAATGTCCCTTTTGAACCTCAGCAGAGAAATCTTGAAGTCATATCAAGAACATTATTTGAGTCAGGAACTGTTTTTATTTCATGGTTGCAGAAAATGAGAATGAAAATTTTGATAGAGACCTCGTCTCTTTAAATAAGTGTGTGAGACTGCAAAGATAGAACATCCTGTGAGCAGCTTGGGTACCTCATCTAGATTGCAAGTGGCAACTTAAAAATGCAAAATCCTTCTGTTCTATACACCTGAAAGCATGTGCAACAATCATGTGAACACATAGATTGAATTTTAAGTAATATCATGTTTTTCAAACAGTACGTAGGACCACTGAAGACAAGCACCTGTTGCTGTAACACCAGAACTAGTTCAATATTCACATCTGAATTTATGTGCATGTTAGGAGGCCTTGAATAGAATACTGTCTCTGCTTTTGAAGTGTGTGATTTTCTAAATCTCAACACAGAAATAAGTGCCAGTTTATTTTTTAGAGGTGTTTAGTTTTAGCTTGTACATTCTAGTTAATGAACAGATGTCAGCCCTTTGAAATGTTATCTTAGGTCCATTGTGTAGATTCTAAAGCTTCAGGTAAAATAAGACCCAGTAATATGTCTGGAGGAAGATCTTAATTGTGTTTACTTGAGAAAACAAGAGTTCAGACACACATACAAAAAAGTCTTTAAATATTTAAGCCTTTGTTTTTCATTTGATCCGTGGTGATGTCATTAAAGGGACATGAGAATTTTTATTAATATTTTTCATTTCTTGTGATGACCATGAGAAGTTTGCATACAAGGGTGTTACTGGGACTGCTGCTGTAGTCCACCAGGTAGTGAAGGCTGGAAAAGCAGATTAACTGGTATCTAATCCTGTTGTGTTACTGTTTTGTCATCAAATTTTTTTGATTGCTTTCTAGTTTAGTTTCTTGCTCTTTAGATAGAAGATGATACACACTATTTGTTACAGCATGTAAGCTCAGTGAATCCAACATGTATAAATGCAAAAATGAATGGTTGGTCTAGTTATGAGATAGTATAAGGAGAGCTCAGTTTGTCTAGGACTTCTCCATAAGTTAATTCTTGTAAAAAGTAGTCTTTCTGCCCCTGTGCTGAGTTAGAAATAACAAACACTCAATGTAGGGAAATTAGCTAGACACACACACCTGCACATTCTTAATCTGTTTCTTTAAGCATTAATTCTCTTATAACAATTTATCCAAAGTACTGCTTTTCTATCAACATGCTTATTTGCAGAAGTAAAAGATCACAGATTTTATTTAAAAAAGAACAACTTGTAGGTTTTTGTTTTAACAGCCTTATCAGTCAGGCTAAGAACACCAGCATATTAGAAAGTTGGTCCCTGATTGCTTCTTCCTATCGATGTGTATGATAGGACTCTAAGTTGGGTCCCTCTTGTAGAAAGCAAGAGTGAAAATAGAAGTTATCTTCAGAAGGTGAGTCAGATCCAGCTGCTGATTCAGTTTAGAAGACTCTGGGCACCTTTTTCTTTCTGAAATCCTCATTATTTTATCAAGATACTCCTTTTTCTTGAATGATTCGATGGCATCCACAATAAATGATCAACACTGAACACCATGCACAATCCTAAGTCATAAGTAATACACTTTTCATTGGTGTGGCTTGTGGAAAATCCTTTCCTTGATTTTCATATGTATCATTAAAACTGCTTACATGTTGAACTAGCCCCTTGAGTTAAAAATCAGTAAATATTCAAATAATTCCTTTTAATGTGTCTTCAGCCTTTTGAACTTGTGACTCTCAACTTCTCTGTGCAAGCATATTCTAGGGAGCAGGCTGCCAAACAGGCATTTCAAAAATGGGGAAGTTCACTATAACTTTTTAACATTTTTTTCCTTACAGGAGGAAGTTAATAGGTTGAAATAAGAGGCAAAAATTAAGAATAAGCCAGGAGGAGTTTAAGGATATTATGAAGATGTTTTGAAATGTCAGAAACATGTTAAAATGGTGAGGTGGTAATTTTTTAAGCAAACAAAATTCCAGGAAATAACTCTCCTTATTCAGTGAAAGTGCTGGTGAAATCCCCAATTTTTTTTCCTCCATGTTGATGAAAAAAATCTTTCTGTGTCATGGTTTGACAGACAGGGTGACTCTGTGACACTTGAGTGAGTGGGGATCTCCATCCTTTGTGTTAGATGAGCAGGGGGAGAAAAAGCTTGCATCCTGCTGTCTTCTGGGAACAGATGAGGTTCAGATATTCGGGTGGCAGATGTTGCCTGAAGCAGGAAACATCTCACCATCTTTGCTAGCAAACGTGGGTCAGTGCAAGGCCAGGAAGTTGCTGGTACATGTGCCAGTCTCTATGGGACCAGAGACCACTGTCCCCTTGCATTGAAGCCTGGTACAGAGCTGGGATGTGCTGCCCCAAAGACAAGCAAAGGACAAAAAACCCCTTCCTTTCTGTGATCTTTATATTAAAGCAATGAAGATTTAGATACCCCTAACAGAAAGCTGTTCCTCCTAGAAACTGGTCCTCACAGTCACAGTTTTCACATGTATTTATCTCTTTTCACAAAGGGGCAATTAAGCTCCCATAAGTCTGCCAAATTTATTACATTCTGTCTACCTAAATATTTCCTGTCATTTCAGTTGAATGTGGCATTTTCCGGTTCTTTTTATCTTGCAACTGCTTTACTGTCACACGTTCTCTCTGAGCTGGCTAAATGTCAAGGGTGGAATAAATTATTACTTGCATACTGTTATTTGTACAACTGTAGTATTTGGGTTGGGGACCAATATCCTCGTACTAGGTAGGCATCTGAATCTGAATAATGGTCACTGTTCCAAAGAAGTCATAATGCCAATGTGTTCAAGCATTTTTTAAAATCAGTTAGAGATGAAAGCTGCTTTAAAGATAAATGTAGGGTGATTATATTGAGTATTACTTACTGATATATATTTCTTGCATAAATTTGATTTTCTATTTACATTGCTTCCTGAAAATGCCATTGTTAATAGAGTTCTGACATCTTATTTCCCTTATTGCTGTCTCAGTAGCATTTTATTTCTGATGCTTTAATAACTCAGTGAAGACTGAAAGGATAAAATGGAGGGAATTGACTGAACTAATTAGACCCTGATTTGTCTGGCTGTCCAGCACCTGACAAACATGTCTTTGACATAAACAGAATAAAACATTTTTACCATTAGCCACTTACAAATAGCTATTTTGGCAGAGCTTTGAAACTATTTAATTCTCGGGGCATATTGTGCTCGATAAGGTGCCAATTCAGGATTTTTCTTTCTCTGTTGTGACTCCTCCTTCCTGTCTGTGTTGAAATAGAGTCATATTTAGTAGCTTCACAAATACTCAAAAGCAGTTAGTGCAGTTATCATCCTAACAAACTGAGTATTTCTGAGAAAGTGGAAATGTTCCCATTTCAATTTCTCGTTAATGACACACTTGAGTATGGGATCTAAAATGTCAGTCTTTGTATTTTCAAACCTGTAGAAACTTGAATAAAGCTTATACATAAGAGCAATCAACTCTGATAGCAGTAGGCTAAATATTAGTTTCTGAAAATAAATTTTATATGAATCTATTCTCCAGACAATTTGACTTTTAAATGTTTAAAAATGTGACATCTTTATATAAGTGAATACAGATTGAGACAGGAGCTATAAAAACCTGAAGTTTCCATGCATCACCTACTTTTCACTATCACCTGTTAAACAGCACAACTGGATACAATGCAAGCTTTACTACTTTCCATTGCAATAATTTACTGCCCTCCTGACCTATAAACAGATAACCATTAGTATGACTTGATACTGTTAGATGTTTGGATACATTCTCAAAGGTAATTCATGGTTTTAAATATTGTATGTGTGAAAGGTTTTATAACCCAGCATTTGGGAAACGGCAGCGTTATATTTCCTTGAGCAGTGTTCTGGGAGCAGTGATTTGTCACTGCAGCCCGGTTACAGGCTTCCTGAGCAAGTGTCCTCTCCTCTCACCTCCTCCTGGAATGCTGTATTCTTACATAAAGACCACTGAAAAATTCATTAAAAACTTCTTTTTCTAGAGGGTAACTTCACTACAGTCTGCATGTGGAAAGTTTTGAGTCATCTCAGTTACTGATTTACACTTAAAACTTCATTGCAGTAAGACACGGATGCTCCACCAGAGGATTTGGGATTGAATGTAAGTGGCTTCTTGTCTGGCATCTACTACTGACTCACTCTGTGACCTTTTGATAATTACTCCAGCTTTCTGTGCCTAAGTTCACTATGTGTACAGTGAGCTGTAGGAACACATTGCTTCCCACCAGTGCTTGTGAAGCTCTTCAACTTTCTGCATAAAAACCACAGATACAATGCATTGTCATGATTCATAATGGTATAACTCCTTTGCAACAAAACCCTCTATTGCAATAAGCACAGTTGTGCTGATGTAAGAGTGATGATTTTTTTTTTTTTCTGAGATACAAAATAGCTGTAAGAAGCACTCATGCAAAATGGCAAACCATTTAAATAACAGCCTTGTTGTTCATTTCCTCATTTTGCAGCTTTTGAATGCTGCTTTTCTTTTTGGTCAGAAACAAGCCCAAGAACCTCAGGATAGAACCCAAGTTTTTGCATCTCAGCAAACTGATCTTGCAGCAATGTGCCTGAATTGTGCCTGTTCATGGAGATTAAAGTATTAGCAGCAGGTAGTGCTGCTGGCTACGTAGTGAGCTAATGACTGGTGAGTATGTGGTCAGGTCCACTCCATCATTGTTCCAGTGAGTGTTCAGAGAGGGTAGGAGCAGGGGAGGTAATCCTGAAGCATGCCACCTGAGAGGGGTGTCCCCCTCAAAGAAGAGTGCATGGAATAATCTTGAGTCACTTACTAGAGACTCAGTATGTTAGTGAGACTTGATGTGCTTAATCCTCATTTATTTTATTAACTTATTTTTTTAAAGCTTGTTTTAGGACATAAGTGAGAAGAAGGCTAATAGTAGTCTGCAAATAATTTACTTGATAAGCCAGTATAGACAAAGAATGATTGAAAATAAGCAGAAGACCTCTGACATTTACATAATATTTACCTTGAGCACTCAGTGTAACTTGTTTGTTACAGAAGTCATTATCTTGGAGATTAACAGTAAGTAGGGGAAATGGGAATTTAAGACTAGAATGAGAAAAAGACAAAGGGTAGAAACAGGGAGATGTGTTCAAGCAGAGGAATGAGGACCTGATGTAGCCATAATCTGTTGTTGATCTTTATGGGCTATGATAATGCTATCTCAGTAAAAGATCCCAGGAGAAGAATAATTCATATGGGTTATTGTTTCTTGAGAGTGTAATCTTTGATAAGCATTTTGAAGATTGTCTATATGTACATGTAGTGTTAGTAAGAGGACTTTGTGAAGGTCCAGAATTCGTAGTTCTCAAACCTGTAAGAAATTCTGAGTAAGTAAAGGTAATTGTATGTCTTTCCTATACAGGGGGTGTCATGAGTCTGACAAGCTCAGCTGTCCATTGAAGATGAGAGCATTTAATAAAAAAAAAGCCTTTATGTTTTTGTGGTAGGCTGTAGAGAGGATGTGGATAGACAGTAAAATGATTGGAAGAACAGCTGAAAGTTTGCAGCACAGGTCAATGAGAGGTCCTCTATAATGACAATAATTGTTAGGAACATTTTAAAATACACTTAATCAGTATTGGGATTATAATATATTATCTGACAGGCAGAGATTTCCACATAGCTGTAATTAGAGAGTTTGTTTAGGCAGTAGAAGCTCTCTGCTGAAGTAATGAAGACTGAGTTTGACCATGGCCCAGTTTTATGTCTTTAAGATTTTAGAGGCATGTTGGGATTTGAGGATGTAGTTATGCTGGATTACTGAGTTGAAATGAGCTTTTTGTACATCAGAAGCCAGTACTACGCACTTGCAGTTTTACTGAAATATTAATAAAAAGGCATCCTTTCATTCATCAAACACTGTTAAAATGCTGTTTCTAACAAGTTAATAACTGTAACCTAACAATTTTATGTGCATAACCTTTTGTAGGCCATGCAGCATGTGCAACCAGAGATGGCAGGTTGTAAAAAATTGTTGTAGCTGTTTGTGTTGTGATGGTGCTTAGAAGCTCGAGCTCCATATTTTCATGTGTAGCCTGAATATCAAAGGAAGGTAGAGACTTCTGGCCCATGCTGCGATTCTGCAGAAGTGCAGCTTGATGCTTGTACCAGCATGTAGGCTCAGTACTAGGCAGTCAAGCAGTGACATCTAACACTTTGGCAAAGGAGCTGGTGGTGTTCTGCAGCTAAGCATGGTGCCATTCTGGGTGACAAAGTCCTGAGCCTGGAAATATGCAGAAACTGCTGAGAGCACTGTCAGGGTTTGTACAGAACTGCTGTAGTAAAATAAAAACAAAACTCAGAGATTTTTTTCTAGTTTGCTTGTGTGGCTGCAAAGATACTGAGAAATTGAGGAAACATAGTTGTCAGTCTTTGACACATTTAGGCAGATGCCGCACATGTAAATAACTGAGGTCCTGCCCTGTAAATCTTAAAATCAGGGGTACAGGCAACAAAGAAAGTAAAGAAATATGTGCTGATGGAAAGACAGGGTGACTGCAGAAACATATTGCCATATGTCCTTGCTGAGTGCTCAGTGGTGCTTTGTGCATGCCTTGCTGTTATCTTCTAGCAGTAGTAACCAGCAGTTTTTATATGCCCTAGCAGGGCTTGCTATTCTGATTACAATCTTGCTTTTTTTTTTGCTCTCAGCTTAGATTCCAGTGTAATTTTAGCAGTATTCTTATGGAGAGCTGTTAGCGCAAGATAGAAAACAAATGTTTCATGGCAGCTGAAATCTGTGCTAGAAAATGGTTTAGAGCATTATCTTTTAACCTGAGCACTTAGCACAATATTTGTGGCAATCAAAAAAGCAGGAAATTAGGATGCTTTGTTGAGAGCTAATGAAGAAGATTTCAGTGTGTGCAAACCCTTGGTTGCAGTTTCGGCTTGTGATCAGAAGGTGCTTATTTTCCTGTCTTTCAGTAAGTCCCTCTCTGCTCAGGCACTCTTGCGAGAGTGTTTTCAATATGTGGCAGATGAGCCACGGAGGAGGGGGCCTGTGGGGGATCACATGCTGGGTCAGTGCTGATGAAACAGAATCTTTATTTGTTGTTTGATATCAGAAAGGGCACGCTAGTGCCCTGCTTTGGTCAGGTACCTGAGCCTGCTCCAAGCGGGCTGATAAGTTGTACCGCATAGTGGTATTAGCTCAGCTCCCAGAAGCAGTAGAGCTGCATCAGTAATTAGTTCTTCTCAGCAAGCTTAATTAGCAGGCTCAAGCAGATACTGCACTGACATGGATACTTAGCTCCTGGTTCCCCGAGCCAGCTTAAGTATGCGTGCAAGAGCCAAGCCCTGTGCAGTGTGGACTTAAAAGTTTTTTCCATCTCTGCTGTACTTCAAAACAGAACTTGAATCTTTTAGAACTTCTTTATTCAAACTGTTCCTGCAACCAGTGCCTTTAAATCTCCTTTTTTATCTGTGGCAATAAGTACTGCTTTAAACAAGGCCCAAATGTCTGATTAGGAGATAGCATTTTTGATTAAAATCCATTGGTTAATTTTTCAAATGAGTTTTTATTGGGTTTATTACTTTTTAAAAAAATCAAATTCCATTTCAGTCATCTTTTTAGGCAGGAGATGATTTATAGAAAATGATCTTTGTGTTTATTTGAACATCCAAATGCAATAAACCTGCTCAGTATTTCAATAGCATACTTATTAATAGAACACATTATTCTGTTCAATATTGCACTGTCTTTAAAATTTAGCAGAGCATTAGTAGTAATGAAACTAGTTTAAATCGATACATCCCTGTTATGAAACCATCTATGTGAGGAAGAAAGTTCAAAAATTTGTCTATAGCACAATAGCCTGATGATAATTGCAAAAAGATGTAGGAGGAAGACTTTCAGGGAAGTTTAAGTTTGTAATTTAGGATGGGTGCAGATTACAATGTATTAACATCAATTTAAATAGAAATATTTTCAGGACTTAAAAAAAAAATTACCAGAAAGTACCTCTGTTGCAGAAAATAAAATTTTGGTCTCACAAGGAATAATGAGAAAGCTCCAGTTCATTAGAGTAGGCTGTATAGTTACACTCAAGATGCAACAAGTGAAATGACTATTGTAAATATGGTCAAAAAAAATATCACAGATATTTTTCTATTCTGTTGCAGAAATTGTGTGAAAAAACAAGCACGCAGAGAAACTAAAATTAGATTTAACATTCTCAGCTTGGCAATCGCATGCTTCCATTAAATGGCCAGAATTTTTATACTTGTCTAAAATTAGATCCTTGAATAAAGGACCTGATTGTAAAAAATGCTTAAGCACAATATTTGTAGAGAGATGCGTGTCCTAGTTCTGATAGTTTAATTTTAGGTATTTTTTGTGGGTTACTGTCAGTTTGGTTAACTTGGTGTAGCCAAAAAATGTCTGATTCTCTTTACTTTAGGTGTGTTGAGCTCTGCTGAAGTGAGTGCAGGACAGTGCCCTGCCAGTGTGCCCTTTCAGCAGGGGCAGTGAGGTAGGTGGGACTGCACTGTAGAGATGTGGACGTTTGTCTCACCACTGAGTGTGTGAGAAGGAAAAGACCACTTAAAGTTGGACCACTAGTACCACCTGAGAAGCTTTTAAAATGTAACCTGGTGTTGCTATAAAAGGCTGTGGGGAGACCTGCCAGGCTTCTATTTTGTGATCTAGGCTTCTACACAGCTTGCCTCTCTGATTCCAAAAAGGCAGTTCTGGTTTGCATCTCGATAGAGTGGTTGCTAATAACACTCTCATACTGAGGACTCCGTGGCTTTTTATGATGGGGTGGGGTGGGGTTTGTTTGTTTGTTTGTTGGTTGAGGTGTGCATGCACACAGTTGTCTGCATGGATTTCAGCTTTCTTAAATCCTTCAAAAACATCCATTCTCCCACCCAAACGAATCCCACACCAGAAAACCCAACTCCGGATAAAACCTGCCAAACAAAAGACTCCCCCAAAACATCAGTGATACTGTCAAGTAGAGGAAGTAATTTGGTCTTCTCTTGTCTATCATCCTCCATCTAAGGAGCTGAAGGTGTTCAGAAAACATTGTCTCACAGTGCTTTTGTGAGATGGGTAAGCAGTAAACTGTTGCAAATGGGTATCTTGATAGGCTGAGTGATTTACTGTTGGGATATCAGTGGAAGAGACAGATGAGTGACAGCATTCCTGCTCATGAACTCGCTAGCTCTTTCCCCTTCTTAAGATGTTGAAGTGTAATGAAACTTAAACGTTTTTAAACAACTTCAAGATTAAATTTTAATAGGAATGAAAAATGAACAATATTCTTACAAGTAAGAAATGGTGTTCATTATTTTTTGAAGTCCGTATCATAAGGAACAGCACCATTAATAAGAGCCGTGAGGTTTTTTTATATTATGTACACTGTTCAGATAGAAATTTAACAGGGAATTTTAATGAAATGATGGCAGAAATCACATTTTTATTACATCCCTTTGCAGAATATTTCCTGTGAGACCAAGATAGAGAGAGGCCAGAATTAATGGCTTTTCATAGGAACTGAGTGATAAGTTATGGAAAGCTTATAGAGATAATAATTTTAGGCTGCTGTTTGGATAGCTAAACAGCCTTATGGAGAATTGCTGCTTAATAGACATATCATGGGAATTAAAGACATTTGGATGTTAATTTGTATACATATTTTTGGTATAGGACCATAAAGAGAAATTAATTTTACAGATACTTTGTTTGCTGCTCTGTTGAGAGGGAAAGAATTCACTTACTGGATAGTTCCTGTCATTCCACCACTTAAGAGAACATGGAGAGTTGTCAGGGGGCTGCCTCTCTTTTCCTTTTTCTCCCCTCTTGTGGTTTTTAATCTGAACATAAGAGAGCATGATAAGATCTTACCATGGTTTTGTTCTCATTAAAAATTAAAGAAATTGTTATTTTGGGAAATGAGAGTTATGTTTAGGGAAAATAAGCACCAAAAATATTTATGAAAATCTAAGCAATCTAGCATATTATGTTGACTTAGAGTCAAGCTTGTATTGCCCACTTGGCAAATATATTTTACCATATTGCCATACAACTATAATAATAAATGAACATATACTAAAGCCCCCTATCTACTATGGCAACTGGCATTTTAAAAGCACTTCACGTGCTCGGTTTCCTGTATTTTAAATGCAGATGTTCATCCAACTTTTAATACCAATGGGAGGCCCTGTTCAAAACCTGCATTAGAGTGAAGCACAAGGTGGCAATAAACTTAATTTGGGCTTTTATCTTTCTTGGTTCCACCTCAAAGCTTTTAAATATTGCAGTTCTGAAGTGTGAATTTCTTTTGTGTTAGTCATTTCTGTGAACACCTGTGAGCGGCTGAGTTTAATTGGACTACAGCTGGTGCTGATTGTGTGTGCAGGGGCTGGGGGAGGCACTGCCTGATCCGCTGCCTTCGAGATGGGCATCATTATCTCCTCTCTTTCCTTTTCAGCTTTTTTTTTTTTCTTTCTTTCTTTTTTTTTTCTTTTTTTTCTTCCCTATATGCAGGTTAGAAAGGTTTAGGGATTAGGGACTGAAAATAGAAGGGGCTCCGGTGAGATTTGATGCCTCTTGGATGAAGTCATTTCAGCAAATGTATCTGCATGCATCAACACCCTGTTGGACAAGTTAAGCACAGATTTGCTAATCTTGTTAGTCAATTTGCAATACTTCTGTAGCTTTCATAGGGGTGACTGTGCCAAGAGCCAGGGAGGCTGAAGTGCACAGCAGTGGAGAAGAACGAAGTAAAGATTTTAAGTCGCTTCTCCATGTCAGCTGCTAGGAGTTTAATGGAAGTATCACCCTGTGTATGGTTAAAATGAAATGCACAGACTTGTGTATAAACATTTTTGATGGGATGACTTTGCTTTAGTCATTGATGCTTTCATTTGCATCCAGACTTGCTCGATTGTAATAATTCAGTTTAAATTAGCAGTCTTGTTTCTTTGAGAGTCCTGTGCACATTCTCCTGCTTTGGAATAATTGTTGCTCTGACTTTACTTTTTTTAAAAGTTGATTTCTGAATTCAGTAGTGGCATTAGCTACAAGAAACTACAGAGGATCACTTGTTTAGCAGGTATGTATTTCAAAAGAAAAAAAGAGTTCTTTACCAATTGTTGCTTTGTAATAGATTAGTATGCTGTTTTCTACCTGTAGGCTTTGCTAAGCTTTGCAGATGAAGATGAATTATGTAACTTTCAATTGAGAAAAAAAGAGAGAAGGGAGAAATGCAGCCAAATCACTTGGACTAAGCCAGAATGTCTTAAGGGTCATACTTCCCAGTGCTAAGAAGAAGAAAATAGTCTCTATATGGAATAATATGGAATATTTTATTCACAACAGGAGAGAAACTGAAACTTTCTAAATTTAAATTGAAAGCTGTGAACAGTCACCAGCCTGTAACTATTATATTATCCAAGGCCTTTTGGATTATAATAGGCCTTGTAGTCTGTGTGACCATTATAAATGGATTGTAATTCGAAGAATTCTGTAATTTGTGATCCAAGGAGTTTGCTGCATATTCAGTTGTCAGACCTGTTTCCATTAGGCATTCAGTGTCTGTGGCCTGTAGGGTCCCCTCATGTCACTGCACTGAGAATCCTCTTTGCTTTGGGGCTTAAATATCTTCTGCTGGGTGAGGCTTGCTGTAAAACAGAAAGACCACTTAAGAGGTCACGAAAAGTAAGGGCACGACTTTTCACTTATAAATTAAAGCAGCACAGGTCTGACTCCAGTTAAATTTCTGCTTTTACATGGACTATAATCTTGCAAATGATTGACTTTATTTCAGCAAGATGCGTGCAGGTCTGTTTTGAACAAGTGGCATTTCAAAAAATAAGAGCATGCTGGGTGCAAAGTGAGTACTGGAAAAGTAAGGTAATTTAATAACCTCTCCCAGCTTTAATCGTCCTTTTTTCTGTGCTGTTTATTTGGGATTTCACTTCCGTTTATGTTGTTTTTTGCATTCCTTTGAAATGCTTTAGTAAAGTATCATCCTACAGAAAGTAGCATTTCTAAACAGAAAAATGACATACACTGGAAAAAAAGAAATGGCAGCTGCTTTGGGACTGAGTGTATATCAGGTACTCTGTTCAAATACATAGACAATATAGGTGAGATAACCTAGGTTGGGGGGAGCTTAAAACAGGAATTTTTTTTAGTCTGACTTATGTGTAATGTCTTCTATCCCTCAAGTTTTCAGTTAAACACAGTCAGTGTGACTGACAGCACGCCCAAGAAAATGTAGCAGCAGCCCTTTAACTTAAATGCAACTCGGTCAAGTTTCCATTTTGTGTTACCCTGTTTTGTTTAATTGGAATACATTAATATAGCAGACACCTTGCCTTCCTCTAACCAGATTTAGGGCTCAGAATGAGTGGAAAGGTCTTATCTTAATGAAAATGAATTTTCTTCTGTCTGAACAATAATGCAATAAAATGATCAACCTTCTTTTTTTTTTTTTTTTTAAGCTCTTAATTGTCTGCATGTGTAATGCTACCTACCAACATTTCTAGCAGTGCTGTGTGAGGGGCCCTGCTGTTGGTCAGAGACTTGGGGGGAGTGCAGAAAGATAACATTATTAGTAACAATTAAGACAAATGTTTCCTCTGTGGCTTAAAGAAGGCTCATTTAGCAAAATCTCTCAGAGGCATGGCACTAAACATTTGTACTTTTTAATTTATTTTGTAGCAAAGTAAATTGTTTGAGGAAGGGGAGGACTTGGAGCACACATTAGACTCTGCAGTCAAAAGCATTCCAGTAATGGTACCAGTGCAGGCTGGAGTGTGGGGTGGTGGGATGTGTGTTTCATATACTGTAAGAGTTGAGAAAAGCTACCTCAAATATTCTTACAGTAACTGAAAGCTTTAGTACCTGATTTAATTAATCAAAGGCCCTAGACTGCAATGTCATTATGAATAGTCAGAGCATTTTCAGCTTGGTGCTTGGCTCATCAGTCTGGCAGGCACTGAACTCTGTCAATCCCTATTGAAGTTGTGCCAATCTTCTTAGATGAAGCTGATTGATGTGAGCCCTTTCCTCACCACTCATTTGGACAGCCAGACTGTGTGTGACTAAATTTTTGGCCATCACAGACATTCAGATGAATTCATTTTGATTAGTTCTATTTGAGACTTTGGGGAAACATGAAAACAGAATTGCCATACTTTTTCTCCCTTCCTCCTTGTCTCTCTCAGGCTCTTCCCTTGTCCATCCACAGCTACTATGCTCATGCCTGCATACACGTGAATATACATGCAGACTTTTCTGTTGCTAGGCATTAATCCATGGGTCCACGCAGAGTTCAAGAGCTTTTTTATACTAATTGTCTTTTACCAAGCTACTTCTTTTCTCTATACAACACAATACTGGAAAATGATGCTGTTTTCTCATTCACAGCATTTTAATGATTGCTCTGTCTTCAGCTAATTCTTTGCTTTTTTCTGCTATCTGGTACAAATTTAGTGTAAATTAAATGACCGGTTCATTTTTTGCGCTCCATAGGCTGCAGCAAGTAATAAACAGCTTATGTAATCTCCTAATCATGAACTCAGCCAAAAAATGTCATAAAACTCTGCAGTTTACAGCACCTCACAATGATTTTTGTAGCCTGCAGAAACCATA
The DNA here is from genome assembly GCF_036169615.1 of Heliangelus exortis. Lineage (NCBI taxonomy): Eukaryota > Metazoa > Chordata > Aves > Apodiformes > Trochilidae > Heliangelus > Heliangelus exortis. The sequence goes on along the minus strand of NC_092454.1, from coordinate 8,651,529 downwards.
TATTATGAATATTGTTTGTGATTTTTTTTTTCATTTGAATTGTCATCATCCTCCATTTGCAGTAAAGAGAAAGACTTTCTTCTCTTATTAGATGTGCCACTTTGAATCTATATTTACTGCTTCTGTGTGTGGTTGTTAATTGTACTTGGAGATTGTTGCTTTCTTTCATCAAATTGGAAAAATTATATAAAAATCAGAAGTGTTAGAGACAAAGAACTTCTGCCCCTCTCTCCCCATTTTTTTGGTTTGTCCCAGATTTTTAGTAATTCATTCAGTCCTTGTCATTGGCATCTATGTGTGTAACTAAACTTTTTATCTTCCTCTCCTTGCCCCCACTGCAGGATTTTTTCCTTCCAGATCTTTTCTTAAGCTTTTTTTGTCCAGCCTAAATAGCATGAAAGTTGGCTTCCAGTGCTTCCCATGGAAGGCTTCTTATGTGGTTTGCCATCAGAAAGCATTTTTAGAGCCCTTATTTCCTGTTTCATAGTATTACACCCATTTTTAGTATCCTCTATCACGGCTGGCTATTATTTGCTTTTAATTTACTAGTACATACTATGATGTTTTACTTCTGAAGTGTTTGTCTCTGAACTGGTACACTGGTGTTATTAAGTAAAGTCTTATCATTAATACATCTTAAATTTTTTTAACAGTAGTACATTGAAAGAGCATTACAGAACAGCACGCTCTGTTTCAAGCTCAGTGTTATGAAATACAGTGTTGAGCATTTTCTTCTCAAACCCTTTTAGAGGTAATTTTTCAGTTTTCATGGTGCTGTCATTGATGCCAGCAGTATCTCAGCCAGTCTTCCTTAGTGCAATGCATTGAAGAGAATTGATTTGAACAGAATGATAGATGTAGTCTAAAAGTTTGTTTGGGGAAACTTCTTAGGGTGATCCTACAGTATCAGAAAGATAAGAGATAGGTTTCTTTGCCTTCATGTGTAAGGGAATAACTGGCTTGGGATCCTTTTGAAGGACTTCTTGGTTAGCCCTTGGAAGAGTGATTTGCTACTACATTGTAGGTGATCCTCTGCCTTGGGAGAACTGGCAATCTTAGCTTCTATATGCATTTTTTTCCCCAGTTATATTTGTAGCTTACCTTACATGTTTAAATGTATATTCAGATAAAATATTTTGACATGGACTTTAGCTTGCGGTGCTGATGCTGAGTGTTCTTGACTGTTTGAAATTGGTGAAAGCTGTGAGCACTCAGCACCTTTAAAAAGTACTAAGTTGCTTTAATGTCAGATGTATTTTATGGGGCCAGGAAAAAACTGTCTCATGGTGAACTTTCTTCTTTCTTTGTAATTTGAGCTAAGCAATTGCTCAGTGCCATTTGATCAAATTGTAATGAATTATGATGTTTTTAAGTTGCAACTGTATTTTCAGTCACCTCCATTTCATGACGGGGAAAAAAGCTTTTAAAATGAGCTGGTAGGAGTCTGAGATGCAGTACCACATAGATGTGATTCATTCAAGAGAAGTAATGCAACATGCATTGAGGAGGAAGTCTAATGGGAATAGTTTCTGAAAAGGAATTGCAAATGCCTGCCTAACGAAAGGAAGAAGGAGAGAATCCTGGGCTCTCTTCTTGTGGTGCTGTATACACTAGCAGAGAAATCCACATGCCAATTTCTGTGTCACCGTTTCCTCTGGTGCCTTACCAAGTACCTTAACAGAGCATTATTTGTAAAAGAACACAATTTTACATGCTTTAGTAATCTAGAGAGAAAGACTGAAAAGGGGGAAAATGTTGGTGTTCCAACTACCTACAGTTTTGGCACCCTGTCTGCTTGTTTAATTACTGTAACGCATTTGACACAGTTGAAAACTTTTGAGTTAAAATCTTTGTGTCTGTTTATGTCTTATGTTTTATGTGGAATGATGTCTTACATTTTTTCTCTTCTGGATTGATCATTTCTATTTAGGCTTGATGGCTGTAATCCAGTGGTTGGTTATTTTTCTTTTAAATGCTTAGCCCTTTAAGGGGTGGAGGAGTAGATCAAAATAATAATTTTTCTTCTCCAAACATTAAGATATGAGTTTTTAAATGACTCAAGCCAATTTATTGCAGGGTAGATTCATTGTGGATACACTCAAAATCTATAGAATTGATTGACGATGCTGCTCTATTGATATGTCTGTTCCCAAAGAGAATGTGGGATAATAGGCTGAATATTTGATGAATACCATTGTACTTAGAGAAAATTATATTTTGGTGCATTTAGTATGTTTGTAATGCAGGAAAGATTGTGAAAGTTACCTCTAAAATGGTGACTACAGGAAGGCTTCTATCCTGAGTACAAATGGAGAGTTTTGGCAAGGAGATTCTACTATGGGAAAAATATAAGCAAAATGCATCTCGATGAGTTTTGTAGTCTGAAAGTTTTGAAAAACCCAATAAATGCAACCCTGAAACTTTAAGTTGTTACAGCTTGTTGATTCTCAGGGGAAGTTTTTTTTTTCCTTGAGTCGTCTGTGGCCTGGCATTTCACCTAGGTTAAATTTGCCCTTATCTTATGAATAGCTCTCCATGCTCCAAGATGCCTGGCCCCACCTTAGGCCATCAGTGAACAGGAAAAGTCCACCTCTGCAATTAACACATTCAAGAAGAATATTTACTACTACACAGAGCAGTTAAGAGCAGGGCAGAGGAGAAGGGTGAGGTGAGAGAAAGCAACACATGGAAAGAGAGAACACCACCAGAGGAGACCAGTGCTGGAGCAGAGAGACCAGGGCTGATGATGAAGGAGGGGGAGAAGGTACCTGAAAAGAGATTTTTCTCTACATCCCATGATGAGACAGCAGCTTGTCTCCTGCACCCATGGAGAATCATGGTGGAGCAGACCCTGAAGGACCACAGTGGATCAGGTATTGTGGACCTTCTGCCCCGTGAGGAATTCTGGTGGAGCAGCTGTGGACCTGCAGCCTGGGGAAGATCATGAAGCAGATGTTCTGGACCTACAGCCATGGAAGGGACTATTCCTGAAGCAGTCCATGGCTCTGGGTTGCCCATGCTGGAGCAGTTTGCTCCTGAGAGACTGTGCCTTGCATTGGAGGGGTTCATGAAGGACTTTCTCCTGTGGAAGGGACCCCACGTTGGAGTAGGGAAAGACTTGAGGAATCCTTCTCCCTGAAAAGGAAGGAGTGGCAGAAAACAAACTGTGACAACAGACTGTAAACCCCACTCCTGTCTGTCTATGCCACTGAGAGGAGGAGGTAGAGGTGTTGGGAACAAAGGAACTTGGGCTCAGGAAGAAGAAAGGAGAAAAGTATTTAAGCTCTGGTTTGTGTTTTCTCTTTGGCCAGTTTTGATTTGATTAATGATAAATTAAATTGACTTTTTTCCCCAAGGTGATTCTGTTTTGCCTGTGAGCAGCATTAATGAATGAAAACCTCATAGCCCTTGTCTTGACCCACCAGATTCTACGTGGATTTCCTCCTCGCCATCCCGTAACTGGGGGGTATCCTTTGTTACCAGCCAGGTTTAAACCACAACACCAGTGTATTTCAGAAGCTTTTAAACATGCAGAATAATTTTGAGTAGTAGTGGATGATGCTGAAAAAGCCTTTCGTTCAGCAAAATCAGGCAGGATTAATTGTGAAATGTAAACCAAATGCCTTGAACAGGTGTCACTCAGGATACAGAGTAGCTCCAGATACTGTCAGGAATCAGGCATTGGAATCATCTGCCCAGGACAGTGGTGTAGTCACCACCCCTGGAAAGTATTTAAAAGGCATTTGGACCTGGTCCTTGAGGACATGGTTTAGTAGTTAGGGGTTATGGGGTTGGCCAAAGGTTGGACTGGATGATGTTGGAGGTCTCTTCCAACCTGAAACATTCTGTGAATCTAAAGCTTAGGGGACCAATAGATGTGGCAAATAGTAAATATGTAGCAGAGTACCAGAACATACACCAGATAAAAGCCAAGGCAAGTGAATGCTAAAATATAGCAGCTGAACAGGCCCTGTGGTTGAAGCTTGGACTAAACTTACCCATTTTTACACTATTCTGCTGCATATCACAAATAAAGTGAAAGTTATTGCAGGGATGATTCTGGCAGAAAGCTGAGGTAAGGCAAGAGCAGTTACAGGGCCTGACAGGTAACCTTTGAAGGAAGAGTTCAATTCCAGGTATCTGTTCCAATTTCCCTCTTCATGTGGCCTGAGAAAACTCCCCATGCCATGTCCTCACATGCTGCCTTAAGCAGGGAGCCAGGAGAGAAGTGATTCCATTCCATCTACACAGGGGGATGGAGATGCCAGGGTGGAATATTGTTCTCCAAGAGACAACAGCTTCAAAGTGTTATTTAGTTCTTGTACCCCCCATTCCAGCAATCATCAAAACCTGATTTATTTTCCACCCAGCTTTGATATGAGGACAGTAGTTTTCTGTTCTAAAAGAAATTATGACTATTGCTTTGATTATTCTACTTGGTTACTACTAATGGTACAGTACATGCAGGTGCCAGGTTTTTTTCAGAGAATTGAATTCAGAGGTTGATATTGGTGCAGTTGAACACAAACCAATTTCCATACAAAACACAAGACTCATATAGTTCTAGTTAGTTGGTTTTGATGAATTAAAATAAATTCATATTCACTTATTAAAAGCCCAGATAAGAAGCTGAAATGCAACTCTGTATGCATGATTCTTTTTTAAAATGAAGGCTAAGAAAATCCCGTACGTGCAAGACATAGCTTTTTAATTTATTGCTCAAGCATATGCAAAAAAGGCATTAATTTTCAGTAATACAAAATTCTTGATATGTAGTTCCTGAAGCTATGGTTTTGAACCTAAATTGCATGTATTTACCAAGCCATGTAGCTCTGCACTGTGGTAAATGGAAGCGCATTTCAAACGTGTGCTGGGATTGACATTACTAAAACCAGTGGTAATTTGAATGTGAGAAAAATAAAGCTTTAGATGGCAGACAAGACACCTGTATTGGCTCCATATGCTTGACTTCATGAGGTGTGTTCCTAGAAAATGGAAGCAAGTGTCACATTTTAAGGAATTTGAGAAGTCAAGCATCAAGGGGTAATAGAATTGACCTCTAATTTCAGAAATCACAGCCTAACATTTGAAAGCATTTCACTTCCAAACTTTATTTAAAGCTCTGCTTAGCAATCAGTTTTATAATAGGAATGATTTTTGTCTGCCAGGCACATTGGTTATACTCTTACCTCACAGACTTTTTCCACTTAACAGCACACCAGTGGCCTCCAGGAGTGAAGTGCTGCTACTTCAAACTCCATATAGGTGTGGTTGTACTGGCCTTCTGTCCTTGCTCTCACATGTGTGGTTTTGCATCCTCAGTTCTTTTTACCTTGAGCAAAATACAGTGTAGCTGGTCGTTTATGCTTCTAACAGGAGATGTTTTTTCATTCTTAAAGGCTTACAGTCTCCTTGCTTTTGAAACATTTTAACTGGCATTTTTCTATCAGCTTCTTCCTAGAGTATCCATTATCTGTTGCTGCAGTGTGTTATCTAGAGGCTGTGTCTTGGAATTCTCAGTGGGTAATTCTCAGCACGAATGCTACTCACCTTTCAAAGGTGTTAAGGAAATACAGGTTTTAGATATATATTTAGTATAGAATTGATTCCACCCTGTGTTCTCTCCACCTAAAAGTAAAGATTCATAGTGAACACAGCATTGCTCTTTCCAAAATGATAGAACTTTTGCTTCCAGTACAGATTTGTAAATTCTTAGAAAAGTGAAATTTTAAAGTGCTTTTCCCTTAGATGCTCCTGCACAGATAAAACTATGACTTCCACACTGCTTGATACCTGTTTTTAACTTGTCCATGTTCCTGTATGTCTGTTGCTTTTAGTATGAATAGGAAAAGTTTTGCAGGTGTGGTAGATGCCACAATAACACACATGAAGGCATTTACACATCACTTTGCATGTTCAGAGTGGTTGCTAATGGCACAAACAATGTGTCATCCTTTAAGAAAAATGGAGGGAGGAATTTAAATGTATTTTCTGTAATGCACCTCCTTTCTGAGTATAGAATTTCAGAACTATTAATATATAATCCATGAAATTGTACAGGAGCAAAACATTCTTTAATCAGCTGGACTCTGAAAGTCATAGGTTCAAAGAAGATGCACATATACACGTTATAGATGAGTAAGGCTTCTGTTTCAAAAAATACAGCAAAATAAAATAAAAGCAGATGCTATACAAGAGCACTGGGTAGACATAATATCTTTCATTAAATGTGCTGGTATGTCCAGCAAAATTAAAAAGGTTCTGAGCAAGCAGCTAAGCCTTTTTTGGGGTGTGAGATGGAAAGAGGTGATTTCAAAGCTAAGTGCAACTTGAGCACAATTACAGTTCAGTTAATATCTAGGTAGAATATTTAGGTGATTGTCCATGTGAGTGTAAAATCCTGGTCTGGAGTTACTCAGCAATGTATTTACTTGCAGTCATTAATAAATGTCGTGCATAGTACGTAGGGTTTTTTAAAGTGTAATTGTGTTGTACAAATATCCAGACATCTTTTAGTAGTCAGTTTTCATGCCTGTTAGGTGTTAAAGGCTAGAATGCCATTTACAGCTCTTCTCATATTTGTTTTAGATTTGGAGGGAAAGGGGGTTTGCTTCCACAATACAAGGTCACTGTGGGCAAAGCCATGAAATATTTTCTGGTGAATTGCCTCCTGTGTCAAAGGGGACATTTAGTTACAAGAAGGCTGTTTGGACAATTCAAATGAACTTGAAATAGTCCTGATACTTCAGCACTGTAAATCAGAGAAGGCAAAATAAGAGGACAACAGGCACAATTTTCATGCTAAAGTTCCTCCTCTACTTTACTGCTGAGGAAATGAGCTGACACATCTGCTGTGCTGTGACAAGATCTGGACAGGATATGTCCAAAAGACTGTATGGGAACTAGAATACAGGCAGATGATGGAATTGTTTGAGCTGTAGGCTATCTGTGCTGTCACATTTAATGGCATATGTTCAGCATCATCACAGGCAATAGTGAAGCAGAACACAAGTATGTGAAGCACCATGTTGTTTTTTTTTTTTTTAATTATTATTTAAAAAAATGAGTTTCTTATGTTTAATAATTAGGCTGGTGCAGAAACACCAGTTTTGCTGATACAGTTATAACAGCAATGGCAAGAATATGGCAATTTAACCAGTTTACAATTTAGCACAGCTTACCCAAAGCTGAATTAAAGAGGATACTAGAAAAGAAATGAAACCAGAGAATTCCTGGTAGATATATTTTTTTTGCAGCAGCAGCATTACAATGCGAGCAATATCAGTATAGCTGATTGGATTTGTATTCACATATAAAGATTCTGTTGTTTAGGATCTGGATTGCAGGTTTTTGATTTTTTTTTTTTCAGTGACTGCATATTGGCATTCAGATTGATACATAGAATCAATTTCAGACAGATTAATTTATGAATGATTTTTTAAAATTTAAAAATTGGTAATAATTCTCTTAACTCTTTGAAAGTACTAACCCAGGGTAACCCTTCTGTGACAGCACTTCTGTAGGACTGTAACTGAAGATATGGGTTTTCTGTTTCTCCAAAATTTTGGCTGCTTCAGCTGTGAATTTTTTAATCTCTATGTCTTGGGCAATCTGATTTCAGTCCCCGAGATGCAGAGAGGTCCTATGTATTCCTTGACCTCAATGTCTTTGTCTATAGAACAAGGATAACAGTGCTTAGTTACTGCCAGGAATATTCAGACATAATGTATATAAATACCTCTAAAGGTTACAAGTTCTCTCAGCATTTCTGCTCATGCCTCATTTTTCTGCTGATTTCATGTTAAGTAGAAAGCTGTGTGTATGTGTGGTGGTGGCAGGGGGGGAGGGGTCAATCATCAGATGTCACATTTTCTTTTATTTTTCTAATGATTTATGAAGTTGTTAATCAGCAGCTTACTCCTCAGAGGAAACTTCAGGGAGATCATGTATTTAGAAACAATCTGGCTTCTAGTATTTTCTCTCCATTGTATTTTTCTTCCTTTGTTCTTTTGTTCTCTATTATGAAGGACATTTGCATGAAAACAAGATTTTTGTTTCTTAAGAGTTCATCTGCTCCTGCTGCTTATTCCCCACCTGGCCATAATCTTCCATTTGTGACATCTCAATTGATGGCTGTGCAAATGATTATGATGTCAAAGACAGGATTATGACTTGAGGTGAGAAACAAACAGCAGGAACTGGTGAACTCTGGAGAAATACACATCTAGACTTTTCTCTAACAATTTTTATGCTAAAAGCACAAGAGAAATGCAGACAATAGATTATGTATGCATATATAAAATAACCGATGTGTAAGCAAATTGTATTGTACTAGTGAGTAACATGACAAATTTTTCTTTAAATCATCTTCAACTCTTCTTATTCTCTAGTTTCATCTACAGAAAATTATAATATTAGGACAATATCCAATGATAGAGTGATTAGGACATAGATATTTTGGTTTTACCATGTTACAACTCTCTTGTAAGGGTTGTTCTGTACATCTATGTTGTAAAACGATGTTCTTACTTTGATTGTGATAAGGTTTGATTAAAAACATGGAAGTCTGACCCAAACTATGGACTGTTAATGACTTAAATGGTGTGTCCCTGGTGAGAATGTGCTTTTGGACTATATCAAACTGCTTCGTGATACAATGGGAGGTTCTTGATACTGCCTAAGTTCCCTTGCTTGAAGGTTTTTTTCTCCCGCACTTAATTTTTGTTCCTGAGTAAACCCACTGAGCACTGCCCCTGAAAACTCTTTTCCTGAAGGTTTTTTGCACAATATCTTCTTTTGAAATTTCTTGTCTGCAGTTGGAGAGCTATGACAGTAAATCGCTTTCATGGCTCTGCAGTCATTTGCTACTGTGCATTGATTAGTGGGAGAAAGGTATTTGCTGAAAGAGAATGGGTATGAGAATTGTACTGCAAGGAGGGTGCATTTGTTGCAATACTGGCTGATGCAACCAATGTCAGATTATCTGTTTGGTAAGTTAGTGGTGGGTTCTGAAGAGATTGCTCAACATAAACCTAATGGAGGGAATCAGCTTGTAGGTTGTTACTGTTGTGATTGCCAGTTCTGATAGGTAAACCTGAAGTCATTACGTTGACAGCTTTGAATTAGGAAATAATTTTATTTCAAAAATGCCTACTTACAGATGCATTATGGATTTCTTTCGATATATTCAGCATTTTTTGGGGCAGTTTGTGAAATGATATGGAGGATATCACGTTATCCTATGTGCATATAATTATGTCTTTTATCAGGATGACTAGGTGAAAATGGGAGGGAAGGGAGGAGTTAATAATCACAGAATTAGAGACACTGAAACTCATCTTAATCCTCAAGTTTGATATTTGAAGCACTCCCAGCTTCAGAGAAACCATGGGGAGTGTTGTTTTTTTAAAAAACAGAATTGAAGTAGTTATCTTCAGGAGCCCAGTAATTAAAATTAGAAAGTTGGTAACATTTTTATTGCAGGCAATTCTAGTGGTGAGATTAACATTAGATAATCTTATCATAAAATAACCAGGCACCCTATGATGATCTGACACATGAGAGGCTGCACAGAGCTTCTGGTCCCCCAAGGGCTGTGATTGTTTTATGGTTTTATCTTATGATAGCTGTGCTTTGGTTTTGCCCGTTTTTAAGAATTTCATACAGCACACATTCCCCACCACCCCCTTATAAATTTGTAATTTAACACCATTCTAGGAAATGGCAAATCAGCATGAAACTATTAATCTTATCTCGTATCATGAAACAGACACTGATCTAAGAGATCTGATTACTTTGCTTCTGGTCATTATCCTGACTGAAAGCTGGGCTTGGGCATTTGTAGCATCAACAGTTCTGTCATCAGAAAGCAAAATATTTCAAAAACAAAGTGAAATTTTACGATCAATCCTGTTTAACATCTCATGGCAAAAATATTGTGTGGCACCAAATTAATTTTGCTGGTCACTCTGCGATCAGCTGCGGTATTAAGAGCCCCTCTTTTCTGCCCTATGTCTGCAGCTTCTTTTCCTAGGCACTTAGAGCATAATAAAGGACCTAAATGCCAGGCATGAGAGCTTTAAATAATCTGTAGTGATTTTAATGAGTTCAGTCACAATTGCCACAGGTTTGTCTTGCTTCATAAGTATTTCTGAGATGGAGCTTGCAGTCAGACTCTGCTGCCAAGTTGCTTTTTGGTCTTTTGAGAAGGATGGAAACTGGCTCCTGTTCAGTCCTGCAGAACTGAGTCTGTTTTAACTTGAACTGCTCTGGAAATAGCCAGCTGCATCCCCTCCCCTCCAATGAATATATTGTGAACAAGAAATTCAGTTTTAATTTGTATTACAGTTCAGCTAATTAAAGAAAACCCATTTTAAATACCTGACTGAACCAATATGATTTGGCTTTCTTCTTTTCTTTACTCTTGGCCCTTCTTCCTTCCCCTCCACCACTCCCCCCCTCAGTTTTTCTGAATATTCACAACTATGTATCTAAAAGTTTGTAGCACTTGAAAAGATGAACTCATTTAATATGTAGCTGTCAGGGAGGCTCAAACTCTCTTTTTTGCTTCTCCATTGGAGCAGAACTTTCTGCTTTACAATAATATTTGGAAATAATTTTTTTTTCCTATTTGCAAATCCCAAGGGACTTTACAGATATGGAAAAACATGGTGAGAATTTTTTCTGTGCTCAACTGGATAGTTCAACTGTATTCCTGGAGGGAGTGAATTTTACTGTTGACCTAATTCTGCTCCCATTAAAGTTGTTGCTGAGTGATTTTGGAGATTTTCAGCCTCAAAGCATTAATATTCTTTGTTGAATCCAGAATTTAGGGATGGCTGAAGTGCAGCTTTTTTATATGGAATAAGAAAGGCTTAAGTCTGGTACTCATAATATATTTGTTAATTACCTCTATGCAAAAAAGTGACCTGGGAACCCAGTTAGAGGAGCCTTCCACTCAGCATTAGAATTTTTTCAGAACTTGCAAAATTCGTACCTTTTGGCATCATGAGTGATTTCTGCTTTTTACACTTATGCAGGCTTGTACAGATTGAGTTCACAAAATGGGGAAAGATAAACGAGACCAAAGATGAAATACAAAGCCTGAAACTTTTACAGTTTTACTTGGGGAAAAAAAACTTGGCTCCCTACTTGAGAATAATTAATGTCAAACTGTGGATGTTGCATATTTGCTGCATTAATTGTTGTCAGATGGGGAGCAGATTTTTTTGAAAATGGGCAGCTGTTAGGTCACTGGCTAGAAACAGAGCAAAAGCAGTGTGTAATGTCTGCTCATAGCTATATAGACTGTGCTCTTGTATTGGCACAGCACAATAAAAATGATGGTTGTATATTGAGAGGAAGGTCTACAACTCCATTCTGTCTTGGAGATACAGTACTCTAGGGGGTCGTAGTTGGAAATTGTCCCTCTCTGACTCCAGTCCTGCTTGTAAGCAGGACACAGTGTTTTGGTTATTATTCGAGTAAGACTATAAACCCTCTTAATTTTCTCCTACTTTTGTGTGCTCATGACAAAGGCCCAGCTTTGTGCAAGGATTTCCTTTCAGGCTATTGCAAATACTGACACTTGTGAGCTTTCCAAGGCTAAACTCCCTTTAATAAACTTGTGGGTGGGTTTTACTTGGTTTGTCTGTCTAGACTGTAGTGGCTCAGAGTGAAGGCGATTGCCTCACAAGGTCACTGCTGCCCTGCAGTACTGGAGGGCCTTTCAATTTATGCTTGGTCATGCCCTTTTAACTTAATGTTCTACTTCACACAAGCTGGTAGTGATGGATGTCCATTCAGGCAACCTAATGGCCTATGGTAACTCTAGAAGAGCCTTTACATCAATATTCTGTAGCTGAGACCCATCAGGATGGACTGTCAAACTGTTCTACACGACATCTAGGACCATTTTATGCAAATAATAGCAGTGATAACATTGCTATACTTTATGGTGTCAAGCAGAACTATAAAAGACCATTTCCATGGGTCAAGAGGAAGTTGATCTTTGTAGCTTGATATATCAGAGGTCATTTCCCTCTGTTAGATCTTACTGCCTTCAGCAGTACTAAACTTACTGTATACTGACCTCAGCTCTTAAGGAATCTCAACCATAGATGAAAGGTGTGCTGGGAGATCCTTGGTGGCATTCCTAGTGTGGCTAGAGTATTCTGAAATCAGCTTTTTCATGATGGGCTTCAAAAAGAAACACCTGGCTTACCCCTGTGGAACGAGAGATTGCTATTTGCTCCATGCCTGCTCCTTTTTTCTTTGATTCAACTTTTCCTACAATTTTTCATTAGTTAACTTACGTACCTGTTTCAGATACTGCAGGGCAAACAAATAGAAAAGGTTTAATTTTTTCAGTGAAATCACAGCCTGTATGCCAAGAGGACCTTGAATTTTTATGTCAAAGGAGCAAAACCTTCCAGACTCAATGAAATAGTTTGCCTCTGTTGCTCAGAGACCTCAAAGGACACCTGTCCAATGAGGAGACTGTCAGATTAGGTAAGAGGTTATGAGATATTATGTAAGTTTGCTTAGGTGACACTTCCCCATGGGTGGTTGTATTTTGCACAAAGCCTCCAGCTGCATGTGTTCTTAGTTGAAAAAGTTCATGTCCTCTCCATTTGAAGAGTGCCATTTGCACTTTCACAGACTTCCTAGAAAACTGTAAACCGAGATGTTGACTTCTGATAAGAAATGGAGTGGTTGGCAATGCAAGAGAATCTGACAAAAGTCTCATTAAACAGGGATATGAACTAACTGCAGGAAGACTGAAGCAGGAACTCAAAGCATAGTAGATATGTAGTAACTGCCTGTGATGGAGTTCTGCCACTATTCAGAGAAGACACAGCCTTTCGTATGTCTTCGTAGCAATTCTGCTGCTACCCAGCTCATCCACCCTTGTTTTGTATTGTACGTGTCATCTTGGGAATATACATGGGGTTTTTTCAGTTTTGCTGCAAAACAGAAATAGGCTGTGCTCCCATTTCTATGTACTGCAGCAGGTTGGTTTGTGGTTTACTCACTCCCATGTTTAAAAAAGTAATTTCTGGTAATTTAGTCACCTCGGCATGGCAGCAAGTTTCTACATGTCAACTGCTCTGGACTGGCTGTTCTATCTCTGTCTCATTCCCTCAGTCACATTCCTAGTGGCAGAGACCTAATCTAATCTACCTCATACATGCTGTCTTGTGTTTACTGTGAGTTAGTGTTGAGTGTGAGCATGTGAGCTGTGATCTCAGAGCTGATGAGACTATAAGCAATCAGTGTCTAAGCCTTTGGACATCTTTCTAATAAAGGGCATACATGCTTTTTTAAAACATGGAAGGGTCAAGTACCATGGTTCTCAAGGATCTTCTTCTCCTATGAAGACTATTTAACACCTAATCATCAGGCTGCCTGTTGTTCTGTCATGCACTAGCATTTGGCCAGTTAATGGAAAGCTGTGTACCACTCAGATGCTGGTGTGTTAGTCCTGTCCCAGTCTTTGTTCTGAAGAGCAGCATCACTACAAAATAAAAGAGTCTGTTTACAAAGCCTTTATTTCTTCTTATGTGGAACTGCTTCTTTGACAAGATGAAGTGAGTCAGCCTGTCTTTAATGGGATTGCACTGAAATGTCTGCTTACATGCAACTCTTGTTGTCATTCCTTGGTATGATCGTTACTTGAGGGGCAGATTAGAGGTCATTCAGCCAGAGCCAAGGGGGCACCCACAGCTAGCCTCAGGATACTCCCTACAAATGTAAGATCAAAAGGGCAGGCACATGAAAATTACTGTTTACTTTTTATGAATTATTTCCCAGAGATGGGATCATTAGCAGAATCTAAATGTTGGCTGGCTCTTAGTGCAAGGACACTCCTGACTGAATATGCTTGCTTGGAAACACCTCTCCACTCTTTTAAAGTCAAAAGATACTCTGTATTTGATTTTGTGGCATATCTGTATTATGTAAATAGCTTTCTTCCTCTTTTTCCCTAGAACACTGTCCTTATTTCTGCACATGCTTTTAATTTTTTGGTGCGGTCCATTTTTTTTCTTGGTGCATTGAAGTTACTTCAAAGCCTATGTTCACACCTCAGAGACTCTGCAGGAGATGCTTACCTTCTGAGGGTTAGTAAACTTTCTGATAATCTTTCTGAGAGAACAGTGGCTGTTACTTACAAATCCATCATAGCACAGTTATCCCTACTGTAAATACAGGGGAAAGGTGATGTTGGCTCTTCATGGTGAGGTGAATGTTGGCAAATGCTGATTCAATGTCTTCATCTGCTGAAATCTTCACACATCTTCACATTCTTATCCATATAAGTATTTGGCTTCTGTTTGATCACAGTAATCAGGGCTATTTAGAAGGGTCAAGGAATATTTGCCCTTCTGTCCTATGACCAGGACTATGAAAACATGACTTTGGAGCAAATTTTGATTAAATTCTGAAGAGACTGGTGGTAGCTGGGAGCATGTGTAGCTCCTGATATGCTAAACCTCTGATTCCAAGTAGAAAACTGGTTGCTTTTTAAAATAACTTTGAAAAAGTAACCTTTAAGGACCAAATAGATGGTGGACATTACTCTTTAGCAAAAAAAAATACGAACTTCTCTCTTATCATCCAACATGTTACTACCTGTATTGTGAAATAATCAAATGCTGCCCAGCATAGGAATGTAACTAAAACTGGCTTTTAACCAAAATAAAATCCCTTACAGCTATTTTTGTATGTTCTTAAAATGTGTGCTGTGAGATTAGGCAATTGTCTTTTTTTTCTGCCTCTTTACTATTTTTTCCTTTAAAAGGTTTTTTTAAAAAAACCCAAAGCACTCTCTTGCAGCCTCCAGTGGTAAGGGTGAGGGCAGAAAATCCAATGGTATTTCATCTAAATCCTCATCCTCCCCAGTGTGGCTAGACATTTTGGATACGTGTGTTTTTGACTTATTTGGCATGATATTTTCTCAACATCGTTGTTTCTTTGGCATTCATCTTGAGAGCGGTAGCTAGAGAATTTCTTGCTTGTGTTTGAAAAGATAAACTGAGCATTTCCCTTTCCATCTTTTCCTCTTGCTGTTGTATAGAGCTCAAGAATTTTTTTAATCCTTGCAAAGAAGTCAAAGAGCAAAGGAAGTCTGTGTGCAGAGGAGTGAGGTTGCTGAGTCCTCCAAGATCTGCAAGTCTGTGGGAGTGGGTCTGGGGTTTGTTACAGCAGAAAGTTGGGGCACAGGCAGTGTATACATAAGTCAGTTCATGCTAGACACAGCTTTTACTGAGCTGCATGCAACCTCAGAATTTTTTTGCTGTATGTCTTGGGCTTCTTTAGGCAAGAACAGCAGTAGATAAAGGGTTTGTTATGCCTCCTTCCATTTGTGAAGCCGTGTCAGAGGGCAACTAATTTTGAGTCAAGACGTAGAATGCTTGCTGTTTGTTTCTTTACATTTAGACAGAATCAGATGCCTCATTGTGCTGTTCATCTCGGGTACCTTTGCTGTTGGTATTTTATTGTTCTTTTTCTAGCCATCATGCAAAGCAATGTTTTTAATATATCTTCTATTGCATCTGTGCTTTAGAGGCTGTTATATCCCCTCTCCTTTTTATAATGTGCTGTGCAGGTCCTTAAACCTTTCCTCTGAACTGGTGCATCGTGAAGTCAGTACCCAAATCTGAATAAGTTCCTAGAGCAGTGGTCCCTTCTCCACCCAGTTGCTAAGGAGTGTGAGATACACCTGTCAACTTATAGCTGTTAAATTACCATTTCCATTTCCCTGTGTGTAGCCTTATCTTTACAGGCAGGTATATATGTATTGGGAGAAGGGCTATTTTTGGCTATACTGTAGGAAAGCCTGAAGGTAATGAGTTGTGCTCAGTAAATCTTGCTTACTCCATAATTTCCACTACATTTCAAATTAAGGGCCTAAATTAGGGTTAGTGTCAGACTTGCTCTTTTGCTATGTCCTAATTTTGTTTTAAAAGCACATAGCTAAGGACTTTAATATGTTTTAGATTCAGTGCTTGTAAGTTATACTAAAATCCCTAAGGGAGCCAAAATAACTTATTAAAACCTTGCAAATGTTTTTGACTGCTGCATTCTATTATTTTCTATTCCAGTGGTAGCATACAGCCTCTGCTGCTGATGGGCGGAGGAATGCAAGCCTCCAGGGCCCATTAGACTTAACTTGTTTACTGCATTGATATCTATATGTTAAATGACAGGAGAGTTCAGGTTATTGAATAATTTAAAATTCAGCTCTAATTGGTGTCATATGACCTGGAAAAGGCCATGGATGACGCCAGGAGCATGCTGTGAAATTCTTATAAATAATTCATAAATTAGATCATTCATTTGCCTGGATGTCTTGTTAAATGCAGAAGTTTGTAAGTAATAACTGATGATATAACACCTGTAAGTATTTAGTTCATGTGCTGGAAGGTAATCTACCTTGATGATCTTCTAGCAAAACCTGCCAGAGTACGAGAGTTAATTGCACTAGGGAGAATGCACTACATTTATTTGGGATGGGCTTTGGCAAGGTGTACCGTGCAGATGTTGCATTACGCATTCTCTGTCAGATAGACAACTATTCTATGTATGCCCATGTTAAAAATGCAGCTCATCACTCTTCTGCCCTTATTTCACATGAACTCCAAATGCACTGGGAAATGGTAGTGACCTGCTCTGCTCACAAATAGTATAGTTTCTGAAATATTTATCTAGGTCTTGAACTACTGATTCTTCAGTAAAATAAAGGGCAGAAGTAAAAAATTGAAGTCGGAAGATTGTGATTTTTTTTGTTTTTATAATGTTGGCAGCACATTGAATGTTAATAGTTAGACCTGGTGCCGTCAAGATTCGTATAGTGGCATTTTCTCTAATGCAAACAGGTCCCATATAGTTTTGTTTTGGAAAGTAAGCATGTTTGCTTAATTTTAGTGGTCAGGTATTGCATTGCCTTGCACAGGTACTGTTTGGGTTTAATGGACACTGTTTGCAGTGACTTCTAAGATTTAGCATACAGGCACCTCAAGTTTTCCTGGAGCACTGTGTTATTAAAGACTGCCTGATCAGGCAGTGTCAAACCAGTTTGCTGATCTGCAATGGAAGCATTTGTTAGAGATTATCTACCATATTCGTGTAGCTGGAGAAGAACTGTGGCATGTTTATGAATGCAAAAATATACACTTAAAGCTGAGTGCCAGTGAATGCTTACATGCCACTTTGAATGCACGTTTTTTGTGCACCTGGCATCCGAGCTGTAACTCCCTTAACAAAGAGGAGAAAAAAAATTGAAAGCAACACAAACATAGGAGGTGTTCCTCTGCTGTCAGCTAGAAGCTATAGAACCAGCTTTTTGTGTTGTGCTCCTACTTTATTTTGAAATTTTTTTCTACACCTGTTCAGTATATTGAGTTCAGTAGATTTTCACAGAAAAAGTACAGCCTTCTGGCTGTCATTGACATAGCTTCTTTGATTTGAGACCACTTGTTTTGTTCAGCGGAATATGGCAATCATAGCCATACATAATTAGTACAGAAAATGGTGCTTTATTACTTGCTTGAACAATGGTCTGTTCAATGGTACCTTCTGAGTTACCTACTGTATTTATCCAAGCTACTGACAGAAACAGTTGCTGAACTATTATTTTGTCACTTTGTAATGACCGATATGAGGTTACTTATGGTAGAGATTTCATAGAGGATTATATGATTATATTTTTTTAAATTATAGACTTCGCTAGATCCTACTAATTTACTTTAAAATCTTTACCTTTTTACATTCTCCTTAATAAATTCTTGCACACTCTTGGAAAGAATAGCTTCTCAGTCACTCATAATGCACTTCAAATAGTCCTATCATTTGAAATAGTTGTTCTTAAAATGTCATTTCTGTTGCCCCAGTCTCCTACCTGATCTTATTTATAATGCATTCTTTCATAAGAGCCAGTGCTTATACTGTCAATAGACTTGCAAACCCAAAGGCAAGCTTTATGTAGATGAGACCTACACATCAACAATGCATAGTGAGTGGTGACTGAGTTCCAGGTTTAGGATTTACAGTAAGTAAAGTAAGTAAGAAAGTGCATCAGCCAGGTCACCACAGGTCACCAATATGCACCCTTGCTTATCTTTTAAAATGTCCCTGCATATGGTACTCTTTCATTTGTCTATTTAGAATTTTTTGCTTCACCTTTAATTATCTTTAGATCTCTGCATTTCTCCTCTGTTTGCTGCTTCTGTTCAGTCTTCTTGGCTTCCTCCAGGGTTCACACTCAGATCAGTGTGATGGACTAATTCTGGACCTGCATGGTCCAGACCCCACCAAAAGAAACCCCAGAGATGAAAGTCCAGGTTAGAGATTTCCCACGATATAACTGAAAACAATTTTAGTTCATTGTCTCTTTTTCTGTATTCAGATACTTCTCAGCTACAAACTGCAAACCCAGGTGGTGTGGATGAAACTCTAATGCTGTTAACGTCTACAGGAATTTTGCTGTTCAGTGTATTTTGCTAGGACCCTAGCTTTTGTCCTCAGAGTACAGCACTTCTCAGGGTAATGCTTTTGGGCTACTTATTAAACATGTTTTGTACACACAAAGCTATCAGTGAAGTATGTCAGGACCTTGACTGTGTGCTGAAATTGTAATGTATGGTCAGTTACTGTTTTGTCCTTTGCAGTAAAAAGCCTGGTGTGCTGGAGCTGGTCTGTAAATGTGTCCCTTTTGCCAGTGATGTGAATTAACACTGCAGAGCACACAAGTTGCATTTAAGAGGAAATTGCAGAGATCATAATGCTGCGTGCATAAAACTGGTGTGCTGTTTGCTTGTAGGAAGTTTTAAGGACTGGATGTTTGTTTAAGCTTTGCTCTGAATCCCTAAGCAAAAATTACTGGGGATAGAATAAAGAATTTGTAGAGCTCTCCCCATGTCTTCCTCTTTAGTCCCTTCTACGGATTATTTGAACTATTTCTTAATAACTCCTTGTTTCTATGCAAGAGTTTCATATCTGATTGAGTCTTATTAACTCCATATGTTTCAAGGAGCAGTCTGAGTTTGTTTGTTTGTTTAAGCCTCAGTTAAAGGAAGTTGTATCTTTAAATACCTTACAGCAAGCCTGGAAGAGCTCCACAGAGGGGAAAGCACAGCTGTTCCATCATGGTCCATCATGGCTTCCATGTGTCCCATAGGCAATATCTTTCTTAAGCTCATCTAGTAAAATTACCCAATTCCTTATGCTTATGAGTCTTTAGACTCACAGTAGTAGGTGAGTCTTGGAATTTTATTTATTTTTTTATTATTTTTTTTTCCCCTTCACCTGGCCTGCATCTTGCAGATCTGTCATGGAATGCTCTGGTCGTATCTGATTGCTTGTAAGAGTAAATGTCAGTCAATTTTGCCTGCAGCCTCTACCATCCAGCTGTAGTTTTCAAGTAAGGAATTAACCAAGAAAACACAAATGGCTCAGAAAGTTGTTGGCTAGCTTCTGACTCAAAATAGTTAATTTTTCTTTGGGGCTAGGCTCTTCAAAGTACTGAGTAGCCATCAAAGGCACTCTGGAACTCAGTATTCTGCCTAACATGACCTTCTTCTTCTAAAAGGATTTAAAAAACCTCACTTGCATTCAATGACATTAATAAGAATTTCCCCCCCTGCAAACATACTGTAACTGTGAAATAACATTAAAGTTTCTCTGCCTTGTTATGAAGTCTTTAAATGTCAGTGCCATTTCTGAGACCATCAGGGCAGATTTAATGGCAGCCAAGGTCAACAAATGCTAACTGGTACCTCTCTTTTAGGGCCTTCAGGGACTCTTAATAGAGTCTCAGCCATGAAGTTAATTTGTGATGTGAGGTTTTATTCTTAAAACTGCTCCTGATGATTATTTTGTACCATCTTCATTCATGTGCTTAGATTTCTTAACACTCTCTTGTCTCTTCAGTCAATAAAGCAAACTGCTAAAATAAAACAATTCTCAGTTATTTTGTCTTTTCAGTCTTTTTTTGTTTGCTCCTTTTTCTTCTGTTTATGGGCTGCAGAGGAGTAGGTGTAGGCTTTTAGTAGCACACCCTATGCTGCAGAAGTAAGGTGGAAAACCAGAGGACAGGTAACCTCAGGATTCTCTCACTTTCCTTTTTTGTATTAGTTCTTCCTGTTGCTGGACATCCCTTTATGTATTGTATAATTTATATTAAATGAGCTTTGTATCCCTAGAAAATATTGCTGACAAGGATGGCATACTACAAATAGTAAATAACAAAGCTCTATCTTTTTGGCAGCATGTTGAATTTCTGCTTAGTAGCCCTGCCAGCCCTTGTGACTTTAAAACATTTTAATGTCCTGAATTTTTCACCCATTCCAAGCTCCAGGGTTTCCTCAGACATTTAGCACTCACACTAATGCAGATGCCTCCAACTCACTGGTATGTTTGGGGTACAACACAACATCCTTGGCTTTCAGTCACGTGTCAGAGAGGATGTATTTGTTGCCAGAAAACTGGAAAGAGACAAATATCAGTATTCAGGTGCTAATCCACACTAATTTACATTCTGTGAAGTCTACAAGAAACTTGTAATTGGTTGTCTTGAAGGGCAGCAGAGTATATTTAGTATTTTGTTTATTTAAAAGAGAATTTAAATTATACATATAAACACTGCCTGGATCTGGATTATATCTCTGTTTTAATCATTGCTGGAAACTTGCTTGCATTCCTAAGTGCTACTGTTCCCGGGTTTGCCAAGTGTCTTCCTCTCTGTATGGAGAATACCTGTCTGTTGTAAGCAGTAACAGAGTGCAAATAACACCTTTTCTTTCCATCACTGGATACCAGATTTCCCTGCTAAACCCCTTTCACTGCAATGGGTTTGCTATCTTTAACAGACCTAGCTTCTGCAACTAAAAAAATTAGATCTCTGTGGAAGGTCCCAAAGGCTGTAGGAGTTGAAATTCAGTATCTTGTTGAAATTAATGCACAGGTCTAGCAAAAGCAATGCAAGTTCCTGATTCACTGCTCTTCTGATGTGCATAAAATCTCAAATGATCAACTGCTTAGATATGAGCCATAGTGCAGAGATACTCTAGGATGTGAGTAGGATTTTTATGCTGGTTACATAATATCCACAAGTATAACGAAACCACTAGGATTTGCTTGCACTGGGTTGACAAATGTGAATTACTGTTGCTTTCTTTCTTAGGAGTTTTATCAGAGTATAATCACTTGCCCAGCTTAATTGAAAAATCACTTACATTTATAGCTAAATTTAAACATGTTTTGTATTTAAATGACAGCTTTTGATGTACAACCATTTTTTACAGAAAGTAGTTGGGCTTTATCTGTGTTTCTGTAAAGATATTTCAAAAACTCTCATCAAATTTCCACTGGTAAGTAATATCCCATTCAGTGCAAGGTGAAATGTTTTACATCAAATCTCCTGCTGTGTAATGGCCAATCAAAGAGTATTTATAGTGGCGGAATGGATTTCTTGGCTCGGTATTCAAAATTAAACATTTTCAAACATTAACATTTAATGTTTTTTGCCACTCTTCAAGTTGATTTTATGTAACCCTAGATGCTCACAACTACTTGATACTCTGAAGCAACTCATTATATGCTGAGGATCCTGCAGGCAGTAGTTTTACATTTATTATACTTGTGTAGATGGAATGAAACGTAGATGTGATAGCAGAGTTTTGTCTGTCTTCTGATAAACATTTTCTTGGATTCGGCAGTGTGTCCATCAGCATGATGCAGCAAGCCTGTTTCTGAGATCCCACATTTAACAAGTGAAATTAATGACCAAAGATAAATTTTGATAATTCACAGGAAATTGTTTCTCTTGTTGCAGGTATGCAGTAAGAAGAGCTCGTGCCAACAGCTGTCTCTGGAGCTAGATGGTTCCTACTTAGGTACCAGGGGACCTCAGACCTTTTATAAGAACACCAGAGCATCAAAATCTGGAAGCCCAGCCCGTGTTGTATTGTCTCAACCTTGCAGGAATAATCACCATTATGGGACTGAAAATCATTACAATCATCAGGAGTGTCTGGTGGAATATCCAGTAGAAAATGGCCTGCACAGAAAGTGCAACAATGTGATTTCCTCCGTGAAACAGAGGAGCCCTGGTCATGTAAAACCAGCTCAGGAGATAGACCAGAAAGCTAATGAATTTCAGAGCACATGCCCCCAGCAATTTAGTCATGAATGTGCCTGCAGGCATGTAGGGAGTTCAGGGAGCATGCAAGAGAGCCACCATGTCAGCCAGGTACCTAGAAAACACTCTGAGCCAGTTCACAAACCCTGTGATTACTCCAGGTGCTCTCGAATTTCTGGGCTGAATGACAGTGAGGACTCAGAGTCTAAAGAAACAGAGCAGGCTAAAAGGTTGTATGAAGAAAGAAGGCAGAAGCTGCTTCTGCAGAAAATGGAGCTGGAAATTGAAAAGGAACGACTCCAACATTTGTTAGCTAAGCAAGAGGCAAACCTGCTCCTAAAACAACAGCAACTACACCAGTCCTGCATGGATTATAACAGGTGATTTTGAGATTTATAATTTTTTTTAAAAAAAAGTATCTAAAATTTCTAATGAACATATGGGCAATAGTTAATTAAAGTGGGAGAATGGAAGTGATAAAATAAGGTAGGCAAGACCTGTGGCACAAATTCCAACAGTGATTTAGAGGAGGGGAGACTTTTTAGTATATTAGCATATACTGTTGGGAAACAGTGTGACAGCTGTGGAAAGCAGCAGAGGAAAACAGTATGTGGTACAAAGAAAGGCACAAGAGAAGCAGTGCTAAAAGACTAGGTAGGAAAAGAGGAGCAGTGGAATAAAATGAGAGGTTGATCTTAGTGCAGCCACATGAAAGAATAGACATTTGTCAGGAGTGCAATGTCAGGGTGGACATCACAGATGAGGCATACTCTCTTTTTTCCTCAGAGAAGTCAGTTTTGAAGTGTTACATCTTCCTAAGTAGGGCTGGAAAAAGTGTGTTTTGCAGCAAAGCTGGAGATAATTTTATGTATATATATATATATATATGTACAGATATATATAAAAAGTACTCTTCCTTGTGTAAATATGGAAAAGAGAGGTCTATGTAGCAAGGACATTTCTTTCCCATGGTGTTTGTGAAAGGAAAAATGCCAAGACTGAGGCACAATATGTGCTTAAGACTAGAAGAAGGGAAAGGCAATAACCATAGAAACATGAGGTGTGGCTTGAAAGCCCATGAGCTGTTGCAGAAAGTGAGGTTAACACCTTCCTGACAATGTAAATGGTGATTTTGGAAAGAGGGAGAAACTGGGCTATTGGTATCATGGTTCTAGAGAGGAATAATGAAAGGGAGCAGGTCACAGCAAGTTGAACTATCCAGTCTCATCTGGATGAGTACTAGAATTTCAGCATTAGGAAGGGAAAGTAATGGGGAACAGTCTAGCCCTCTTTTAGAAAAAGCAATAGGAGGGTTTCACAAGAGTGCTTATTTGGATACTGCCTTAATATGGCAAGTGCTGACAGCATCCCATGAGAGTCTGCATTATGTGACCCACTTCCTACATTCATGTGTTTTAACCACTATGGAGTAATATATCACTTTCTTAGTCCCAGTCCCCTGCTTAGTTTTCAAACTCTGAAAGAGACTACTGTAATTTAGGTGATCTTTTGTTTGCTGTCTTGGATTGTGTTTTACCTTGAAAATTAGGTGTTTTTATGGCTCTAAAAATACCTGTCTTAAAGACAATAACAATTGTGTGAGTTGAAAATGACTGAGTTGAAAATGACTGAGGTTACAAACAAAGGATTATTACTTCAGGTGAGAATTAAATAGGAACAGATGGATTCTTAATCATCAAATACCTTAATTCAATGCATGAATCCCTCTGATGAAAAACAAGCAGGATATGAAGGACATACAGATTGAGTTTTCCAGTGGCTTTGTTTCTAATGGATATTTTTCAGCATTTGAGGCATCGTAAGCCCAGAAAAAAAAAGACCTTAAATGTATCTATAATAATGTGCTTGTTAATGCCATTATGCCTATTTTAGCCATTCTTTTTCTGTAGGAAATTTTATGGTTTACAGAACTCTAGCTACATAAAAGAACTTTATGAAGGAAAATCATGTATGATATATGATCAACATGAGGACTCAGTATTTTTGTGATCTCTTCAGAGATGCTGGTAAAAGCATATTTGCCATATTCTCTTAAGAAAAGCAACTAGAATAAAGTGTGTTTGCTGTTAAAAATATTCAGTCTCTTTAGAATTAAATGTTTGATATTTACAGGTAAATATCTTAAGCATCACAGTTCTATTTCAGTTCTAGATATGTAATTCACTTTTGCACTTGACAACAGAGTAATTTTATATACTACAGACAGCAAAAATTTGTTTAGCTAAGCTCAAATATACTTTGCTTCATTGTCAGGATGATCTAACAGTTTCTCTCTTAACATCATGACAGTCTTAAAAAACCTCATACAACAGAAATCCAGTTTCAGGTAGCATTTATTTTTGTCTGTCCTTTTCATGGGTGAAGTGACTCATCCTAATGCCAGCTACACCAGAGAAGACAAATATGGGTAAATCCTGGAAACAGGAATTTTATTAAAGTACAAATGGAAAATTTCCTGTGTTATTGACCTTTTTGTCTTCACTGAAGAGAAAGAAAAGCTTGGGATAAGCTGTTAAAAATAGAGCATCATATCATCAGTGGACCCATAGTTTCAGGAGACACAACCATATCAAACGAATTCTACATTTTTTTGCACTTTACACCTGATGCCACTGAGCTCTGGAGCTATAATCTAAGCCCTACAGGGATGTTTGTTATTGGATATTGTGACCATTTTCTTAAGGGAGCTGGTCCTTGGAAATCAGTAAATGAAATTTTTCTAATCTTTTTTTCCCAGTGGAAACCCTTAGAAGCAAAGGCATGGACAGGAGTCAGCCTTCCAATACAAAAGTGTATTTGAAAGTGTGAAAACAGACATCGAAGCTTCTGCATATCTGATGAGATGCCCTGTTCATAGACACAGAACTCACCTTTTTGTGGCAAGTTCCTGGTGTGATGATTTGACCAGCTGCAAAACCAGATAACTTTTCTTTTTCAGGTTCAGGGGCCGTGTACCTGCTTCAGAATACATGCCCACTGATGAAGCACTGGGAGAACTTGCTCTGATGATGAACAGCAACAGCATGGGACTAAGGTAATTTCTCTCTTCACTTCTAAGTACTTCATGGTGTCAGTATATCTTCTTGACAGTGTGATGTTGGCTGCCAAGTGTATTTGTTCATGTGTTTGTTTCAGATCAGGAACTTTTTTTCTGCAGGAAAGGTAAAATTCATTGGCTGTTGCATTTTATGAGTCAACTCAGTAGTTATGCTGACCTGTTATTACTCATGGGTTAGGGGCTGCCCCTCTGCAGCAGTCTTAGGTTTTGATTGGTGACTCCTAATGATACTAACCTAGCCCAGTGCAAAATGGAGTTTTCACAAAATCTTAGCTTTTGTTTTTTATTCCAGGTACTGCTTATTACCTGTTCAATTACAGTCAGAACATCTCTTCAGTCTTGATTTGGACCTGATTTAAAAAAACAAACCATCTTTTAACTCCCAGATAGAAATGATCTGTTAAATTATTTATAAACTAAGGGTCCAGTACTTTCTTTTTTCTTGTTTCAATTATCAAGTGATACTGATTTTACTTTGTATTTTTGAGAGCCCTCTTCACTGGAAAGGGATAAAACCTTTTTTCTCCAGAGCAGCAGGAGCTGTTAGTTTCCTTGGAATATGCCACTCCTTAGCCAGGTGTTTTGATGCTGTGAGTTAATGGCATATCCTCATTGTATTTTGATGCCTTTTTGCTTCGTTTTTCACACAAGCTGAAGTGATGGAAGTGTGATCACTGTAACAAAAGATAGAGAGTCATGATATATTTAAGATGGCAGTAGCATTAAGCTACTGGAAAAAATATAGGCACTAGGAAAAACATAACCTAGAACATCTGTAAGGCTTCTTGGCAACAGTTTACCAAAAACCTGCAAAAATCTGCATAGCCTAGCAGGGAAAATGAGGAAAACCCACACCATTAAAAAAAATGAGTGTGCCAGATTTCGAAAGGTTCCCCACCCTCTCTTCATTCTCCTGCTTTAATTTACTGTAATTTTTCAAAGTTAATGTGTTCGTGCAGTCTCAAGTTGCCATGCCAGCTGGTTCCCAAGTTTGGCAGCAAGACACTTGGATTTTTTTCTTCCTATATGCCATCTTCAGTTTTGAAAGGTTACCAGATGAATGCACCCTAAATAATTTACTCTAATGTAAAGCTAGAAGAGGCTGTGGAAGACAAATCCACTTCTCTTTTATGCATTTGGATACGTAAGTGATGTTTTCTTCACTGTCTAGAGAAAATGTTGCAAATATGTGGCTAGATTTGGAAGGAAGAAGGAAGGAGTAAGAATACATCCTTTTTTTAAACTCTTTAATTTTGTGAGTGGTTTTTTTGTTACTTGTTTTTTAGTCGACCTACCAAATTGTTCTTGTTACATCAAATGCTATCATAAGACTACTGGAAAATCAGTAAAACTCTCTGACTTCAGCTCTTACATGAGAGCTCCTCCAAGAAACCTCACAGCATGAAACTTGATTTCAGTAAATAAGCAAAACTTAGCTTAAAAATATCCTGGTATTTTAAAGGAAATGGTGAAAGTCCTTTAAAATACTAAACTTGCTAAAGTGAGGTACTGGAGTTTAGAAGTAAATAAATAATGTAATCAAGAACTGAAAAACATAGGGTTTTTTTTTTTATAATTAACAGCTCATTTTGAGTTAATTATCTACAATTAGAAAATCTAATTGCAATTATCCTCTACTATCTGTGGGAAGACTCGCAGGCAAGGGAATGTGCATCACTGCCAGGCATAAATGCTATAGGGTGGGTACAAATAATAGAGGAGCCCTTAATGAAAAACAAAAAGCAAATAGGAGTGTGCAGCTGTGCCAGGCTGTTAAAAGGTAATTGTAGTCAGAAATGAGATATGTATTTTAAAAGGCATCTTGTAATCTCCTGTATTTTTTTATACAGGAGATTTATTTTTCCCCTCCTTAAAAAAAGGTAAAAAAGGTTTCCATGAGAAAATATAATACAGGGTTTGATTTTTGATACAGATTTTGGTCATAGTCTGTGAAAACTGTTACCCTGGGGACTACTGCAAGCTGTAGTCAACTTTTCTAGTGGGTGTCTTTTGGTTTGTTTTTTTTTTTTCCCTTCTAAACATGCCATTATATATTTTTTTTTATTATCAAAGTCAGCAAATGTTGTCCATCTCAGCCCCTTTGGATGGTCCCAGTATGAATTAGAAGTGTTGAGTCTGTCATTTCTCTGCTGGTTATATTGTGGAGCTGTTGGGAAGAAATGTGTCAGACCCTTTGCCTGCTTACAGCTGGGCCAGTGCGTGGGACTGGAAGAGCCTTCAGATGCAAGGTCTCCAGTTCTCTAAGGTGCAGCAGTCAGAGCAGGTTTTATTGAGCATGTTTTTCACTTCTTGAAGTGCTCCAAAGTGAGCCCACAGCCAATTTTCAGCTATGGAGAGAGCAGCACTCAATTAATGGCAAGTTTTCAGGTTGTACAATTTCTTTTCAAGGCGGCCCCAGTGTGCAAGATGCTTTAAAATATTCAAAATAAAAACATAACCTGACGCATTTGTTTAGCATAAAACAGCCTTTAACAAACTGCTTTCCATCTCCCAGACACAGGTGCTTGGTACATGCTGAAGTACCCACTCCATGTGTATTCAGTAGGATCAATACACCTGGCACCCACTTTTGTGTGTGCTCCCGATCTCTGCATCTGGGAGAGGAATTTTATACCAATCCACTCTTCTCTCTTTTCTTTAATCTGAACCATGGATCTGAATGTCATGGAAATAAGACCTCTTTAATAACACCAGCTCCAGAATGGCGTGTGTCTTTTCAAGCCCCTGTCCCCCAGAGCTGTGCTGTGTGCCTAAATCTTAACATGCAAGCTTCTCTGCTTTTCCTGTTCCTAGGTTTCCTATACAGCTCAGGCTGCACAGCTTTCTGCTGCTTTCTCTCTAATGTGCATCTTTTCCTCAGGTTTCACACAATGCTGCCTCTCCACCTCTGTGCAGACCTGTCCAAAATGTTAAAAGTAGCTGCTGTATCCAGCAGTTCCTATCAGATGGGTTTACAGCTATTGACAGGCACTCTTTCAATGCATTCTACCTGGTTAAAGGATTTCTCTCCCGGAGTATTAAAGATTTGCAGGTGGAATTTGGCACCTTTAATTTCGTTGAAGGCTTTTTATGTTTGTGTGCTTCGTTCTACATCACCCATGTGTATTTTTTCCAATTTGTATTTTTAGTTAGTTGAAAATATCAAACACAGAATTCAGCACTAGTTTCCCCCTATTTGAATGCTCATTGCTATGGTGATAGTTCCAGGAGGGAATGCTGTCAAGGGTCTTTTAAAAGATTTTTATGTTTGTGGTGTAACTATTTTATTATGTTGTAAGAGAAGGTGACAATTATCTCTTGCTCCATGTTTAATGCTTTGTTATGAACTCGATTTTTTTTGTTGCTTGTTAGACATGCAGGCATCTTTCTATGGTGATGTGCAAGCACACTTATGTATTTTTGTCCAAATACTCAACACAATTAGATAGATGTGCAGAGGAACGCAGACTTGTAGCTCCCCCTGCTGTCCCAGGTGCATCCAGGTTTGTTCACACAATCTCACCCTCCAAATAATTTTAAAAGAAAATGAAAATTGCATGCAGTCACCTGGCTCTGCCACCTCTGACCTGACTTGTGTTGGCCCCATAATTCCTGTTTTTTAATAGAACTGATGTTTAGAAACCGATAGCATTGGTAGCACCCATTTTTTGTTTCCTGTTTGGAGTCGTGTCAGTTCTTCATGTGTCACCTCCTGCTGCTTTTGTCTTGAGCCTCTTGAGGAGAAACCATTTCTAGTGCCACAACTGGCTCATTGGCAAAGACCTCCCAGGCTTCAGTTTTTCTATGAGTTCTTCTCATTCTCTTGAGATGTGTCTAGGTAGTACTTGGCCACCTTTTAGGAATGCATTGAATACTGTTAGTTGGGTTTTTTTTCCAGCTATTTTCTGTTTTGGCAGACTGGCACACTAAATGAGGATGAGATCAAGTGTGCTTGCAAACGACCCATAAAATCTGTGTGTCTGGAAGCTACTCACCCGCTTGTTACTGCTTCTTTTAACACCTGAGTTACTTTCCTGTTCCAGGTAATTTTATGTTGAAATTTGTATCATTTTTAGATGGGATATTTGTGGAGTGAACACTTTTTTTGATGGTGCTTGCAAATGTGCCAATAGTGCAGATGCTGAATTAGGTGTGGATATGTGTTCTTCAATCTCTCGTGGTGTGATCTGGTTACATGTAGGCACAGCATCCCTCCAACAGGTGGCTGCCAGGGTCTGTTATGACGTAATGGGAAACCATGTTTGGAATTAAATACTCATTTTTGCATCATTAGTGCCACATGCAGACTCTGAAGGAAGTAGCTTTTCTTATGCAAGGTGACGGATTGCATTCTGATGTGATTATTAAAAGCTTATTGCTGAAGAGGAGAATGTGAAATACCTATGCGTGCATACTTATATTTTTCTTTAAGGTAGGCAGCGGTCCTTTATGGACTGGGAGGCAAGGAGTTAATTTCTGCTGACCTGGTTGCTTCACTAATCTCATTTTCAGGGTTATTTTCAACTGCGGCAGGGTTTTGAAGCTGCTTGTCTTACATTTACCTGAATTATGCTGATTCTGTTCGCATGATCACATATGCTGCACACAGCAGTATTACATCATTTTCATTACAGTCCAAAGTAACCTTGAGCAGGAAGCCTACTGATAGACTTGAGGTATAAGGTGTAAGTAAGAGATACTATAAGTAGGCTGAGTAGGCAGATGGAACAAATCTATAGGTGAGGTCTTCAAAAACCAGTGGAACTCTGGTGTTACCACAGAAAGGCAATCAGTGAAGACTAAATTCAACTGCTTTGCTATTTTCACAAAACTTACATTTCCAGCCAGTCTTCTGCATGGGTACAGTTCTGTTCTATCACATGTCAGAACTTTAAATGCCCAGAGATTTTTTTTCTTTGAAATATTTAAAATTCATACATCTCCTGAAGGAGTTTGTTCCTTGCCAACACTTGCAGACAGTGAGAGACATCTTTGCAAGTCATTTGCAGATGCCTCCTTTACAGCAAGATGTAGACACTGTTAGTTTACTAACTAGAATTGAATTTCGAAAACCTGAATGCTATTTTTATAAATTGGAGTGGATTACTTTTAATTTTTACATGTAATCTTGGATGAAGAAAAAAATATGTTTAATCTAGATACTCCTGTGTCCCAGAAATTTGTGAGTTGGAAAAGTTAAGATGAATCTTATAAAACAAAACGTTCTGGAAGGTAATTTTAAATTAGGAGATTTTTAAACCCACACACACAACTTCCACACCATTTAGAAGCTTATATCAGAACTGATGGGGCAGGACTAAGAACAAAAGCTATTGGTATTACAAAGTTAAGCAAGAAATCCTCTGTACCCTGCTGTTCTGGCCATGATTACAGCTGCACTAAGCTAAAACCCACTCCCCCACCCCCCATGTGACCTTGGCTGCACAGAAAGAATTGAAGCAAAAGGCAAACTCCAGTGAATATTAGATTCTGCCTTTTGCAGATATACAGACTATGTAGAAAGATAACAGCACACATGCTCTCGCTTGCTCTTGAGCCCTCCAGTCCAGAAGTGGACTTCGTATATTTACCAGTGAATTATTCTGACATAAAACTTTTCAGACTGTACTGGTGTGTTGAGCTTGAACTCCGTGGCTTTGCATGGGTGCCGAAGGTTTTCAGAACTATCCATTACTCTTATAACAGTGCTAATTTTTGAGAGCCATGCAGAGAAAATTTTAGATTCAGCCCGGCTGATTTGTTCTTCACACTGCTCCTGCGGTGAAGAGGATTGATTTTTGTGTTTCTTTTGATATTTGGCTTCCTTTCCTCTGGTACTCAATGCTTCAGGCCTTAATCCTTTAACCTTGAATATGAGCATCAAGACTTCAGGAGGGATCAGGCCTTTTGATGGAGAGAGAACATCTTTTGTTGTACCAAATGGCTGAGAGTGGTATAAGGCAAGACAGCTCTCCAGACAGTATATATTTCTCTGTTGTGTTAAAAGACTATAAACAGAGGGTGGGTTTATCAGGGATTAAAAAAAATCTAGAGAAAGGTGGGGTATTAGAAGCCATGGAAAAGAGTTAATTACTTTTAACATTTCACCAATAACCAGTCTATCGTGACAGATGGGTACTGGGTTGCCAAATGCTGTAGTTTGATTTGGGTAATGGTTCAAAGCTCAGCATGTCATGGAAATGGCAGTGTGGTCCCTGATGGAGCAGGGGAAAAAAGCTTTTGAGCTTCTCAAAGGGCAGTATTTGTGGAAGCAGATGCTTGCTTGCCCTACCCAGCATAAAGAACAGTTCTGTGGGCAGCCGGGAGAGTTCGTACTGCTGGATTTTTTTATAGGATCATTAATTATATGTTATAAGGCAGCTAAGCATGGCATTCCTAACTCGATGAATTCCATTATGAATGGCCTTTTCATATTCTTCATCTCATTATATTAAATGCATGTGACCTGAAGTTTAGCTAAAGTTATTGTTCAGGTTAACTTTCATTTAGTGGTTGCCCTAATTTTAGAAACAGTATGATCTTTAGATTTTATGGAGAGACAGGGTTTTTTATGCATGTTTTTGCAGCACTATTTTAGATAATTTCTTTTGGAAGTAAGTAGGAACCTCTGTGAGGTGTCAGGGAAGGGATTTAGTCACTCCGTAATTTGCCTGGAGATTTCTGTACCCATGTCCCTGGATGACAACATCCAGTTACATGGATTTGGCTATCATCTCTCTGCCAATAACTCTTAAACCCTCTGCTCCATTCCATCTAGTCTTGCATATCTGACTGCCTCCCTGACACATAATCCTGCTTGTTTTCCCTTCAGATCACTCCTAATCTGGGCAAAACAGAACTCCTTACTTTTTCTTCCAAATCTCTCTTCACTTCTGGTTTTGATAACGCTACATCCTCTCTGTCACTCAGACTTGTAACCTTGGGGTCACTCTCCTTCTCCATATGCATCTGGTCTGCTGACAGCTATTGCAGCTTCTTTCTCCTTTGCAGCAAAAACATGGCTTCAGTGTCTCTATTGTGAAAACACCACTGTTCACTCCAGTCCTTCCTCTTGCACCTTGACTACTCTGCAGTCTTCTTTGACTGCATTCATTCCCCGCATTCAGAGTAAGCTCTTCATATGTTTATTTTGTCTGTTTACTCAGATCTTCTCAAAGTTGCTTCCCTGAGATCCTCCTTCAAAGGCCAGTTGTCTACTGTATCAGTCTACAGGACTGGAAAAAGTCGCAAAGCTACTTCTATTTTTTTACTTTATACATCCCCCTTTCTTCTTTACTCCTTCACTTGCATGAGACTTCATGTCACTTTGGGTGTTGCATGAACTTTTGGCCATGTCCTCCTAACATTTTTCTTGACTGTTTCTGACATCTGAAACCACTGAGCCATGTCATGGTAGCTCCTTCATCTGTCTGTCTGTTCTGACTACATCTTTACTGTGTCACATCTTACATCTTTGAAACCTTTTTCATTTTTCTTTTTTCTTTTTTTTTCCAGAGTTAATTTTTGAAAGTAGGGTTTTTTTCCCATGTTTTCAGTGCTATTTTCTTTCCCATCCCAAATCCTAATTTGATGGGTTTCAAACTAGTCTGTTTCTTTCCACTGACCACAGTAAATCCAGCTAAATTCTAAATCATACTCAAATGATAACCGCAGTGACCAAGAGAGAAGTATTATAGCTCACCTGCAGTGACAAATCATCAGCTCTTCTGTGTAGAGAAGTTTACATATGGCTTCTATCACACACAAAAGTTTGAAACAAAATAATATGCAAGTCTCTTTAGTCTCCTGTCAAGTACCAGGCTTCACCTCGTTGTGTAATACATGCCCTTCTGTTTGATCAATGAGTAGTTAATCCTTTTTTTTCTTTTAACTCTATGCTCCTTTAATTGCCATCTACATATTCCAGCCTTTTTGACAAAGTCATGTCTCTCAGAGTTAGACTAAATTTATGTACTGGGCTAGACTCAGTAGGGCTGAGGTGTTTTGGCAGTACAAACAGTGCAGTTCTCTAAACCCACACCACAGTGTCAGAGTGGCACTGGTGGCAGCAGCTCTGAACAAACTCCATAGCAATTATAACAAACTCCAAACAGGTTATAATGAACTTGTTCAAAGGTAGGCTTCCAAAGCTTAAGATCAACAGTGGCAGCTGTTTTCATAACTTTTTCAGAGCATTCATAACTGTTTCAGAACTTTTCATAAGAGTGGCTAGCAGTAGGACAATGGGGAAATGGTTTTAAACTAAAGGAGAACAGGTTTAGACTGGATCTTGGAAACAAGTTCTTCAGTATGAGGGTTGTGAGATACTGGGACAGATTACCCAGGGAAGTTGTGGATGCCCCCTCCCTGAAAACGTTCAAGGCCAGGTTGGGTGGGACCTTGAGCACCCTTGTCTGGATGAGAGGTGTCCCTGCCCATGGCAGGGACGTTGGAGTATGTGATCTCTTAAGATCCCTTCCAACCAGACCATTCTATGACAAAAAATGGCAAGAGATGTCTGTACCTGGGCTAACAGAAGAACACAGTGTACTTGTCATCTTCAGTTTCTGTGGGCAGGAAATCAGCAGCCCAGAGCTTGGGCAGACCCCACAATTTCACTGATCGCAGTCTTCTCCCAGGATCTCTTCTCTTTGTGTGTTCCCTTGATTGTAGACATCAGAGCATGCCAGTAGGTATCTCCCTAATGCATACCCCTTAGCAAGGTAATGGTTTCTATCTGGTTTCAGTTCTATTGTGTCTTTTTATTTCCTGAACATAAGAGTACAAAAAAGTGTTAAATCTGTTCTGTAAACATCCTGGTTGGGTCAATATTTAGTGGCGCTGTCACATTCACATAAAATCTATTCACTGAAAGGAAGGCTTTAGTGTGTTGTTTTTTTTGTGAGGCCCAGGCAATGTTTTTTAGACTTGTATGTCATAATTTAGGCATCTAAGTCTGTATTGTCATTGCAATATATACCTGATTTTTCAGCCTCTAGCCATTAAACATGCTCTGTGAAAAAATTCAGTAGATCCAAGGCAAATGAAGTGTCCAGAAGTGATATTTTAAATCTTTACCTAGAGCTGCCTTGTCAAGTGTACATCTGTTGGGGATGGCAATCCACTAATCTGAGTGAAGTTCAAAGTCTAACTTCTCTATTTTCTTCTTTTTGTGCTGCAAGTATTTTTTCACAAAAGCAAATCAATAAACAATGTCAGTGTTTTCATTTTAGTAAGTAATATAATATAGATGAGTGCTAGTGTAGTAGTAAATCATTTATATAATCCTTAATCCTAAAGTAACCATGTCCCACAAATGTGATTTAATCATGGAAAAATGACCAATGAAGTGCCAAGATGAATCAGCATGGGTGTTTCCAACAGGAGTGGGATAGTATAAGATACTGTTTTAAAAGATCTAGTATGAAAGCATTTGAGATGCTATGTGTATTTATAGTTGCAGGCCTGTCTATGTTCTAATATGTCTTTGGTTTTGTTCACCTTACAAACTAAGTATCAGGTTTGTATTTGGCATTAGAAGCCAGAGTGTGGGGTGAGAAGACATGCTAGGATTGTGTTAGATCTGTAGTTGTACATCAGCAGAGTCTGCACCAACACACTGATCCTCTGATGGCTTTTTGGAATAAGAAAAAGCATTACAGTCTGTGGGTTCAGTGATTCCAAGATTTGCAAGACTTTGACACTAACAGACATAAAACCCTAAAACCCAGTAGTTATCTGTGCTTCCCATGCTTTATTCAATCATCATGAGATACAGATAAAGATGGTTACAACAAGAGGACAGAATTTTAATGGAAAAAGATAGGTCCCTTAAGGGTGTTCCGATTTGGTTTCAGTGGTAATTGTTCCTAATCATTAGAGAAGTCAGATTCAAGGACGGTGCCCTCAGAAGAACAGGAAAAGCAAAACTTCTATTTGTGTTTATTATGGAATTTGATACCTTTATGAAAGTTTCTCTGCAACATATTCCCTGATTCCAGGGGGCCTCTCACTGGCCTGGAAGATCACCTCAGGCTTTGTAGAAGTATGTGTATTTTCCCAGTTTAGTGGTTTTTAATTTTCATTGCTATAAATGTGTGAACTTTGTAACTTAATATTTATTTCCTCACTTAGGAACCAGGGATGATAATTTGTCATGCCCATATCCTGAGTATTGAAAGTTATCTGGCAAGTGCAAGTTTGTCAATGAACAGAGCCAGCTGTAGATGTTATGTCTATTACAACTCTTCTGTCTGGCATAGGCACCACAGCATCCTCAAAAGTGTGTGATTTTCTGTGCATATGTAAATCTTTATAATATCTGCATATGAGAGGGCAGTCTTAAAAACCTGTTGCTCTAATTAGGCATCTCTTCAAAATGGCCTCTTTGTATGGCACACTGGAAACCTGGTGAGTACCTGCTTCCCAAGTCTTCTAGTGTCCTTACTAAGCTATCTTGCCACTTATACTTAGCTATTGATTTCTCCATGGTCAGAAAAAAGACATTTGTAGTTGCTGCTCATCTACTGAAAGCTCCTGTTATCAA
Organism: Heliangelus exortis; assembly: GCF_036169615.1. NCBI lineage: Eukaryota > Metazoa > Chordata > Aves > Apodiformes > Trochilidae > Heliangelus > Heliangelus exortis. The sequence continues at coordinate 8,615,766 of NC_092454.1, read as the reverse complement.
CACCTATCAGCTTCTCTGGAACCTCTGGAAGGAGAGAGTGCTTGTGTACCAATAGTCTTAGTGAAGGATGATGTCTGGACTCTCACACTAAGCAGGTGGTTACCTGCATGCTCAGACTGATCTCTGCAACAACAACTTAGCAGGAGCCTGCTTTGCAGTGCAGCCCAACTACCACAAAGTCTTTTGTTCTAGGATGGTGCATTGTTCCTCCACGTCTTTATCACAACTAAATTACAGTCTAGTTAGGGGCATGTGTGTTTAGGAGATATCTTGCATATGGCATGGAGATGGCTACCCTGAGAATGGGACTGGATCTCAGCTGAACAATAGTGGTGCTGGTAAGGCACAGAGAGGAATGCACTTTGCATGTGATTCTCCTTCTGAAGGAGAGAGTGATGCTGCTTGATCTATTGGGGAAGTTTGGATTTGGATGAAAAACTTTGTTTGTCTTAAACAGGCTTTTGCATCAATCTGTGTGGTACTTTTATTGGTGACAGCTAGGCAGGCTTTTCAGATATACAGACACTGTTTTGAAGGATTGTTTTTATACCTATGACTTGACATTTACCTGACTTTATTTTGTGAAAGCTGACAGCACTGCTTGCTGGAACGACATCTGCTCTGCTCTGTAAGAAAGGCCAAACACACAATCACAACATTTTGTCCTGCTAAAGCCTTGCCAGTCTGTTTTCTGTGGCCATTTCTCTATGTCTGTGTGAAAACCTTTATGTGGGAATTTTCTTTGGGTTCAGAAGAGAGAAAAGGAATCAGAACTCATTTTTCCATTCATTAGGAAAACTAAGATAGGTAGAAAAGATGCTGGCAGGGAGCTGAAATATAGCTGACTTAAAGCTAAATGAGGACAGGGCTTCAAAGGAGGGAATGAGTATAATTTTAGATGGAATTTAGCTTAGTATTTGCTATAAATGGACCTCTAACTGTGTATATTAAGTGAAGTCCTGACTTCATTGATGATAAAGGCAGTATTCTGATTGATTCAATGAGACCAGATTTTCACCTATGGCTGGTATGATTTATTAGGTCATTGCTAATTAAGAACGTATGTTGCCTCACTTTTGGCTGGTGGAATTAAATACATGAGCACCAGCCACTGTGGGAATGGGGTAGGAATTAGCCTCTGAAAAAGTGGTCTGGAGAACCCGTGCTGTGGATTGCTGTGCCCTGGTGCAGCTTGATTATGGAAAAGTTGTTAGCATAGTGGCCTGTATAACACCTCCAGGGTGATAGAAACATAAACCAAATGCACTACCTGCAAGAGAGACAGTTCAGCAACAACAACAAAAAAAACCCCACAACCAACCAACCAATTAAAAAAAAAACAAATCTAAACAACAAAGAAACCTGATATAGCCACAGGCATTACTGGATTCGAGGGTGCTGAACCTGAAGAGGGCTGTAAGAGATGAAAGCTTTGCATTACTCCCAAGCAGTTTATTTTGTGCATAATAATGTGTAGATTGTAGGCAATCACTGTCTATTTTCTGTGATGAAAAATCCTTTCATTGCAAGTAGATTTGATAATATTTATATTTCAGTTCCAGAACTCTCAGTGTCTGCTGTGGTGTTACCCTACCTATACCTGCCCTCCTCCCTTTTGTCTAGAAAAATATGTAATAAAAGGGAGGGACTCAATTTTGAAGATTATGGACCTGTTGGGGTGGACTCAGGGGAGGCCACAAACATGATTAGAGGATTGGAGGACCTCTGCTGTGAGGACAGCCTGAGAGAGTTGAGGTTGTTCAGCCTGGAGAAGAGAAGGCTCCAGGGAGACCTTATTGTGACCTTTCAGTACTCCAAGGGAGCTGATTAAAAAGATGGGGACAGATTTGTTAACAGCGCCTGTAGCGGCAGGACAAGGGCAAATAGCTTTAAGCTAAAAGAAGGCAGATTCAGACTAGATGTAAAGAATAATTTTTTTACCATGATGGTGGTTAGGCACTTGAACAGGTTTCCCAGGGTGGTAACATTCCCTGGAAACATTCCAGGTCAGGTTGGCTTGGGCTCTGAACAAACTTGTCTAGTTAAAGGTGTCCCTGCTTACTGCAGGAATTGGGCTAGATGACCTCTAAAGGTCCCTCCCAACCCAAACCATTCTGTGATTTCAAAATCTGAAATGAATGTACTCTCTAGAAGGGAAAATAGCGTTTTTTTTATTAACATGCGCTGCATCCCAGCAGTGTCATTAACATACTGATGCTTCTAACATAAGCCTCAAAATGCCAACTTTCGTAATTGGGCCACAAAATCTCACTCGAGTCTTGAATCAGGCCTTCAAGGTCTATATTAGAATAAAACTTTTCCCCAGTTTTTTAAAGGAGGGAAAACCGTTAATCTAAGATTCTTTTCATGCACTCTGTGTTTCAGTATGATAGGCTTTAGATTTTTAACAGTATTTTTAAGGTGGTTGATTTGCTGACATGAGCAGATTGGTTTTCTGCTGAGGAACGGAGGGGTGGTCGCGTTCAAGGATGACAGATTGCTCTGAAGTTCACGCTGTGATTCTCCTCCTTGCCTGCAACTCTCTTTCCTCCCTTCCATCTCTCTCAGCCACCCTGTAGATTTGCACGCTCTACACAAAGCAGGGCTGGGTGTACCAACTTCCCTCACCTTTCCTATGTACTACCCTGCTGGCTTGTACATCTGGATGTGTTTCTCCCCAGCTCTGCTGGAAAGAAGGGACAGGCTGTGTGCCCTCAGAAGAGATCTCAGTTTGCAGATGGAGATGTGCTAAAGAGGGCTGTAAGCTCCCATTCTGTTGTCAGAATTTTCCTCATGATTAACCATTAGCTCTAAGTGGACACACTGGGGGTATGCAATAATTTCAGGTGTCTCCTTTTCTCAGTGAGCTGAGTCTTCAGGAGCTGGTCCTAGTTCTCTTCCACCTCTGAACTGCTTGCTGTCAAAGGGCCCAGCTTCTTTACTCCATTAGTTTCTTATCTTCTCTGCCTTGTGGATTATGGTAATCACATTGCCCTATCTAACATATCATTTGAAGAAAACTCTTGAGAATTTTGAGTCTTGGTACTCAAACTTGGTACTTCTGGAAGTAGGGGCTTACAGGGAGTAACACAGTACACTTCAGAAGAATGGAAAAGTTGTGATGTTGCTTCTGAGATCCACCTGTCTGAAGCCTACAGGCCTCCTTTTCTCTCTGTATATATTTGATTATTTTCCACGCAGACAACATACTTCCCAAGCAGTCCTGCTTTGGAACTGCTGGGTTTGCTAGGTTCATTTAAATTGATATAAATTGGGACCCCTGCTGAAAAGAAGATCCTGTGATATATTGACACCTTCTTTGTTCCTGCACTTGTGATAATGCTTCTTAGTACTGAGCTGGCTCTAGAAGCTGATCCAACAGAAAAGTCTCCCAGCCAGAGTTGGGAGGGGGGGGAAAGCAATTTTCAGCTTGTTTGTCAAAATGCATCTGAAATGACTACATAGGTTCCAGCTACAAAAACGTATTGCTTGGGTTGTCTACTTATCACCAGTTTTGCATCATTAAGTGTTATGCGTTCTTGGCCTGATATAATTGCAACAGATTGCACACATAAACTGTTAATTATTTTATTTTTAAAACAGAAATTGTGGAACAGGAAAATAACATTCCAACATGTTTGTTTTTGGAGCTAACCTACCATGGCAATTTGTTAGTTTGATAATGGTTAAACTTGCAAGCCCTTGCCTCAACAGGGTGCAGTAGGGTACCATTAAGGCAGCCATCTGTTGAACATATATACTGGAGGCAGAAATTGCCTCACATTTTATGTTGCTGACTGGTTATAGTGTAGGCATATTCTCTGGATGTCACTGATCTGCACTGAAAAATACGTGGAAAGATCAGATTTCAGTGAAAGGCAAGCATCCAAATGTTGGGTTTGATAATTGAGTGCTCATCAGATGAGCTCTAGGTGTGGAGCAGGGAAGAGATGAAACCTCATGGGTACACACATGCTGATACTAAATGCTGCACTGTGGCAAGAGTCTTAGCTGCTTGAGTCTCTTAGCAATACAGTATATCTGTAAAACTCCATTTGCAGACCAAGGCCACCATTATATTGGATTGATTTACCAGGATGAGCAGCTAAACCGAGTTAAATTCCATCAGAGTTTTTCCTGCATTAATTAAAAAAATAATTTAGTAATTTCTAAACGGACATTTGTTTTAGTATCTTGAAGAAGTGACTTTCCTCTATTAAAGCAGAATAATGTATCTATATGTTGCCCTGACTTGAACAGTACATAAAGATTAGTAAATAAGACCCCATTAAAAATACTTATAATGTAAGTAACATGGGTCCCAATAGCCTTTCTAATGTCCATTAATGCTTATTCTGAGGATCAGAGCTCATTTTACTGAGCCATTTAGTCAAACCGTGTGATTATTTAGAAAGTTAATTCATGCATACTAAAATCTAGCTTAAGTAATGCAGAGGGTAGGAGGTAAAACTCTATGGAGACGATAGTCCTTTTTGTTATTTAATGATCAGCCATAATTAACTTGCAAATTTGAAATAATTAGAACAAATTAAAGGTATTTAACTTTGCCTCCCTAAAGAAAAATTCAAATTGCACCAAATGCAGCTTTAAATTATTCAAGTCTCAGAGGTCTGTGCTGGGTTTTTTTACAATGCCTTTTCTATGATGAGAATACCAATCTGCTTTTTGTCAGAAAGCATCCTATCAAGTAATTGTTCTTTGTGTCTAATAAATGACAGCTATTCTTCTTTGTAAAAGTATTTCAGTCTCTGAAGACTACATCAGCATTTCCATGGCATTTTAATTCAATAAAACAAAAGGTTAATGTTTTTCTACTTTTTAAGGAATGCAAATAGTAGCAGTATTCAATGGGTCCTGAATGACATTTAAAATTTGCCATTCACACTCAGCAGGGATATCGCGATATGAGGCTCAGACAAAATGGAAAAGAAGTTCAAGGTGTGTTTTCCTTTGTTGTTGATGCATTTCAATATTCATAAGGAGGCAGAAGTGCTGAGGCTCACTTTTTTGCTGGTGAATCTACTCCACAGCTCTTGCCTTAGCATGTAAGTTAGGTAGGTTAGTAAAGTCTTTCTTCAGATAGTCTTCTCTGTTGGGTAGTTTCAGGGAATAGCATGAAGAGTCATTGGATAGCATAGTACCCTGCACAAAGTCCTGCCACCCATGCTGCATTTCAGTGATATGATGGATTGTTGGGTTTGAAAATAGAGAAGGACCTGTTCTGTCATTTAATCTCTCTATACATAACTGACCCCTTGGACCATATGTTAATTTTATAATTTCCAGGATGCAATAGTCTCATCATTCAGCTTATTGATTATTACACAGGTGAATGAATAACTATATTCTGAAATAGTTTTTCCCCCTTATGCTTTGTTTAATTTTGATGTGTTGTTAACAGTTGAATTTTTCTATCCTTCCCTGTATCCTTCCTTGGTCTTTACACAATCTTCTCAAAGTGTTTGTCATTTTAAGTTTGGATTCTGTATGCTTACATGAGCAAAACTTTAGCCTGAGCTTTCTTGTATTAAATATTTAAAAAATAAGCTTTAAGTAATTGTTTAGTGACCTATGCATTCAAATATGCTTGCTTTTGTTATTTCTTCATAAATTACCTTCTGTAACTTCTTGGTGTCTATTTCTGTATGAACTGCTTCTTCCATTGTGTTATTTAAACCAAACACATTATTCTAGAGGTAACTGCACCATATGAAGGGTATTGCAGTGAGCCAATTGAATAATCACCTCCCCTTCTACAAGCCAAGGATCACTGTAATTACAGATCTGAAGGCTGTAACGCAGAAATCATCCAAATAATGACAACCTTGGATTTTTAAATGCTGTTAATCATCTAAGTACAAGCAAATGGAATATCAAGTCCTGTATTATCAGAGAAATCTGGTCAAATATTACAATTTTAAGTGTCTTTAAACAGTTACTATTATCCAAACCTGCCTCTTGCTGTACCCTGGTTTGCAGGAATTTGTCGGTCAATAATTTCATATAATTTAAATAAGATACTTATTTAGTCCACCTTAAATTTTAATAACACTTGACATTATTATTAGTGGCTGCACAGTCTGAGTAAAGTAAACGGAGGCTATTCAGAGAAGTTTTATCCAACACTTCATCCAGTTATTACAAGTCATAAGCCATTATATAATGTTCTGCATTAATAATACAGGAGTAATACTAATTGCCCAACAGGCACAGTGGGTCCTATTAAACAATGGCTTATACAGCACATTGATATGAAACTTTTAATTTAGCTATCATTTTCTGATGAGAACATCAGATACCTGCTTTTTCCTCAGACATAAAGTAACTTCAGTAGTGTAAGCTTTCAGGTAAAACATTCTTGTGAATCAGCCTCTACAAAACTATACCCTGAATAATACCAACTCAGTGACAATCTTTGGATTTCCCATGTAAAATTTGTACTTAAACAGGAAAAGATTAAACAAATCTTCTGTTAACTTAGGAAAGATGTATGATGCTCCCATGATTGCAGGTAGGCAGTGCAATCTTGCAATTAATTGTATCCCTTCATGTGGCTAATCCAAATACAATTTTTAATATGTTTTTCGTTGATTTTTGTAGTGGTTATGGGACTAATAAAATAAACATATTGGGAATCCTCACTTAAAGCAATAGTTATTTCCCAGAGACTGGAATCTGAACTCAGTAAGCTGTCTTTACTGTGAGAGATGGGTCTCTATAGCTGTCTATCATCCCAAAAAGTTTTGTGATGGCCTGGGTCTGCAGAGACTGAAGTCATGCTTGCTCCATATCACCAAATTTGCCTCCTGGCTCTGTCGGTGCAGTATTTACAATCTTGGGCTTAAGTTCGTCTTGAACCACAGTAGTTCTCCCTAGCTTTCTCTTTTCTTACTCTGCATAAGCTGCTGCACTTGCTGCACCAGTTTCTCTCCCATCAGTTTGCTCATACATTCTTTATCCTGCTTACAAGTACTGCTGTTCGTTCATCTCTCCCAGGAGAGGTGGAAGAGATCCAACTTTCTTGTTGAATAAATGTATCTTCTACTTCCCCTTAGCAAATCAGAGCCCCAGTTTTCCCTTTATATAATCTCTCTTTCCTCATTATCACAGAAAACTTTAAAAAAATTTGTTTAGAAAAGACCTTTAAAATCTTCTAGACCAACTGTTAACCCAACATGGCCAAGTCCACAACTAAACCAAGTCCCTAAGCACCACATCTATACGTCTTCTAAATATCTTCAGAGGTGGTGACTCCACTACTGCTCTGGGCAGCCTGTGCTAGTGCTGACAACCCTTTAATAACTAAAAAAAAAAAAAAAATTTCCTGATATCCAATATAAACCAGTCTCCTCTGGCACAAACTAAAGACATTTCCTCTGGTCCTGTGTCTTGTAACCTGGGAGAAGAGATAAACACTCACCTCATTTCAGGCTCCTTTCAGGGATTTGTAGAGTGGTAAGGTCTACCCTAGGTCTCCTTTTCTCCAGACTAAGCAACCCCATTCCCTCACCTTGTCTTGTGTCCCAAGACCTTCTACCAGCTTCACTGTCCTTCTTTGGATATGCTCCAGCACCTTGATGTCCTTCTTGTAGTGAGGAGCCCAAAACTGAACACAGGATTTGAAGTGTGACCTCACCAAGGCTGAGTACAGAGGTAAAGTCACTGCCCTACTCTTGCTGGCCACAATCCTGCTAATACAAGCCAGGTCCTGTTTGTATTCTTGGCCACCTGGACACATGCTGGCTCGTATTCAGTCATCCTCTACCAGCACACCCAGGTCCTTTTCCTCTGGGCAGCTTTCTAGCCACTCTTCCCAAGCCTGTAGAATTACATGGAGTTGTTGTGACCCCAGTGTATGACCCAGCCCTTGGCCTTGTTGAACCTCACACAACTGGCTTCAGCCCATCAGTCCAGCCTGTCCAGGTCCCTCTGCAGAGCCTTCCTACCCTCAGTCAGATCAGCATTCCTGCCCAGCTTAGTGTCATTTGCAAACTGACAGAGGGGGCACTCCATCCCCTTGTACAGATTATTGATACTAAAGAGAACTTTCCCCAACGCTGAGCCCTGGGGAACACCACTGGTGACCAGACACCAGCTGGGTTTAACTCCATTCACCCACAAATCTCTCTCAAATCTCTGCCATTCAGGCAGGTTTTTTTTACCCAGCAAAGTGTACACCCATCCAAGCCATGAGCCACTAGCTTTTCTAGGAGAATGCTGTGGGAGGTGGTGTCAAAGGCTTTAATAAAGTCTAGACAGACATAATCCACAGCCTCTCCCTTTTTCACTAAGTGGGTCACCCTGACATGGAAGGAAATCAGATTTGTCAAGCAGGACCTGTCTTTCATAATCCCATACTGACAGGGCCTGATTGCCTTGTGGCCCTACATGATAAGCACTCATGCTGAGTTCCATAACTTTCCTCAGCACCGAGGTCAGGCTTATAGGCCTGTGTTTCTCTGGATCCTCCCTCCAGCCCTTCTTGGAGATGACCATCATATTGTCCAATCTCCAGTCTACTGGGACCTCTCTAGTTACTCAACACTGGTTGCTAAATGATGGAAAGTGGCTTGGTGAGCACTTCTGCAAGCTCTTTCAGTACCCTTGGGTGGATCCCATCCATCACCATAGACTTGCATGTATAGAAGTGGTGTAGCAGACTGATAACCATTTCCCCTTGGATTATAGAGGCTCCATTTTGCTCCCTTCCCCTGTTTTCCAGTTCAGTTTCCAGCAGACAACTGGTCTTACTACTAAAGACTGAGTAAAAGCCACCTAACAAAGGGAATGTTTTTTAAATTTCTCTTTCTTCCAACTAGCTCCACTGTGCTGGACAAAGTACTTTCTGTACCTTCATCCCTCTTCTCCTGTCCTACCAATCAGAAAATCCAAGGCACAGTGCCTTAGAGATTGTACCCAGTGCCACAAAACTCCAAATATAATTGTCAGTGGGCTGCCAGCTGCTGATATCCAGAGACTCCTGATAAAGTAGGTTGGTAACTTTCCAGTCCTTATGCATCCTGCTTTCAGACATTGTAAATGGATTCAACAAGAGTTCAACCAGCAGCATGGCTGTTAAACTTCTGGAGAGTGAAAGGGGGGGACAGGGCTGGGGGAAGTATGTAAAAGGGCTGAATGCATCATGTAATAGTGTGGTCTTTTTTTCCTCCCAGTGTACCAGTGTTGAAGCATGAAGATTATTTTCCGAGAACACCTCCAGTGAGCAAAACCTCCAGAACACCTGGGAGCAATGGTGGGAGCAGTTTGGAGAAAAAAATGGTTGGGTTTGGTGCAAACATGGAAGATGGACAAACACGTCTCATGCAAACCAAGAGGGAAGGCACGAAGTCAAGGAAAGGTAAAGGGAAGCTACTTTATTGAAGGACTGAGTATGCAGATGGCATTTGGGAGCTGTATATAGGTATTCAAGAGAATACCAGTACAAGGCATAGTTAGGGGGAGAGGATTGAAAGTTGCTTAAAACAACTCAAGAGAAGGTAGTTGCATTTAAGGTAATAAAAAGCCTAATCCCTTACAAATTATCTTCTTGGCTGGTGTTCCTGATGAAATGGAAAAAATAGCCCTTTAAGCGCAAAAAGCTACTTCAACAATTCTTTTTCCTTTCCCAATAAACAGAGAATAAATGCAGTGGGGCTTGTTCTTGTAATGTAATCTTCTTCACATTCTTTTCTCCCCCAAGTAATGGCTCCACCATCACAACCTGATATTTTGCCACACGGGGCTGTCTCAATGGCTGGAATCTATCTTGCTCTTAGCTTTATAACTCCACTTAAGGAGAAGAGAAACAGTCTTTCATAGGAACAGAAAGGGCTGGGAACAAAAGCAGCTCGGATGTTTCACTGCTGAGCCTTGAACGTAATCCTTGGTTCAATTATGAGCTAGCTTTTTTTTTTTTTTTTTTTTAATTTTAACCTGTCAGCCAGTTTGCCGTATATGTCAGCATAAAAATAAAGAAAATGGCAAAATGAGAAGAAATGTGGTGCAGTTCTCAAAGGAACAAATAACTTGTGTTATTGGTTAAGACCGTACCAACATTAAAAAGCAGTCCCTGTGAAGAAACTTTCAAAAGGGTATCATCAGCCTGGACCCAAACAGTGGCTGAGGTTAATCTCTTCCAAGGCACAGCTACAAAAGTTGGAAGCCTGTAAAGGGCTTGTGTCCAAAAAAATCAATTTCTAATTTGAAACAAAATCATTTTTGACTAACAGGGGTTCAGGACCCATTACTTTTGCTGTATAGTGTGCTGACATTTCACACTTTCTGTTGTGCACAATGAATCCTAATAGTCGTTTTATAACATTGCTACACCAATCAATTTAAGCAAGAGAAAGCCGTTACAATTCTGCAAAGTTTCAGGGGCAATTTTCACTGATGGTTTTCATTTATGGTTTTTTTCAGCTATCATTATTTTTTTTCTTCTCTTTTCCTCTTCCTTCAACCCTCTTCTTCTCAATTCTGTAGTGATGAAATTGAGATTTTTCACAGTTGGATGGTGGGTTTTGTTCCTTGGATAGGGATAGTCCCCCAAACGTAATTCCTTTTCCATAGATCTGGGGAAATGTGGCCTCTCCTTCCTTCATTCATTTTGTTTTGTAGTACTTAGGAGAAGTTACAAGCTGCATCTGGCTATTGCATGTAGCAACTGAGCTGTGCCTATGCTGATTTAGGAATCATAGTGGTCAGCATAATGTCTGAAGATGGTGGGTAGCTTTTGCAAACACTTACTGGGACTGCTACCTTTGAAGATGTTGAACAGCATGGTAAAATTTAACTTATAAACATTGGCATTTCTGTGATACCAGATAAAGTTCAAAGAAATGCTTTCAAGCTGTGGAACAACCTCAGGTCTATTACTGATTTGAATGGCTTGTTTATCACAAGGCAAATTACCTAGCACTAATCACTGAAGTTGAAGTCTTCTGTATTTAGTATGTTTTTAATTGGCTTCCCTCTGTTATATGTTTGGAGTCCTTTAACAAGCACACACGTATACTTGTGGTTTTTCCATCTTGGTGTTTTTCCCATCACCAGGGCACACTCTCAAGCTTCTTAATTGTATTTAGCTCTGGACTGCTTCTTCTACTTCTTCTGAATCTTTTCATCTGTTGCTGACCTTGGATTTGTGCTTTACAATTATTATTTTTTTATTAGGACGCAAGTATGTAGCATCTCAGAAATATAAAACAGTTTTCTGTGGTGAAATTTATAAAAATATGGTATTTTCTTGCTGTATCAAAGTGCTGAGCCAGCAAGCTGGGGGTCTGTCTTAGACAGAGTGCAGTAGCTTTTTTTTTTTCAGTATGGGAGAGAGGAATGAAGTCAACAAGATGACTGAGGTGTGGAGCTTGATGTTATCTAGCCACATAGCTTAAAGTGGCCATTTGGTCAGAAAACAGCAGTGCTGAATTCTGTACACAGGAACACATCTACTGAAAACTTCTTGAGAGTCAGATGTTAACCTGTTACTACAGAAGTTTATTTTTGTCATGCCTTTATCTGTCTTATGTATTTCAATTGTATGTTTTTCAGGATGGGGACCCTCTCCAAGCACACTTTAGTGCTTTGCCAAGTGCTGTTTTGGGCCTTTGGCCTCACTATATAATGTCCTTCTACCACTGGGAATAGTGGATGTGCCAGGGGGATGATGCAACCCATGGCAGTGTACCTGCATGGCAGCATAGCCAGTTGTACCATATTTTGGTGGTGTCTTGCTCAGCTACCTTTGTTTTCTTTACATTTGTTTTTGTTGGGTTTTTTTGTTGTTCTTTTTTATGATGTGGGGTTTTTTAATTTTATTTTTTTGTTGAGAGAAGAGAAAATTATTAGTTAGGAGACCATCCTTATGGAATGGTAGAAAGCTCTACTGCCCACAAGACTGCTCACTTTTTGTGAGTGATTTTGGAAAGGATGATTTCTTAATAAACCCAGTTTTTCTTTTTCACTGCAGATACTTAGTAATGGGGAGAAGAGCATTGTTAACCTGATCCCATCACCTCGTGAAGGGAAAGGGGCACTACTGCTCTCCTTTCAGGATTGAAGCTTATTGGATCAGTTTAGGCAATCAGCTTTTATTCCCTCCTTGTTGCTTTTTGACTCATATTTCTGTCTGTTCCTTAACTTTTATTCCTGTGCTTTAGCAAGTGTTTGTTTCTTGTAGCCAAACTTTTTTAGTTTTACCAGCAAAACTTTTAGCAGACTTAGCAATCCTGAAGTCTTAGATCTTTCCAGCAGTAAATTGTTTTTATTGGTGTCACCAGCAGCTATGTCAATTTGTACTAAAATCTAACAACTTGTCTAGTTAAAAAGCTCTGGAGTACAGAAATGTGTGTTTCTCTTTCTTTCTGCCCTGGAAAATTTTGCTTTTAGACTGCAGAGCTAAACTAGATTCTACCCATTGCATTCTGCAATATTGGACACTTCTCTACATTTCTGTTTTAAATCTTCCTCTTCACACCATTTCTGAAATAAAGAGAGATCTCTTTTTGCATCCCTTTGGGGGACATAGAATCTACATGACTTGGCATAGCATCCATAGCTTTCTTTTCCATAGTTAGAGAGAACGAGCCAGTGAAGGAAAAATATTTTAGCTCAGAGAATTTTTACTTTTCCAGAGGCTGATTTTTCTGTATAGTGTTTGTTTTTCAGTCGGTTTTCTAACATAGCTTCTTAGGGATTCAGGATCTGGAATGTCTTCTCTTGAGGGAAGACTTTCCTACAATTGAATAGAGCAATTATTTAATATTAGTGAACTGCTTTGAAGATGTGAAGTACTATATAAATGTTAAGTATTATGAATATCAGTATTATTCAATTCATAAAGATTTCTTTCATGATTATCAACCTAGATTTCCCTTTGCTTACTTTCATCCCATTACTTTTTGAACCAGCCTTAACTGTATTTCTTCATTCTTAGTGTTAGCACTTTCAAAATGCAGTCTGCTGTATTTCCCCCCTTTCTTCATGTTTTAGTTGTCTGTTTCTCGAGCAGAAATATAGAGCTATTTGAATTTTCTCAAATGAGCCTTTAATCTACTTTAAATCATTCTTAGACCAAGTTAACCAAATTGAAAATTGTATTCTTAGCATTACCATTTAGAAGACATTTATAATTACTTTGGGGTAGCTTGCCTTGCAAGCTTACATCTAGTTAGTTTTTTGCTATTCTTTGCTGCTCCAGGTTCTGTCCATTGCTGTCAGGATTTAGATTATCGTACCATATATGAGCTTTTTTTTTATCCAAGGGTGAATGTGTCTATTCTTTTTCCATGTTTCCTGCTTCTCTGGATCATCTGCAAGGTCTCTAGTCTCATACTGTCTTCAAACACCTGCAAATCTAATTAATTTGCTGTCATTTGTATCACCCGGTTCTCTATGACTTTTCATAATAATTACCAGTCACTTTATAAATTCATTAACTAATTCCCTTTAGACCTGAAATATATATCCTTCAGACTAAAGAATCTGCATCTTTTTTCTCCTTTGATAATTTATTTTCATCAACTTTATATAGGCAGCTATTATACATCAACATGGTCTTCATCATCTCGTACTTGCCAATATTCTTTTTTTTTTTTCTCATAGAATATTTTGAAATTATTAATAGCTTGGCCATTTTAGAATCATTATTGATTTAATGTTCTCCATGTATTCACAGGCCTACTTGCTTTTTGGTGTTTCATTCCCTTCAGTTGATTTTCATGCCTTTTTCAAGATGTATTTTTAAATATTTTTTTGTTTGTTTAGATATGCACTTACTCAGCATTTCTTGCTTCCCTTGTTTTAGGTCTATGCAGCCTCACTGTATTCCTGCTTAGTATCTTTTCTTGTTTTCCATTTCTAGCCTCAGTAATATTTTCAAACTTTTTCTTTGAATAGCCCCCTTGAGGCTGTATTGGCCACTTCCAAATCCATATATTTTCTGTTTTTGAGAAATACATCCACTTTGGTATGAATGTAGTATGTGGACAGTGTCCTAGCATTTCTTGTATTAGGAACTGAATATATTCTCCCATGCTCACTAGACTTTTATTACTTTTGTAATAGTTTCTTAAAATCCGTCTGCCTCATTCCATTGTCCTATGAAATGGTTTCTAAATATGTGTTATTTGATCATAAAGCCAAAAGTCTAAGCAAGAGGCTTCCAGTCTTTTTATGCATACCTAGTTTCTCATCAAGGATTGGCACACTGTCAAGTTACCAGGGACATAAAATCAACATATACCCCCATGGTATTTCTAAGAATTCCATCACTGATAATTAGCTCCTTGTTAGGTGACAAGGAGGTTAGGTTAAGGAGGGCAACCAGGCTGGTGAAAGGACTCCAGCACAGATCCTATGAGGAGAGGCTGAGGGAGCTTGGGGGTGTTCAGCCTGGAGAAGAGGAGGCTCAGGGGAGATCTCATCACTCTCTACAACTCCCTGAAAGGAGGTTGGAGCCAGGTGGGGGTTGGTCTCTTTTCCCAGGCAACTCTCAGCAAGACAAGAGGGCAAAAGAGGTCTCAAGTTGTGCCGGGGGAGGTTTAGGTTGGACATTAGAAAGAATTTCTTTACTGAGAGGGGGATCAGACATTGTAATGGGCTGCCCCGGGAAGTGGTGGATTCTCTGTCCCTGGAGATATTTAAAAAGAGCCTGGATGTGGCACTCAGTGCCATGGGCTGGGAACTGCAGCGGTAGTGGATCAAGGGTTGGACTTGATGATCTCTGAAGTCCCTTCCAACCCAGCCAGTTCTATGATTCTATGACTTTTTTTCATTGCTTGGTACTGAAACACAATGCATTATAACAGGGCAGTAAGAACCCTTTTTTTTTTGTTAGCTTTCCCAGAATACATCTTAAAATATGTGGGGTTTCTACATTGTGTGTATTTGTATATATCTTAAATCAATGCAGTATTTTATATAATCTTAATCCTTTGGACATCTGTAAATTTTGCGCTGAAGCTGGAATTACAACATTCCTGTATTGCTTCTTGTTTCAGCATGGGTGATAGATTATGTTGCTGTTCACAGAGCTGAGAAATATTTAGGCATCACAGAATTACTTAAAGTGCAGAACACTGATTTGACTTTAATTTTTGCTGAGACTTGTATTTTCCCTATACTTGCTGTTTTGTTGTGTGATATTGGTTGGACAGAGGTAATTAGCCTAGACTCAAAAAGCCCAAACCCACAGGCTTTTGTGTAGTAGATCAGACTAATTCTCATTTGCCTATTCCACTTACCTCTGACTATCTGTATGCAAGATGAATAACTAAATCTTATCTATAAACCCCAGTTCTCAGGTTAATGGATGAAAGGGGGAAGATGGGTGTAGGACTGGCTGGCCCACCATTCTCAGGGGACTGTCATCAGTCCAGCTGACAGCCAGTTCCTAGTGGTTAACTGCTTAATATCAGTAACCCTGGGCAGCAGGACAGGATGCACTTCACGAAGTTTCCAGGCAACACTGACTGGGGTAGCAGTCAATATAGTGAAGAGTAGGGCCCTTCAAGGGACCTTAGCAGTCTGGGAGAACTGTTTGGTAGAAAGCTCTTCAGGTTCAACAAAGGGAAGTGCCAATTTGTTCAGCTAGGCTGGACTGATCTCATGTAATTGGATGAAGCAAGCACTTGGCAACTTACAAAGCAGTTTTGCAAGAAAGAACTGGATGTCCTGCTGGACAAGGAGTTAAACACAAGTCCACAGTGTGCCTGCGTGATGGAGTAACCAAACCTCGTACTGGTCCATAAAAGCAAAATTGTGGTCATCAGGATCTTTCCCTCTGACACTTTCCCTCTGATCAGCTCTGAGTAGACTGCATCTGTAGAGTTCTATATCTAATTTGGGCCTCTGCAGTTCAAGGAGAGCAAACTGTAGGAAGTCTAGCAACTTCCAATGAGGACAGTCAGGGTACTGGAGCATCTTGACCTTCTGGGAGAGTCTGAGAGAGCTGGGTGTATTCAGTTGTAAAAAGATGGTTTAGCACAGATCTTCCTGCTTTCTTCAGCTTCCTAAGGAGGAGACAGTGTAGAGAAGAGGGAATGAGACTGTTCTTGGAATCCATCAGCAATAGAGCAAGATTCAATGGCAAAAGGTTACAACTCAGGAAATTCTGATTATTTATACACCCCTCACTGTGAGGGTGGTCAAACACTGGAATGAGAGAAGTTGCTAAGAGAGGCTGATGCACTCTCAGTGGAGAAATTCAAAACCTAACTGGACAAGTGCCTTAAACCTGATCTTGTTGGCTCTGCTTAGAATGGAAGATTGGACTACATGACCTCTGGACTTCACCTTTCAACCTTTATTTTGTAATTCTATAGTTACTGGGAGGGGAGGAGAAGAGATGGTCTGACAGATCTAGTTCAATGACAGAAAAATATTGTTGTAGTGATATTTAGATTTAGAAATCTTACATTTTGTAGAATGGCATGAGAACTGCATCTGTGAAATGAGCTGAATCTTGTGGACCATTATAAGAAATTAAAATAATGCAAGTCTGTCAAACTTTAAACAGGAAGACGGAAGCTGTAGACTGTGACTTATTCTATGGATTTATTCTGTGTGATCCTAAAATTAATGCTATGCAGAGTGCTGTCAGCTGATGAGTTCTTTGATTGTCATCTCACTGTATATATACAGCACCCCAAAAACGTTGCAAAAATGTTGACTTTGAGTCCCAGTGTTGTGTAATAATGCAGAATCACAAAACATCTGTTCCAAGCTTATTAGCCTCTGATGTCTGGCTTGTCTTCACTTCATTCCACAGGGACAAGTTCAGGACCTAGTAAGGATGCAGCCACATTTCCTGTGCTGATAGGCAGCACTAAAGAACCTGGAACCACAGCCAGATCACCAGTCCAGCATGACAGTTTATGGTAAGCCACTAGGTAATTTCTGGTTTAAGAATTTGCAGACACAACTATCATATTGTTTTAGAAGCTGTGAAGGGGCTCAATTTCTATGATATTTCATGTTAGCATGAGCTGGGTAATATAAACTAAAAACTGCCATATCCTTCTGACATTTATAGTAAGCCTTAAATTGCTTGTTAGAATAAGAAAAGTAGGAATATGCCAAGTTGTAACATTTTAATTTTACTTAGATTTTGAACTGAAAGCATTTTATGTTCCAAGTACTGACATATTAATTACATTTGTAAATAATTTGAATGAATGGTGTTAACCCCTGTTTGGTTTTAAAGCCGCTTGAAGATTTTAATCCCTCTGTATTCAACCCCTGTCCCTCCCAGCTCCCATACTTTGTCAAATGGCCTCTCTTTTAACAAGTTTTGTACCAGAGTTATTTTATGTTTAATGACAAGCAACAAAATTACATTAAGTCAGCAGTTCCTGATTATACTATATATCTGCACTAAATGCACTGGAAAAACAGCATCATCACTTCTACTCCAATGAAGAAACAGAAAACAGCATTGTTGTTAGACTTAGGAGTCTAAAACCAACTTGCATTCTTTAGACAGGATTACAGTTCTAGCACTAAGTGCCTGGAAAAAAGCATCACACAATCTTTGCTTTTCTTTATCATATCTCACATTTTCTCATAATAAAATCTTTAGCTAAGTAACAAAGCAAATGCAGATTAAAGTATGAATTTGATGTATTTTACATCACTAGTTCGATAACTTTGTGCAGTAGGATGACAAGAAAATGTGACCATTCATAAGAAGAGTTAAATGTTTCTTGGAGAATGAGGACTTGAGTCAGATTTAATCTTCTCTTGGCCCAGTGGACTAGGAAAATGTATGCTTGATATCACCCCTGTATTCTTGGCAGCAGCTGGCAGTTTATTTCTTTCTGCGATACATAATAGGTGAAAAACCACTATCAGTATTGACAAATTTGTACTTACTTGCTATGGTAACACTTCTTATTTTTTCCTTCAGAAGGAAGGGATGATAATTCTGGGAGGATTTAAGAACTGAGATAGGTTGGGCTCTGTTTCCCTCAAGTAACTGTATTTTTAAACAAACAGAAACCACAAGATCACCTAAGCATTTCTTGTAGAAGCCTGGGTTATCTTTGTAAGCTGGTAATATCAGATAAAGAGTATGTAAAGATATTGCTTGATACTGGCTAATAGTGATCCTGTGATTCTGTGAACTTGACATTCCATTCAAGCACTGAGGAGCAGATATAATTATTCACATCATACAACAACTCTTCAGAATTTTATTCAAGAGGATTGATGGCCCATTCTTTTCCACAGAGGGCAGTAAAATAATTGTTGAAATGTGCTGTTAGAAATCATATCAGATAAAGTGGTCAGTAAAAGGAGTCTGATTAGCTGTCATCCTTAAGGGTTTATTTTACCAGCTGATGACAAATTTTGAAAAATACTGTATTTCTGGGGTGCTTTCTCCCATTCTTTCTCTCTGTCTTTCTCTCTATTGGTGCTGTAAGTATAATTGACCAGTTTAAGCAGCCATGTTGTGCTTTCCCTTACTCATGGCCTTCTCTAATTGAAAATGGTAAATGGACAAGTATTTCTGTGGAGACCTAAAGCTGATCCTATCCTTCATCAAAAAACCTGCTTGGGCAGCAGGTCACTCTCAATTTATCACTGAATGGTTATAAGCTTAGACTGCAGGTTTAACTAACTAAATTAATCAATATTGAGAATTATTGCTGCTTTTGTGCCACTAAAGTTAGGGTTTGTCAGCATGTTCGTTATAATCTGTGATTTGGAGGGGGTTAACAGCCTAACCACAACAGTTGGCACGGGCTTCAAACTTGTAGCACAGAGCCCTAGCCTGAGAGCAAGTTTATTTATTCGGCAGTACGTGTAAACCTAATTACTTTTGACTATTTAAATTTATAGGACTAGATTCAACTCATGTTTGTGCCAGCTTTAACTAGCACAAACCCTGGCACCCGGCAGTAGCAGCAATGGAAAGCCTGCCAGGAAGAAGGTGTTGGAAAGCAACAGAAGCTCCCTGCCAGCTCAAGGCATTAGGGTGCTGGTGCAGCTTCTGGGGAGGGCTGGCTGGATAAGCAGGCATGGCAGGTAGAAGATGGGTTGGCTAGATAGCCTGTCTTGGCAGGGCTCAACCAGAGGCTTCAGCGTGTTAAAACTATCTGCTGCTTGAGAAAGAATCACTGCAGTCCTACTTTCATCTCTCTCTTGGAATGAGTGACATCTGGGATGAGAAACAAGTGTCCCCAGAAGGTAAAGGCATGTGATTTGAGAGAGCCGTAGTGCTAGACCTGCAGAAGGACCAGACTCACAGAATGAATGTGCAAAAAGTGCTTTCAGTGGTATCTCTGAAAGAAAAATAGCATTTCTTTACCTGGCATCGTGAGTTGGGCTAATAGTGGATTTCTTTGCCCATCATGATTTGACTCATGACTGTTGCTGCTTTTCAGACTACTACCAAGAACTGAATGTTTGGTTATCCAGTGTTCTTCAGCCAAGTGGCCACACCTGCATGAGTGCCTTCAAATTGTGTTCATAGGAGGTCTGGAAAACTTTTCTACTCCATGTCCATATTTATCTAGACCAAAACTGATATGGTTAGGGAAAAAAAAAACCAACAACAAAATACCTCACAGGCAAAGTTGGAGCTGGGCAAATTTGGAAGATTAAATTTGTTCCTTGCCCCGAAGTCTAGTTCCTCTGACTATTTTAAACGCTAATTTTTTGGTGAAAAAGGACATCTCTTTTATAGCCATTGTTTTGCCTGGCTTTTTTGCTGCTGGAAGGGAGGATTTTTTGTGCTTTCATTTAGTAATGAAGAAGTTTTTACATAAACTACATCTTACCTTAGGTATAATCAGGAACAAAGGAAATGGTTCTAAATCAAAGAACTAAGCTATTCTTTTATTTAAACAAAAGTGTTGTAAATTGTGCTTTGTGAAAGACCATTTAATTTGATTAGGGTCCTGGTGCAGTTGTCAGATTCTCCCCACACAGAAACAGTTGTGTTGAGTTTGGCATAGTAAGTCCTGTAACTGCAGATAATCAAGCACTTAAAAAGACATAGGCAAGGGTTGTTCTGCTCACCATGGAAACAGATAATTCTCCTGTAACATTTTTCACTTCGGGCATCTAAGAAGTGAATTTAAGAAGAGTTAGGTAAATTAAGGGGTTGAGTGATAGTCTGGGATTTCGGCATTAAGCCTATGTTTTCTTGTTGCAGTTTTAAATCAGAGCTTTAATGCTAGCTGAATGCATTGTCTTGGAGTTAAGTTTTGTGTAGCCATTAAAATAAATGATTTTGAAGTTCCTGCAGTATGAGTACTACATTTGAGCTATATTATTATCTGTTAGACTACAGTGGCCTGTTGGAGTTTTTATAAACAGATTGTATTGTGTAAATTAGTGCTTAGGGATATATTCAAAAACAAAAGTATTTACCCAATTGCCCCGCACATCTCAGGTGAATGTGTATACAGGGACTTTTAAGCAAATTAATATCTGACGTAAAATATAATGTGCAGAGTTGTATACTTAATAATGCACACTGGAATAGTCTAGAGAAGATATGTTATGCTGAGTGTTAGGAAATACGACAGCAATGAGATTTAAGCTTTTGCCTTACCTTATACCTTTCAGATTTGCACATTGGATCCTTAAAGGTGGTTCTGCTTTTAAGATGATAATATGGACTTCCTTCTACTGTAAGGTTGAAGCAAGCACTGCCAAAGAAATGGATTTTCTTTTTCTCTTTAGGATAAGATGCCATTTGAGATGCAAAAGGAAGATGAGGAGGAAAAAAATTTCATTCCAGATCTAATTTAGGAACATTTAAAGGGATCAAAAGCGTGTTTGGAGAGGAATGATGAGTTAGGTGTTGAACATGGTAGGCAATGCAAGTTTTGCCTGCTCCCTGAGAAAGCCAGCAGCACAAAAAGTCCAATATAGTTCCATATGCAAGTGATAAAACCAGACGTTGGCAAATTAATCTCTCTTATTCACAGTGTAGGTTGTTAATTGTTCTCTCTGCTGGCTGTCGATATAATGTGAAATTTTCATTCCCCATTCAAGATGGAAAAAGTTGTGGCTGAAAATGTTAACATTTGCATTTTTATTTGTTGATTTATTTAAAGGACAGCCTCTCTTACAGCAATCCATCACTCAGTGACACCCCAAATATGAATAATGTATTGTAGACTTGTGGTTACAATGTGTAATAAGTGCCAGAGACAGTAGAAGAATGTTAACTATGTTGCAAATGTAATATTTATCGACTCATAGTTTATTGCTTTCGAGGTTCAATAATACTGACCATAGGACATTAATATCACTTATCTTGATTTTAGTTGGGCACCTCTGTATGTAGAAATAACTCATCTATCTCATACTTACAAAACAAATGTGAATTTTACAGCGCTTTGTAAGAAGTGCATTATAGGTTTCTTTGCTTAGTGCTCACAATTCTCCTTTTCTGCCTTCTCATTTACTTATATCTGACATTGATCCCACTCCAATTGCCTGACCCAAATGGTGAGCACCTCAGCACTATTCTAGAGGCTTTATTTTCTGGCTGCATTATGATTTTGTACCTCTGATGGTGTTTGGATCAGGTTTAACTTTCTGTTAAAGACCAGTTTGAAAAGAAACTTAGTTTTCTAGTGCTTCTGTCTGCAAAGATAATGGCTGAGAGTCTAAAACAGAGATAACTTCTCTTCAGGAAAGGCATGTGTAGCAAATATAAATTCTCTCTTTTTGCAGAATTGTGGCTACCAGAAAGAAAAATGTTTAATTATGGCATTTATTTTACAGAAAAATTTTAAATCAATTAATAGAAATACATTGTAGCCATTTTTTAAGATTGGGATTTAAAATTCAGTGGTTTTGCAATCCAGTGGTTTTGAGAGACAAAATTTTCTTGATAATCTAAGTTAAAAAAAAGTAAAATACAATAATGCAGTGAGATGGTAGGAAATCAATCAGTAGTAATCATTCCTATCTTTAGTACTTACTCCAGAGTTTTGCTTCAGAAACTGATACAGACTGGACAAACACTATTCCTTATCTCTGCTGTTCGTTTATGTCGACTAAAAGTTTTGATGTCTCGGGGGTGAAATGCAGATGTGAACCCAGGACTGGGACCAAAACCAAATTTAACAATAGGATTTTTCAAGCTTGTGTTGAAATCAGATTTCACCTATGAAGCCTGGCTCTTGGGAAACTTGGAATTGGGTTCAGCCATGAAAACGATAAGCCTTGATTATATTTCGTGTTGTAGACATCAAGTGAATTTTGAATTGACATTCTGTATTTATATCTGAGTTGATCAAATTGAACACATCATCAGCTTCTCTTTCTTTACTGTGTGTAACAGGAACACCTATTTGTGTCAAAGCAGCCTATCTTATTAATAGATGCTTTGCAGTAACAGTTTTGGTGTGTCCGTTGCTAACAATAAAAATCATATTGGGAAATTCCGACTTGCAGTGCCAAAGGATTAATGTTAATTAGCAAGTGTTGGCTGTAATTGTCACCCTCATTAAAATGCAGAATTATGTATTTCTTAGTTATAAATAACCTTTCTAATTGTACTTGATGTATGCCAGTTTAATCAAAAAGTACACTTGCAAACAGGCAGATATTTGCATTAATCTAGCACTGAATCTTTGACTATTTTTGATCATCTTTTATTCTAAAGTTGCCTAGTTGGGGGAGGCCTTTAACATATCCTTTACACCTTTTTTTTTTTTTTTTTTTTTTTTTTTTTTAATTCAGCTCTCTGGATATGACAGGATTTTGTATTAAAATGAGGGGAAATGTCTTCTGGGAATGTTTGGTGCAACAGAAAAAGTGTCAGTTTTGAAGCAGCTGGCAAGGTTTCCATCATTGAGTGGTATGACAATAACTTGACTGTAGTTTGAAAGTAATAATAAGCAAAGGAAAACAGAGAACAAATTATGTTATGAAGCTGACTGAACTCTTCTTAAGTCTGTTTCTTACCATCATTTCTATTGTTATCTTAATTACTTTTTTCCCCTTGTGCTTTTGCAGATTCTCAAATACCATGTTAAATATTAAGTGTATGTTGCTTCATCGAATGTGATTCCTGTTAGCACTTCTAATCATAGCAAGGAAAACTTTGTCTCAAAATACTCTTTAAAAAGAATGTTTTTATGTTCTTTCTGTGCTGTGCTCTGCCCTTTTGTCAAAGAAACCTGATTTAACTGTCTTCTCCCACAGATGCTTTGAATGTGCTGTGTTGTAGATTTTACACATTTGCTTGGAATTACTGTAATGACACTTTCTACAGAGCTTGCCAAATTAAGACCAGTCTTGGTTCCTTTCTTCACTGTTCTCTAAGGAACTGTTCTGCATGGTTCTCTTCCTTGTGCTGTTGCCACTTTCCTTCTGCTCCTTTTTCAGAAGAGTGTCCTCTTGATCTTTTTTTTTTTTTTCTTTTAGAGGTGGGAGGGATTGAGTAATAATATATACAGAATAACTGGATCTTACTTTAAAAAGCCATTCTCCCAAAAGATGGCTCTGTCATACCATGTTGCTTATGTATTAGTGTATTCCCCATTTTCTCTCTCCTTCATCTGCCTGGACTTCTCAGGCTGTAAACTCTTCAGGGCAGGATCCTGGCACAGTGCAGTTCCTTGCTTGATTGGTCCATTTAATAACAATGATTAACTGTGATGCTGGTATAGTTAGGGTGGAATTCATCTTGCTTATCTTGAGACAAATGAACTAGTTATTCTCAGGTCCTTTTAGGGTTGGTGACTTATATTAGGCTCAGCTAAATCAGCTTTTGGTGATACCTGTCTTCCTGTGGACATAAAGTCCAATAAGCCTAAAGTAACATGCACTGACACCTTATCCCTCTTGTAGCTGAATATGTGGAATGAAAAAGTTGTTTGCCATTTTTATTTTGAGTATGAATTGGAGGTGAATGCAGGGCAAACCTGCATGCTCTATGCTCAGTATCTTAATTTTTAGCACAGTTTTAATGCATTCTATATCAAAGGGCTTAGTTACTGAATGCTCTGGGAGAGAGAGTATGTATGTAGGATTGTGAACATGCAGCATGGAACAGTGGAAAGTAATCATGGTAACGTGCTTAATAAAAACTGTGGTGGTGAAAGGCTGGAGAGAATCCTTTTTAAAAGTTACATTAAGTGGGGACACTGCAACTCCAACAGAGGTGGCCAGGATATGATATTGTTTCTGAGATCTGAGCAGGGTCCTATACCCACCTGACAGTCAAACAGAGTGTGCATCAGGATATTGTCTCAGCAGACAGCCATAGCTCTATCTTCTCAATGATTTCCAGCTGATGAGTTGCCTACTTACAAAAAGAAATTCTCGCCTCTCTGTCATTTAAGTACATTAACCAGCACTTTATATTATTTGATTTGCCCCATTTCCAGTTTTTAATGTCCTTTTTTTTTTCCCTTCATGATAATCTAATTCTCTGCCTCAATGAAGATCTCCAGATTTTGTTTTTACTGTCATGAATAGTATAGTATTAGCAGTGAATGTTGTCTCATTATTTGTCCTTTCTCGAGGCCACTTATGAATGCATTAGAGAGTTCAGGCCCTAACAAATTTCTGTGAGGCTTCATTGATGACCTTCCTGGCCACTTTATAGCAGGACAATATTAATGTTTTCTATTTATTTCCTGCCTTTTAACCAGTTATCTGTCCATTAATAGATATTCCTCCCAGGTTTTGGCAACTTAAGTCTTTGGTGATAGATTGGCTGGAAAGCTTTTGGAACTCCAGCTAGACTGTAAAAACTGTCTTTTCCAAGTGCATAATATTTCTACAAATCTTGTAAATGTCTGCAGTGATTTAATATAAAGATTCTGCCAATATGTGATATTTATTGATTTTTTATTATAATATCTACCAGTCTGCTTGTGCTAAACATAATTTCATTTGTAGATTTCTGCATCATTCCAGATCACTTAAAAAAAACCCTTCATTTGTCTCAGAACTGAGGCAGTTTTGGGTAGTTACGTGCTACAGTTAATAGTTTAGTAGTTTCATACCTGAGCTTCTTCAGAAGTTTGAGGGAGTACGAGTTGATCCCAGCAATTTATTATTGTTCACTCATATTGATTTCTTCCCTAATGTATTTATACAACACTTCAACTTGAGACAGGTCTTCTGCTGTGTTCTCTGTGGCTTCAGAAACTTCCTAAGTTCCTGCATGGTGAATATGTGTCAGCTTATTGAGCCTTTCTTACCAGTCTTACATGGGTCTTCATAACTTTTTCTCCTCTTGGCTTTAACAGATACTTAGATTTCCTATTTTGTATATATATTTAAAGTGAGATTTGTTATTAGACCCTATGCTTTTAGCAGGATAACTCTTAGCTTTTCACTAGTATTTATGGGGGGGTTGCTTTATGGTTGTTTGTTTTGGGGATTTTTCTTATGGGTTTTTCTGATTGGTTGGTTTGGTTTGGTATTTTGTTGTTTTTTGACTGATTGATTTATCTATCAGTTTCTTCTTTGCTATTTTCTTTATTTGGACCTGAATGGACATGGCTGTCTGCTTTACTGCTCCACTTAACTGCTGTCTGCCCATTTCATCCTCTAGAAGTTTTTACCCCTAGGCTGTGTCTCCTTTCTTGGAGCCCTAGTCTGATGATTAGACAAATGTGTCTCATTTGCAAATGTTTTACCCTTTTGACTGCCCTTTTTTAACAGCCTTTCTCATTTTTTAATGTTGTTTCCATTTCTAAAGTGAAAGACTGCTATAGGAAATTTTTGTTCCATAGAGATGTTGAATTTTATGTAATATGTTTCTTTAACATGTGAACAGTCCATTGCACTGTTTAGATGTGGAGATGTCCTGGAATGAGGAACTCGACAGATTAGGACTATTCAGATTGGAAAAGAGGTAACTGTTTAGAATACTTTAAAATTTCATAAAATTAGAATTATCAGGGAACAGTTCTTTATTGTCTTATCTATTGGAGAAACTGGTAGCCATCAGCAGAACTACGAGATGGCACATTCAGAGTGTGCAACAATTAGGCAGAGATCAGAAGCCAAATTAGTTTGTATCCTTGATTCTTGTTGTCATTTGTGTTCCTAACTCCACATGCTACCAGATTGCCATTGTGGTTTTCTCTTATACAGCTTTTTAGCTGAAGTCATCCCTAATGTATGGATTGTAATAAGGATTTTTAAATAGCTACATGTTCATCTCTTAGCATCCTTGTTTAGACATTTCTGATGTGGGAAAAACAGTATCTGGGCTTAACTCTCTATCCCATCATGTTACATATCTGGAATTTGTTCTCTGACACAAGGGGAAGTAACACATAAAACAAACAGATTGGGCTCTGATTTTTCCTGGGTAGGGTAATGAAATAATCAAGGCATCTTCCACATTTGGGTAAAGAAAGTCATGGCAGTGTGTCAGTATAAAGACTATTCAACTGTTAAATACATTTTTGTTTTGTAGGCTTTCCAGCATTACATTTGGGAACCCTGATTCATGTAACTTAGATTTTAGTTTTCTGATTCATTTTTGAAGGAAATAAATTGTTGTTGGGGTAGTCCCTGGTTACAGATATTTTTCAAGCTGAGTGCACCAAGTTTTACTGTAGATGTGACTTTCCTCTCTTCTTAAACCATGCTTCCTTTTCAAAAATGCGCACTATCAAATATTGTTAAGTTGTTAAGAGAAAAAATTAAAAACATTGATAAGCTGAACATTTGAAGATTTTACTAAGTCACATTTAGCTGTATATTTCTCTGTGTTGTTGTATGTTTCTCTGTGTTTCTCTGCCTTGGATCAGTAGGGTGAGAATCCTGCCTTGTAAGGAATGAGCTTTGCACTTTTAGGCTGACTTTTTCTTTTGTACTTCCAGAAGAGTTACTGGAAATACATTACCAATAGTTCTTGTGCGTGTAACTTCTGTGCCTGTGATCACGAGATTGTGGTTTGAGATGAGCAGGGGTAGTGAAATCAGATTTCGTATGGCCCCCGGCATATTTCAGACCTATAAATATATTTTCTAGAATGTGTGCATGTCTGTCAGTCTATAAGATATCTGTGAAACATCATAATGTATAAGCAGCTTTATGATTTACGAGTTTGCAGGCTTTTTCATACTTCTGGAAATAAACTGCTTCCTACTCCATGCAGATTATCTGATAATTCAGTTGTTTCACTGTGTTACGTGTATTTGCAGTATAAAGGGTGTAGTTTGTACCTTGCTTTGCAAGTCTTAAGTCTGATGTGGCAAATTCTTGTAATTGTGTCTGTGTCCCTCTAAGTGGATCTGCTGGGAATTTTTCAAGCTCCACTTTTGTTCCAATGACCTTGTCCTTGCTGAGGAGCCTATGTTGTTCCAGCACTGCCTTCTCTTTTTACTGTAACAGGTGAAGCAATTCCTAGAAGGACTTTAACAGTGCTCCAGCTGCTGCTCATCCCAGCTTCTGCTTGCCTCTTTTAATTGCTCTGTGCATCCCTGTTCCTATCCATATGCTTGGAATTTGGAACCTGCACATCCACCTCATTTCATAGGCAGCAAACCAACCAAATAAGAGAGATGTCCTCTCCCCCCACCACCCCCCCGAGCTTCTTTGCCAAGTTCAAATCTCTTTCAATCTTCCTTTTCCTATCTCTTAATGACATCTCAGCTCCTAGATCTCTAGGCGTGAAAGAAAAGTATGCTTTCTTAGCTCAGCCTGCAGTGACAGCAAGGTCCTACTGTGATGAGCATCTTAAGGAATGTCTAGATCACTAGAATGTATAGGCCTATTGTGATTATCCGTACAATTTTCTTGCTTTCATTCCTTCTGCTTTGTTATGAACTTTTTAGCAGCAGACCATTTCTACCAGTGCACAAACCGTAACATCACATGACATTGACTTTACTCAAACCAGAAGATTTTTGTGCCAAGGTTGTAATATTGTATCATTACTTCATTGTATCTGTGTGAAAATTTTAATTTCACGCCCTGCGGACTTCACTGTCTCTGTGCACTCTGCTCGTGTTGTTGCATAGAAGGGTAAGTCCCTGGGTCACATTCATTTTGTAATGTGTGGTGCTTTTTTTTTTTTTAAAGTCAGAGTTCTGTTTCCTTTGAGAGCTGTTGCCGTAAAGTTAGCTGGGGATTTCTGCCAGAAAAATATTTGGAAGCTTAAAGTGAAGATACTAGAAATATTTTTACTATGTTTATTACAGTGTGGATATGGCCATCTTATTAAAAAAGAAATTTGGGGGGGGGGACTGTGTGTTACACTATGAAATATTTGTGAATTAATTGATGCCAGTGACTTGGTAAATTATGTGGGGAGGGGAGGAAAAACCCCTGTTTAAATATGTTATTAGTTTTACATACATCTGGTGTTTTACCAAGTTGCAAACCTTTTGGGGCAGAAGCCCTTGGATGATGTTTGGATTGTTTTTTGAACTTTCCTGGTTTGCAGGCATTGAGATTTTAAGCTTCCCTTGTAATACCATGCCTGTGCTGTATAGATAAGTCAGAGTCTGGTCCTTGCCCTTTTGTCATATGCTGTCCATGAGGCTTAATGTGTTTATGAAGAGAAGTACCCCACTACAGTGTAACAGAATAGCTGAGGCTAGAAGGCACCTCTGGAGAACATCTCCTCTGAGCTCCTGCTTAGGTTTCAAATATCCCCAAAGATGGAGACTCCACAACCTCTCTGGGCAGCCTGGAGCAGCATTCAACTACCTGCATAATAAGAAAGCTTTTTTTCTTCCATTTGAATGGATTTGCTTGTATTTCAATTTGTGCCCATTACCTCTTGTCCTTTCAGTGGGCACCAGCAAGAAGAGCCTGTCTATCTTCTTTACTTCCCTAATCAAGTCCTCATACACATTGATAAGATCACCTTGATCCTCCTTGACTCCAAACTGAGAAGTAAGAGCTCTCTCATGTTCCTTTCATGTCAGATACTTCAGTTCCTTGATCAGCTTTTTTGCCCTTCACAGGACTTGCTTGAGTGTGTCCATGTTTCTCAGGTACTGGAGAGTCCAGCAGTGGACAAAACACTCCAGCCAGGTCCCACCAGGGTGGAGTCAAGAGGAAGGTTCCCATCCCCAAACTTCTGGCAGTGCTGACCTTCACTGACTTATATTCAGTTTTTAATCTAGCACTACAGCAAATGTCCGGGTCTTTCTTGAAAAGCTGCTTTTTAGGCAGTCATCCATGGGATGTACTGGTGCCTGGGGTTATTCCTCCCCAAGTCCAAGTGCAGGACTTCATGTTTCTTGCTGTTGCATGTTCTTGTGGGCCCATTTCCTCTGCCTGTTGAGATCTCCGTATACTTTTTGGCCCCTGTGAGCCAAGAATGTACTCAGAAAAATATGGGAAAGAGACAGCATCAGTACCTTGAGCCATTAAGTGCCTTGCCTTATTTTGTAGTGTATCAATGACCTTATATAGTTTCTGACAGAAGCGTGGACTATCTGCAGGTGTATAGTTATCAAAAGTAATCCTGCAGAGCCCAAGATCATCTTTGCTAGTTACTGCTGGGAATGAACAAACTAAAATTTTTCTTCCCTGCCCATCTGTTCGGCAGCTGAGAGTAGGTAATTTATCTCAGTGGGACACCTACCACCTGTGTAAAGTTTTTGAAAGAGCTTGTTAGCGTGCAGTGGCTACAGCCAGGGGACAACAGGCCTGAGCACCTTGTACTCTGTTCTTTACTGCTGGCTTTTTCTGTAGGACGCCTTCTAACTTGGTACTTGCACAGTGTCAATCCCATTCAGGGCCTGTGCCCCTATGAGGCTTACAACAACTTCATCTCATTTACCATATGACAGCCTCTTGTGCCGACTGCGTGCAACTCCTCGCCAGCAGTCATCCCTCTTTGACATGCTGAACCAGACACTACCAACACACTGTATTTTTTACAGCTACTGTTTTATCTCAGTGACTTCTCTTGAATTATGTATCCTCATCTTTGATGTATGAAATCTCAGCTGATTTAAAGATTACCCCAGAGAAATTCAGCACACCTGGAAAAGAATGGAGCGAGGTAGTCCCAGCCCTTCCACACCAAGTGCCGAGTAGGAAGTTTTACAGCAACTGGGTACTGGAATACAACTTTTCTGGTAGTAATGTTTCTTCACTTGTGGTCTGCGCTCAAGCAATCAGTGTGTTGGGGTGCTAAGATCTTTCAGGCTCAGTTGCAACATTTGTTCTCAGGTAAATTGGAGTCAATGAGTCCAAAGAGCTGGCGAACAGGGAGATTGTCAGCTGTCCTGTTAGGGATAGGCACCAAAGGTTTCACTAGATAGTTTACCCAAAACCATGTGTGCCTTTCACTGTGAGGGGAGTAGAGCAGAGCAAGTGAATGCAAATCTAGCTGAAAAGCAGTTGTTATCTGAGGTATGTTATGAGGGAAAAAGAAGAAACTGAGCATAAACTCTATGTATAATGTCAGCAAAATACAGAATCACAAAGCATATAAAACTTAAGTGCTGTAGCCTGTGAAGCATACTTCAGTTTCCTCTGTGGGTGTTGTGGTCACTCTGCTCCCTGCAGAAATTAGACTGCAAGATTCTATTCACCTCTCTTATGCTAGCATAGCTGGCATAAAAGATTATGCCAGTTACTATGCTATTAGCATTAATGAAGTGATAGCAATTAAAAGCTGAGAGCAGCAAGCAGAGCTCATGTTTGTGCTGCAGTCTGGGTTTTTTGCAAGGCAAAGTAAGTCCATTCTCTGTATGTTAACTAGTACTATACTTCAAATTTAAATTTCTCAGGGCTTCTAGCATTTGAGCCCCAATACCTGTAAAGATATTCTCTCCTAACTTTTCTGGCATGCACCCAGCTTATGAACAGAGAACAGCAAGACTTTGTTTTTTCTAATAAATATTCTTTTTAAAATTGAGCCTCTGACTGAACACTTCCCTCTCCCTACTTGGTTACTTCTGCCCTTTCTCTTTTTCTCCTTTTCCTGCCAAGGGACTGCTAGCAGAAGCACAACAGCTATCATCATGGCCTTGCTGTTCCAGGGATCAGGAGCTAGAAGGTGTTTGCATTTATCTCTGGAGTGTAATTCTGACTGATAGGTTCTTATCAGGTTTGCCAAGTCCATCCATCCAATTGTCTATTTCTGTTTTGAAGACCAAGCAACCATAAAGTTGAAAACCGTGTTGTATTTTTGGAATCTGAAATTTCAGACAATGCATTTATGAATTATTTATGGGAAATGTGTTTTCAGTAATGTGTGGCATAAAATGGAATGAATGCGTATCCATACTTGCCCTGAACTCTCCAAAGTGCATGCTAATAAACAGACTGATAACCTACCATCACTTTTGCCCTGTAAGATTTACAGTGCAAGCACTTTTTATGTGGCTTAATTCAAGTCAGTTTGTCAACTTAAGGCTCTAGTGTTTTGTTTTAAAGTACAACTTGGTGAATGATTTTCACTTACTTAAAGAAATCTAACTGTGTTCTCCCCCCTGTTTAAACCAGAATTAGTGTCTGTAATTTTTTCTAGTCATGCTGGCACAAAGCCACACTAAATTATGCTTTAATTCACAATTAGAAGGAAGTGGCAAGTGTGCAGAGCTGCAAACTTTTCATTTAAAATGTCCATTATACAAGATCATGATTCTACAGAATGATTAAGATATTGAAGAATAATAAAGATATCTTTAGGGTTTTGGCCATTTAGAAGCACTGGGCTTATTTAATTTTTTTTTTTTTTTTTTTTAAACCTCCCCGAAACAGCTTTTTCTGTAATGACAGTGATACAGGACTCTATATTATTATAACTTGGTGTTTATTGGTATCTCAGTTGTCTAATGGTAACTTGTTTTCACTGATATAACTGACAGGGCAGAGATAATTAGGAAACAGAAGAAAGTGTGCACTGGATTTTGCTATTAAACACTCAGTGCTGCAGTAGAAGAAATGAAGCTGGCAAACAGGAAGATCTTAGAGATCCAGAGGAAGAGTTGGTATTTAGGTGCAGCAATTGACTGTATGTAAGTTATTACACCAGGACAGAAAAAAAGAAAAGTAAAAGGTAAAATAACTAAATTCCAAGTGTTTGCTGAGGCATCTCATTTTCAGGTTGTAATATTGAGAGTTTGCAATACCTATTCACCCTGACACAACAAATGGCATCAGTCAGGGAAGAAACACAGCCCCAGTGAGCCAGTGGAAGAACATCCACTGGCTTCCATAGGGTCATAATTCCACCCCAACATATACTTAAAACTACTGCTATCTGATTTTGTTCCTCTGCTCAATGAGGTTTTAAATCTTGCATAGCTAGTAGCAGTTCTTGCCACAATGGTTAGAAAGTCAATGAAAGCTCACAGTTCAGTAACTAAATGATGAGATAAGAAACTTTGGAATCATAAAATGGTTATAAATGCTTGACCTAAAGCTATGCAGATCTCCCAGTGACTGTACAATTGAAGCAAAATGTTGATTTATTATTGGGCAGGCTGGGAATTTGGACTGAGCATGTGAAAAAAGTCAGATTGCTAATCCATATAAATGTTGATGGGCTTTACAAGCTGGATGTCATGGAATTTTTTTTTTCCCCAAAGCCACGCCCCTTAAAATTGTTTTGTACTTACTTAGTACCCACATAGTTCCAAAAGCACACTAAGAAAAATAAATGAAACATGGAAAAGGGGCAACGCTGAGACTGGCAGTGAGGAGGTGAAGAACTGCTCTGTGACTTATATATGCAACCTTCTGTCAGAGGCATTAGTACATGACAAAAGAGCATGATTTAAAAGATATTTCATAAAATTGGAGTTTGCTTTGAGGGAAAAGATGCTTGGGGACAAACCTGTAAAAGCAAAAAATCTAGAAGAAAGGCTTTTAAGGCAGGAGAAGCAGGAGGACGAGGTATGGCAGAAAAGATGATGACAGCTTTGTTTTGGCCCAGAACAATAAGGGGTGAAGATCTTCCTGAAGATTAGCTGTGATGACAGAGTGCTTCAAGGGAATAAAAGCTAAGCATGCTCTGAAGTGTAAAGTTATTATGTAATATCATAGAAGAATCAGGGCCCCAGGTGCTGTACATATACTGAGGTTCATTTTCTGATCTGAAGAGCTTTCAGACTTGATGAGACAGAAAAGGGTGTGTGGGAGGCAAGAGAAGGACAATACAAACAAAGTGATTGCAGAGGTGGTTGTTAAACTCCATGGTAGTTCTGTAATTTCTTTTTTTTTATACTAAAACTTCATTCTAAATTATTCTTCTGTCACCGGGAGATCTGATTTAAAAGGTTTCTTTACTTCTCTGCACTCATGTCTTTGTTCACCCACCCCTTCCAGAATTATTACAACCTTAGTTATGCCAGTGCTGCCTGCAGCCATACCTTAAAAGAAAATATCTGGGATTTTTTAGTTGTGTTTTTTTAGCTACTAAAACCACACAGGCAAAAACAATGAAGAAGCCCTTTCAGCCCTTCCAGTAACCTAGCAGGAGGGTCTGAGCAAAAGGGCAATGAGGAACTAATAGGAAAGGTTGAGTTATCAGGAGCAGAGAGATTGTCTAACTGAGGACTGGAAGCACTGGGAAATAAGTGTGGACAGGTGAGGAAGGCAGGTGTTGGTCTGTGACTACTGGGTAGGTGAAAATGGCCTGTTTGTGTAAAAAGGAGGAACAAAGGCAGCAGTAACTCATATTGCAGTAATGATAGGTGAAGCCAGGATGAAAAATGAGGGAGAAAAGTCTCTTATCAGGCCTGCCTTAGGGAAAAAGTTTTTTGAGATGCTTTTGCTGGACCTAGTGTCCTTTAGTGTGCTAGCTTTCCTTGGTATACAAAGGGCCAGGGTCAATCCATCAGTGCTCAGCCTCTTTCTAAACCAAGCCCTCTTTAGCTTTTTACTACTGTTTTTCACACTGGCTTGGGAGGTTCATCCCCTAACACAGCCAAACATAGCTCCTTTTGGTCAGCAAAGATGTCATGTTTACTATTTTTTCAGATTCTGTCCAGATTCTCCCGTGCACGGTCTGCAATCTCTAATTCCATTTTCAGGAAGGTTTAGTAATAATTTTTAGCAATTGTACAAAATGAAGCATTGAGTTCATACGTGTTGTAGGTCTTGCAGCATACAGAGATTTGTATCCGTGTGGTGTGTCAGTACATACACATGAGAGAGGGATGTGCAGAGGAGTGGAGCAGCAGCAAAAGGGCCATTGTCATCCAAGTCCACACAGACAACCACTGCATGAGTCCTGGAGGAGCTGATCTCCTCCCTGCTTCTGTGTAACCCCACCAGGGGAGCGTGGTTCTCATTTCTGGGTGATCACATTCTGGAAAGATGTTGTCAGAGATCGGAGGAGAGCGGCAAAATCTGTTGCTCTGCTAGAGGTATTGATTTATGAGAGAAGATTAAAATACGTGTGGCGCAGATAAATGTTGACTGAGACTGGAGCAGAAGGGAGGAATATAATATTGTTCAAATACTTAAGGAGTATTTACACCAAAAATGAGACAGATTTCTCAGTACCATGATAAATCTCTAGCTATAGCTAATAGCATGAAGCCAGGAGGAAGAAAATCCTCTTTGTATATCTGTAGCTGACTATCAGAAACATATCCCTGTTTGTGACATGTACCTTTTCCTCTTTCCAAATTCTTAAGGGAAAATCCAAGGAACATTTGCAGCACTTACAATGCTATTATGTTTTCCTTAATTGTATGTTATATCTTTTCCGCTGGACTTTGACTTATCTATTTAGACTGTGTGCTCTTTTGCACAGAATCTGCTCTTAGAAGCATTATTAGAGTTGGTCTCCCTGATCCTGATCAAGGCCCTTTAGGTTATGCTGTAGCCTATAAATAAGTAATAATGGTAATGATAGTGTGAGATATATTTGGTTGTGGAATGGCTTCCCAAGGAGAATAGCAAGAGGCTGATTGTTAGTAGCAAATGTGAGGAAGCACACTGTGGGGAGCAGTTCTCCATCAGCAGGGAGATGGCTGGATGATCTAATAAGTCTTTTCCCTCTCTAGGTTATGATTCTGTGAATACTGCCTCAGAAAGTTCTCTGATACTGTAAGCTCTCTATTACGTGGGTGTGGGTTTTACAGCACTCTGGGAGGCTCTTGCTGAGGACACTGTAAATATATTCTCTTTTACATTGTGTGATGTATTTTAAATAAAAAGCTCAGATCTTTTTTTAATCGCTTTGAGATATTCTGCAGTCTGATCTTTTTCTCTAAGAATTAAGAAATTTTGAGATTCCTTTGGAAAATACAGACCCATTACAGACAGGAAGTATGTCCTAACCTGGAGTTTAAATACATGTGTATCACTGTTGAATTTGTTGCCTCCTGTATCCCACAGTGAAGTGTCACTCCTGAGTCCAAACCTGCATGAAAGTAAAATGGGAGTCTTTGCCTAACTGGCATTGTCCCTTTGTCTCTAATTCTCGATTAATCTTGTTCATCCTTTTCATATTTCAGCCTTCAGAATTGCACTTTTTTGTGTTCTTTATTTGGCATCTTGAGAGGCAATGCATGGAAATATTCCCTGAGATTGTGTTTTATTTACTGAAGATACAGTTCACACATGAAAGGCAAGATCCCCTGTCTTAACTTAACTGCAAAGTCAGCTTCTCTTTCTCAGCTTGCATTTCCTGTCCAACTAGTCCCTAGTGTTCATTGACATGTTCATCTCAGGCTTACTGGGCCAAATAGTGTGGAGGTTAAAGAACCTGGCTTATGCTCATGGAAAATAAATGTTCAGAGAATGAGAGACCACAGCTCAGATTTATGGAGCCTGGAAAACTGGTGACACGAGGAGGCTCCAGTGGACATAGTGCATTTGGTGTTTCAAAGGGCCTTACCAAGGGTCCATACCAAAGGTTTTTAAAGAAATCAAGTTTCTGCAGGACTGGAGGAAGAGTCCTTCCATGGATTTTCTACTGATTAAATGGTAACAGGCAAACGGACTAAATGTTCATTTTTCATGCAGAAAAAAACAGTGTTGAGGTCCCCTAGGAACCCACTGAGCTGGTTCTTCATCAGTAACCTGGAGCAAAAAGTAAACTGCAAAATCTCCTGGGTGACCTAGTAGCTTTGTGGATGACAGTAAGTTCTTTCAGAGACTGAAATGCTTTGTCAATAGCAAGAAACTCCAAAAAGGCATAAAAATGAGTGGACAAAAAAAGTAATTTGTCTAGGGAAGAGCCATCAACATGATGCCTATGTGATACTGAACTCAGAGCAGCTGGTGATGATTTGTGATCAAAAGCTTCCCAGAGCTTCATCAGAAGCCTTTCTGTACCCACATTTTGTTTTGTATTTTTGGTCTCTTCTTCTCAAGTGAGACATGGTGGGAGCTGGAAAAGGTTGCACAGGACAAT
Organism: Heliangelus exortis; assembly: GCF_036169615.1. Classification (NCBI taxonomy): domain Eukaryota; kingdom Metazoa; phylum Chordata; class Aves; order Apodiformes; family Trochilidae; genus Heliangelus; species Heliangelus exortis. The sequence goes on along the minus strand of NC_092454.1, from coordinate 8,579,462 downwards.
TAAAATGATCAAGGGAATTAAGCAGCTGCCATACAAGGATAAACCAGAAAGCTGTTACTTTGGATAGGAAAAGACTGCATGAGAAAATTGTCAGGGTTTGCAGTGTTGTGATGGGTAAGTTCAGAGTGCAGCTGTTGTTGACCAGATCCCACCATGTGAGGGAGACTAACTACAGTCCATCCTTTAAAAACACTTGATGACACTAGCAGGATATCAGATTAAAATGGGTGAACAAAAGTATATCTTTCAGTAGCAAAGAACTTCCTGAGTTTGCTGTCGCAGGAGATTGTGGAAGCAGTATGTTGAAAAAGGAATTAAATTGGTGGATGACAGATTGATACATGGATGTTGAAAGGATGAGCCAGGGGCATAGTTCTAGCATCCCTATTGCAACAATTCTGGATGCACAAATAAAGATGTCAGAAAGTGCCAGATGGACTCTTTGATTTGGTAGAGTTCTGCTCTTCCATCAGTAGAGCCTGGGTGAACTTGACTGATCAGTCAGCACAGCCAGTTTCTCCAGATAACCTCAGAATACATCACTAGTGTGGTGTCTTCAGGTTTGTGGTTGTTCAACTCCTGAGGCCACTTCTTATCTGCATCTGTATTTTCTCCACTTTGGGTTGCCCAGTTAGCTCCATTCGAGTACAGATTTGATATTTGGTTTATGATAACAATAAGCTCAGTTTCCTTTTCTGTAAAATGGGTCTGTTCCCAAGGTCTTGAATGTGTTTTTAGCTGTATTTAGGATTTGTAAAGTGCTTGGAGGCAGGCAGTGTTTATGAATACAAAATAGTGTTAGGCTTTGTACTTGGGCACAATGCTGTACTGTAATTCAAAGGCAATTCATGTAACATTAGTAAATCACTTTGAACTTTATGTTCAAAATATAAGCAGTAGTATAAAAATAAACCTTTTTTATTTCTTTTGCTATATACAGTTAAATAAAGTAAGCTCATACAACTACTAATCTCGAAATCCGTATTACCAGTATGCTTTGTGGAAATGCCATCACCTTGCAGAAGAGACATTCTGTGGGTTTTGTACACACTTATGGTTGAAGAATAAATTTCAGAGACTGTAAATGAAAAGATATCTCCGAACATAGTGATCAAATAATATCTTCCATTGCTTGTTGAAAGAGATATACATATATCTCACTGCCAGACTGTTTATGACCCTAATAAGTTTTGTTATTTTGCCTCTTAGGGAAATTCCTGCTCCTCCAAATATCAAACTTGTTTGGGGTTGTGCTGGTTTTTTTCAGAAAGGAAAAAAAAAATATTATTAGGTAAATGGGACTGTGCAATATGAAAATACAATATTGTACTTTAAAAATTGAACAGCATGTAAGAAATATAATATATTTTATCATCAATGGGAAGCAGACAAACATTAAAAATTCAATGACATATCCCAAATGTCTGAATGAATAAATGAACAAATATTCCTGTTCGACCAGTAGATGCAAGGATACTCTGTGCTTACCTTCAGGTGCACCATTTTCTCTAATATCTTGTGCAGTAATGAGTTGTATGTCTCACTTTTGCATAATCTGACCATTTTTTAGGTACCGTACATTGTGGGACTGAACTCTGATAGCCTCGTAATTTTTATTAAAGAAAATAGCAAGTGGTTTCAGGTGATTTCCCAGCAACCATCCTGGGAATAAGTGGTCTTACAGTTCCCAGAACATCTTTGCATTTTTGCCATAAAAATGTGAGTCTTACTTCAGTTGGGAGCACAGTGCAAAGTCAGATGCACCTGTAGATGTTCAGAGAGTTGTATTCCTGTTGCACAGTCAGTGAAACAGAAATACCAAAGAAGGAAGGATTGGGCTCTGTGCCAACCTGCGTTTGTTTTTTCTGCTGTTTTTAAAATGTGAAAGCTTAATGAGCTGTTCTGAACCTAGTGCCTTCTGATGTTTCCTGTTACCTTAGTTAATTCTCCATTCAGAGTTTATAAACTCTTCTAGATACTGAATCAGGAGCCAATGATGGAAGTTTGTGATAAAATTTCCAAAACCACTGTGGTGACCAAGGAGCCAGATTTCCAGCCACCTGTGTTATTTGTAGAGAGGAGATCAAGGGATTACAGCCAGAGCACTGTGCAATGCCTTGAGTAGGTCAGGTGTCTGCACCTACCTGGATGCTGGCTTGATTCTGGTGCTACCTACTCCTCAAATAGCTTGGGTATCTCTGTGCTGCCCTCTGAGCCATATTTGGAGTATTACTTTCTACATTAAAAGCAAAGGTCAAATTTCTTCTTTGAAGGAAGTGCTTCAAATCTTACTTCTGTTTGCATGTGGCCCTGCCTTCATCATGCTTTGTACACAAATTCTTTGTTTCCTCTCCCAGTGGAAATTTTTTTTTTTTTGGTCCTTTATGATGAGATTATTTTCATCAAACTTTAGCTGTCTAAATAGTTGGACTTCTAATCCAAATTTGGAGAGTAGACTTTACAAATTTTCTTCTCCTGTGATTAAACATGCAGACGCTCAGGCTCATGAAAGTTAGATGAAAAAATACACACGGATGAAGTGTCAAAACCAGTCTTAGAAAAGAAATTGTTTTCCAGTCTGTTTCCAGTTGACTTTCCATCCTTAAAGGGACAGTTTCCCACCTCATTTTCTTTCTGTTGAGAGGGCAAAACCCATAAAAGAAAATGTAAGTATCTAGCACCAATGGGACATATGGTTGCTTGGTTGAACATCTATACGTGAGGAATTTCTGTATGTGGCTTAATGTACAGTGCTGATACTTCTGCAGAACAGTTGGGATTTTTTTTCTCCTTAGGCAGCATGAACAATACAAGAGCACTCCTCACTTTTAACTTGCATTTAAAGAACATAGACTATCAACAAGCCAGGTTTGCCAGATCAGTGTTTCTGTTTGAAATGTGAAATGTTCTGACTCTTGGGTGCATAGTTCTGCAGCTTTGACTTTACAGAACCCACTAAATAGCATAATAATAATAATAATAGTAATAGTAATAATAATAATAATAACAATAATAATAATAATGCCTAGTTTTATTTATGCATTTATTCAGATTAAGCTTGGAATTCATATCCTGGTTTTAGTGAAAGTTGCATTTCAGTATTTGAGCATTCTGACTGTGTCTCTTTAAATATTTGGATACAAATAAATGGTGAGAAATTGTCTGCAAGCTTCAAACCATTCTAGGTTTACTCTGTTGCCTCCAGCCAGATGCTGTCTGATGTTGCCTAGACAAACCAGGGCAAACCATTATCCTGGGATTAAACACTAAATACCTGCAAGGAGCATTCTCTTTATCAGATAGTGCTCTGTTAGCAGAGTTCATTCACTTTATTGCATATATAACTGTGGTGTCAAATAGACTGATTTACAACACCTGGTCTTTTACATAATCTTTGCTATTTGCTGTGCTTGTAATCTGCCAAATCATTTAGTCTTCCTGATAGCAGAAATGCTGTAAAACTTAGATAAACTTGCAGAAGAAATGAACTTGAAGGTACTGCTGAAATCTAGGGCCTGCACGTTTGCTGTAAATGCACTGGCTGGTTTGGTTTCCCCCTACCTAATCTGTGATTGAATGTGGCTGCTGGAGAAATTGAAATTTTATGATAGCACTACAGTCTAGGGAGATAAGCATTTGTATGCTAGACTAGATTAATCTAAAAAGAAGTTTTAGGTGTGGCTAATGAAACCAGTGTGTATGTTAACAGGGTTTCTTTGGGGTTCAAAGCATCTGTGTATATCTGTATGGAGTTCAAAATTTCTCTACATGAAAAGTCTAATACAGCTGTGTGCTAGTTCTCGCTATCACTGTGGCTTTTTCCATCCTATGTTGGACCTAGCTTTAATGAGTTTCAGTTTTACTTTCCAGATGCTAAAACAAACAGCAGACCCCTCTAAAATGGTCTTGCTGGGCTACCCAAAACTCCTATATCCTGAAATGTTTGGTTAGAGTAAGTGTAAGGCATTACATTTGAATAGGGTTAGCTGCTTACATAGTCCAACTGAAAAAAAGCTAAAACTCTTTTTTTTGTTTGTTTGTTTGAATCTCTCATTTTTGGCCATTGAGGTGATTGAGACAGATAATAGAAAGGCACATATACAGGCTTAAAATGTGAAAAATAAATTTGCAAAATGGTGTTCTGATTAGGTGAAATGCAAGCTAGTACATTCACAGGAAAAAGAAACCATGTATAGAGGACACAGCCCTGTGAGGCAGTAATATTGAATTGGACTGTGTTAGAAATTATGGCAACCCTCAGACTGGAAGAAACAATGGAAACTGAAGGAAATACAAGAGATGACTTTCCAGGCAATTATAGTGTCACTCCTGTGGTTGCCATCAACATCAGCATTAACTCATTGGTACCACAGTTAACTCCTTTGAGCTGAGGAAGTATTTCTGTCTCTCAGACATAACTATGTGTTACCTTGTCATTTGTGGTCAGTTTTGTGATGATGGGTGGGACATAATACTCACCACTGGAGCTAATGAAGGATATTTTGCCTGGCATTGCTAATTTAAGAGAAGGAAGTCCTGATGCTGCTGCCACATGATGCTGTTGGACAGCACAACTGGTATGGGAAATACGTTGGCTGTTGCTAATCCTAAATCAATAAACTGTTGTGAATATTTGTAGTTAACAGCTGGTTTTCAACAAGTCTGAGTTGACTTAGTTGCTTAGTCTTCCTAGACTCCCATTGTTGTGAAAACAAAACCAGAGGCTTTTCTAGTCAGGAGTCAAAGCAGAAAACAGATGGAAATGTTTCCTCACCCAGTGGGTGAACTTTGGCTTACAGGAAAGGCATTCTGTAGAAACCATCCAGCTACACTGATACCTTAGGCTGGATGCTGTGAATAATGCTCTGTGCATGCAAGTCATTGAATGCATGCATTATTTTGGTGCTGGGAACATGGGACAGGTTGGTGCTAACAACAGCATGGAATAAAGAGGCAAAACTTTGGAGAACTTTGGGGTAAAACTCTTGAGTGATATCTCTCAGGCTGGAGATCAGCCTCCTTGGGGAAGCAGTGGAAATGGTATTGTTTAAGACATTTAAAATTGGACAGGATAAAATATATTGTAATGATCAATCCTGTGCTGGTATTTAGATCAGGTCTTGTCTCATGTGAATATTAATAGGCAGTCTCTGCAGGAACTGCCATTATTCAGTGTGCTTTAGCATCTAACACTGGCTTACAACCTCTCCCCACATCTGTACTCACACTTAAAGGACAGCCTGAATAATGCTGAGCACCTTTGCCTTCTCTCTTGGTTTCTGAGCTGTTGATTTCATATTGCCTTGCTTAGATTATATTCTTTCAGTGCTTCCACCAGACAGACTCCATACAGTGCACAGAGATTTACAGGAAGCACGTGTAGTTTGTGGCAATAATAATAAAGTCACCTGCTATTTTCAGATCCCTGGGAAACTAAATCAAGTGTAGAGGTCTATTCAGAAAAGTGCAGCATGTATATAAGTCACTTTACCATTACCTGTGTGGGTCTGTCTGCCTGGTGCCTATTCAGTGTGTCTGGCTGTCTGTCTCTGAGGTCTCCCATCAGTCTCCAGAATGTGACCAAGACATTACACACCTCAAATGCAAAAAACTGATGGAACAACTTAAAATAACCTGAGCACCCATGCTTCTCTTGACTCTTTTTCACTACCCCTGTGTTGGCATTCTTCATAGGAATCCAGACAACAAAATATATTCTGTGCTGGTGGCCACCGTCAGACAAATGTAGGTCTAGTATGAATTATGAAGGCAGGAAGACTGTATTGAATTCCTGTGTGTTGCTGTCATGCTTAATGGAGTTTTTTTGGTGTGTTTCTGTAGGTATGAAGCCTGTCACTTTGATGTGGTTGAAGCTATGAGTCCCATATCTGCCCCAGGACACCTCTGCAGAGAATCTTACAGCAGGAACAAACTGCAGACGCCTCGTCACGCGATCCACAGGCCATCCTCTTGGTACCAGATGCCTCACAGCTCCAGAAGCAGAGAAGATGATCTGAAGGAGAGCCAGCTCCTTGAGGAGATTTTCTTCATTTGACATGCCTCATTGGCCTACAGTCCTTCTGTAGAATTTTTTAGGTTTTTGTATTGCTGATTTGTTTGGGTTAAAAGTGCCATCTTTAAATTATTGGAGTGGCAACTGCTTGTCTTCCCTGTACTAAAACATAGCTAATTAGCATTCAGTTTCATTTTGGGTTTAGAAACCATGCTGCAGGAACTTTGTTGTGGTAGACCAGTCAGAACATGTTAACTTTTTTTTTTCTTCAATCTTTCATGTGCCAAGTAATCATTCTAAAATAGAAATTTTTTTTAATCTACAACATATTCTAATAGATTGAAGTCAGAGTTTTGCCAGCCTCATAACAGAAGTATATTTCATTATTGATTTTTATCTCTAAAGCAGTTTGCCAGAACTGCCTAACGCTCAAAACCCACCACATTCAAAGTAGATTATTTTCTAATTAAACAAGCCTGTTTAAAACCTGGCATATTATAAAGGTACAAGCACTTTAGTACTTTTTCCCCTGATTTTATGATCTACTTTATCCTTCGACATTCTGATATTTAACACACTGGGTTTTTAGGGGATGTATCATAAGCTCAACTATCCAGTGTCTAATAACATTAATAGATGATGTTGCAGCTTTATATACTCAGCATCCATTTGAAATATATTCTTCATTAAATCAGTGCTATTTAACAGAGTTTATGTGCTGGGTAACCTAACCCTGAAATATCTGAACACAATCAGACATTTTAGTGGTCCAAAACCTATCTGATGTGCTTTTCAAGATGAAATATATAGTAGTGGTAGTATAAGAACAGTCTTAAGACATTTTCACTAACTTGCACTATTTTGATCCTGTATCCAGGCTCCATTGTAAATAAGACAAATCAGTAATTATTTCCACTAGCAGCTCTCAATGCACATTTCCCTACTGGCTTTAATTATTCATGCTGTATCTATTTCAGTTTATTTAAATGCACTTCCATCTACTGCATGTACTTGGTTATTTAAAGAAAAGTGCCGAATTGGTAAAAATGACTGCAGATTACAGGATTAATGGTCATTTTCTCCACAATGCAGTGTTCTTATTTTATTGTAACAGTAGCCACCGGCATGTGTTCCTAGAAATATGAGGATAAAATACTCATTTTGCACGGTAAAATTGCAGTGAGTGAAAGGTAGAATTGAGCCACTCCGGGCAAGTTCTAGGCCATCTGCTCCCAAACACTACTTTGTGGGCCAGTACAGCTTTTCTGACAATTCTTTTTAGGCAGCCCTGCTTATCTTAACGGGAGTGAGTTGCTGTACTGATCCTTGGGGTATCATGACTTGGCAGTGAGGCCCGTGGTGCATCTCTGATGAGAGCATCAGTGCAGGGTGTCTAACACCCACCCCTGGCAGTGCTGTGCTCAAATGGCAAGGAAATCAAAGCAGAGTGAAGGGGAAAATGAACCCCAAGTTACTCCAAGCTGTTTCATGAAGGCACAGTCTTAATCACAGGTTAGATTATAGCCTTTTCCTGCATCCCAGATGAATTTTAAAAGCTGCTTGGAGGAGTTTAAAGGAGGGCAGTGGTATTACTGTACCAGAAAATTACTACTGTAGAAAGGCCCTGCTTGGTCTTTCCTGCTGTCAGTGAAGTATTACTGTTCTTTCCAATATGTCTGGCTGCTGCTGAATCTCCCTCTTGTTCTACTCCCCCTCCTAAGGCACAGGTCTAAAGCCCCAAAGATGTAATCTAGGCTTTAAGAGCTGGGTGTAGCTTGTGGGGAAATATCCTCATTCTATTGGGTGAGTAGTCTGCTTCTTTAAGATGGCAGTGAAAAGGCAGAGTAAGGAATAGGAAAATGTACAAGAAGCAGCAGAAAAATGTGGAAATCAGTGAGGAAAGGGCCATCATAGACATCCTAAGCATTTTTGGTTGTTTTTTGGTGTTTTTAAGTTTTATTTGGGTTTTGGTGGTTTTTGTTTGGGTTTTTCTTTAGTGAGGGTGGGAGGGCGTAAGATGTGGCTTTTATAAAGGAACAGATCTCTTACTTCAGTCCAAAGGTCTTTAACTCAATATTAACTTCAGTCCAAAGTTTTCTCTACTCTTTTCCTGTTTGACTGAAATTTTAATTGCCATTTCTACTAAGTGCTAACTGACTTTTTGAAGTAGTGGAAGTACATGTATATTTCTTGAAAGGTACCTTTGTGTGCCCAATTGAGAAAACTGCTTGGGAGTATTCTGTTCTATGGTTCTTTGTGGGTGCCAATATTTAACTGCTCTAGGATTCCTTGTGATCCATTTTGTTCATTAAAATTATAATTTTGATGCCAAGTTTTGAATCTATATTTTGGTTGTAACTCCTTAAAAAAAGGCATTGTTACAAGCTACACAGGAGGAATACATTTTATGAAACCAAGAATTCTAGAATGAAGGTGATTGAAATGTCTGTGAGATGTGGACAAAGAAAAAAAAGCTATTAATTTGGTAGCCCCAGTGAAAAATATTTTTTTATAATGCTGGCTTTTACCCTAGTTATCAGCAGTATAATAGAAATAGTGTTTAGCAGTCAGTGCAAGCAAATATATTTTGCCACAAGGCACTACAAAGTTGAAGTTATTAAAACATTTATAGCCTTAGAAAAAAAAATCAATGGTTGTCAAATAGGAAAGGACAAAATCAGTAGTTGGGACTGGGAGGGGAATTGTTTTCCATCTGCTAAAACAGTAGAGAAAATGCAAAAAATTAAACTAGCAAAAGCAATCACTTGACAGTGTCCTTTTAAGTTTAAACTCCTGTATTAGGAAGCTGCCACTGGGGAGTTATGCCAGCTATAGATTGTTTGTCCAGAGTGCTCCCAGTTAATGTGCTTCATCTACACATCAGGCTGTGTTTTACATGAGACTTTGTGGAGCTACATAACTTCTGCTGAGGCTCCTCCTCGTGCCTTCACTTTGTGTTCTTCCTGAGTGGCTCATACCCAGGCATTTGCTGAGCGTTGCTTTTGTGCACCTTCCACATCATGGACCTGTAGCAGTCACACCCTTCCTGCTTTCAGCCTCTCCGTTCTCACTGCTGAATCCCATCTTGAGTATCTATTTATACATCTGAGTTCTCAATCTAATAAATTGTCCGGGGGTTTCCTTTAATCTTCCAGACTTCTGTTTATTTTAATTATCTCCTAGTTTGCTTTGTGCAGCTTAGATATCAATTCTGCACCCGACAATATGTTCCATTTTCCACATCATCATATCATGCATATTCTGACTCTCCAGTTTTGATAAGGTGGCTGAGGAACCGTGTTTGGCTGTGAGAAGCAAAACCTCTTTTGGAGCATGAAGTGAGGGGAGGTCCCAGAATGCAAAAGAGAAGAGGAGGGGTCAAAAATATTGAATTAAACAGTAAGGAAGAAAGGATGCAGGTAAAGGGAGGAAAGGATGAGGATTCAAGGCTGAGAGCTCTACCTAAGGATGACAAAAGGTATAGGCTGATTGAAGCTGAGCCAAAGGTACAGATGAGTTGCTAAAATACAGTAAGTTGATGAATGCAATTTTATATTATATCCTGGAGACATATCTTAAAGTTCCCAAAAAAGGCTTTGACTCCCCACTGCTTTTCCAAATCATATTCTTGCATTTGCAGAGCTACTGTCCAAAGAATACCTGCTAAATCAGGAAAAGAAAAAAGTGACCTAACTTTAGCTGCTTCTTTTTACAGTAGCTAGGAAGGGAGGCCAGGGAATAGAGATGTAGAACAGGGAATAGAGCGTAGAACCTGGGTATAACTCAGGCTTGGACTCAATGTGGTTTTTAGTGTTGCAAGAATTTGAATAAGGGAGAAACAAGGAAAACAAAATCTGCAGTGATCCAGTGAGTTATGGAAGTTTGGTGTTAAGGAAGGGCTTATATATGCTTAAGAAAGAATGAGCCTGATGTATCTGAAAGATACCCCTTGAAAGCCCACATGAGCCCAGGGTTAAACTCTAAAAGTTGCTGTGGAGATTTTCTGAAATATGACCTCCAGGCAGTGTTTGCATTTGTACAGTCTGAGGGGGAGAGAGCACAGCCTGGTTAGTTAGAAACCTCCTTTTTCACCGTTACTGAATTTATGAAATTGTGTGCTAATTAGTGTATGATTTATAAATTTACATAACTGCATGCTACATAAGACAACATGGAATATTGAATGAGGTGATTTAAAGCAGCAAAAGCACAGAACTGCACTCGAACTGGCTGGCTTTCCTCTGGAAAATGGCTCTCCTGATCCATAGCTATTCCCTGCATCTCTGGAAGCCCTATCTGCTCACAGTGGCCATAAACCTTTTACAATGCTGTTGCTCCATGTAGTTGTCAGAGAGTAGGCTGCCTGGACTGTCTTGGGCATGGTTGTGTAGCAAAGCTTTCACTGCTGTCTTTGAGGAAGGGATTCAGAAGCACAATTTGGCTGAAAAGGAGCAGGACACTGAACTTGGTGTGGTCAGAGACGATGCTTGGTGACTCCCACTACTGGTCATAGGAGATGCTACTGTATCCCAAGGGCAGAAAGAAAATGGGGACATGAGGGAACTGGATTTGATTCCCAGGTATGGGAAAAGCCATTTTGCCTTTCTCCACAGCACACTTTGGGTCACACTTTGGTGAAGTATGTTTGCTACCACATCTTGGAAGGGTTGTGACTTATATTAGTGCCTGCAGCAGAAGGCGCTGGACATATCCACCAACAATTTGTCACTGAACTGTAAGCTGTCAGAGAAGAAGAGTATCGGCCAGTAATTTCCATATAATAGAAGCCAAAGCTTTCATAATTCATATATTTTGAGGCTTGAAGGGGTCATTTCAGGCACTGGGGACTAGACTGGAGAAACTCAGATGTTGCTGGCAGATGAAGCCCTGACATACGTGAGGTGAGAGATGGCCAGAGAGTCCTGGCATAGAAATCAATCCACAAGCTGCAGCAAGAGCCATAAATTCCTTGTTTTCTTAATTGAGGAATCATTCTGAAGATGTGAAAAAAACCCCAACAAATATTTTATTCACTCATAGCATTCAGTAACCAGTCTTAAGTTCATTCTTTCTGGTCTCCTGCCAGCAGAAGGAAGGAAAGTGAAAAATGGGAAAAAAATCTTTCCTGATTGCTTCGTGGCAAGTACCTAAAAACCTGCAGATTTTATTAAAGCCATTGTCCAAACACAAAATGTTAAGTGTCGTGAGCATTAAGGACAATTTGGGAACTCCTCTTCTAGGCCTGGTAAGGAAAGAAAGGACAAGAAGAATTTACCAACACAACTTGGTTCTTTCTCAAGAAGAAAGACAACAAAGAAGTTTCACTGAAATCTTACAAACACCTCTTCAAAATTCTCCAGTGTTTCGTTATCCTTGTTGCTGCAAAACTGTCTCATTTTGAGGCTGAGTTTGTTTAACTCTAATTTCCAGCTGCTGGACTTAGGTGCCCCTTCAGGAACAAGACTGCAAAGTTCCCCTCTTGTCAGACAGTAAGTACCCCACACAGTGAAAAAATCCCAGTTCAAGCCTTCTCTGATGAGATGAGGTTCTTTACACTTTGCCCCAGTCTTTGTTTTCCAGCCCCTGAATGATCTGGGGATCTGTTTTTAAACTTTCTCAAGCATTTCTGCATCCTGAAGGGTTTACACTAGAGCAGGTGCTGTTGCTGTGAATGGTGACAGCGTGGCCTCATCTGCAGAGTATTTCCCTTCTGGCCCTCCCATGAGCCTTGAAAGGAGGTGTCTGGCTTGGTACCTGGTCTCATTGCACTTCAGAATATGGCTCTGTTTCTTGGAATTGGGAAGTTTGTGAGCCAGACCAGGAGATTCTGCTAAATTTAGAAGGGCTGAGGAGGAAAAAATACGGTGAAGTAGAAACCAAGCAGGAAAAAAAAAAAGAAATAGATTCAATTTGGGATGGAGCATGAACCTTGGGTGCAGCATCTGTGAGTTCAGCCACCTTGAAAACAATCTGAAAGACACATGCTTGATGGGATGGGGGAGACCCTGACAGCAGAAACCCTTAGAAAGAGAGAAGTGAACAAAGCATAAGGTGATGATATCTGAAAGCAACAAAAACAGAGGAGAAAACTTTCGAGCTGCAGGTGAGAAGGCGATGACATCTCCAAATTGCAGAGGAAATGGCTCCTTGTCAGTAGGTCTGGTGCCCCTCTATTTGCACTGGTGCCTCCAGCACAAGGATCTCATTACCAGAGAGTTTACTGGCAGATTGGAGGGATTTCAGTGAGGAGTAATAAAAATGATCAGGGACTGCTAGAATTGACATAATGAGGAAATAAGATGAGAAGAGTCAGATATTTATATCTTGGGTGAGAGAGACAATTAAAAGGTAGGGTGGGAGATGGACTGGGTGACCTGAAAGCCTTGTCTGTATCTAATAACTTCTTGTCATCTGCTGAACAGAGGACTTGAATTTACCAGGGCTGTCAGTCTGACTCTTAGCAGCCCTACCTCCCCATGCTGAAAAGCTCAGGTGGGTGTACTATGTCTGTATTGACACTGTCAGAATGTCACTGGTGCTGTACTTTGTTTAAAAAAATAGTCATCAGCCATGATGTGGGAAAATTGACACACTGACAGTAAAGGGAAAAAAAATTAGACCTTCATAAAATAAAAAGCCATTGCAGACCTTGCTGAGAGCGAGGCTGATTGGGAAGGGCTCTCAGGTTGATTAGCTGGTGGTGCTGAACCCTTCTTGCTGTCCACACATTGGCAGATGGAAAAGTCCATGCAAAGGGACCAAGTGTGAGGCTTTTTCTGTGCAAGGCAGGTGCTGGTGGTAGCTGGCCACCTGATGAGCCAAACCTCTGCTTCCTAGTAGGTACAGATGTGCTCAAGCTGTTGTCCCAGAACTGCAGAGCTCCATGGGCAGCTCTTGGGGCAAGCTCTACACAAGCCAGTTCCCTGCCAGTCCCACCAATGGGACCATGGCCATATGTGAGGTTTCCTATCCCTTCCTAATGTCCCTACAGAGTGGATCCAGCCCTGGGGGACAGGCAGGTTCTCCCCTTGCCATGTCCTGGCTTGCTGCCTTACCCAGGGAGATCCCTGCTATGGGGGGGTGGGGGGGGGAGGGTGGAAGGGTGTTTGTTATTTGTACCTAGATTTTTTTTTTCACACCTATATTCCCCTATAGTTTTCCATGAACCCACTAAACATGTTTTTTTTTTTTTACACATACCTTGCCAAACATGATCTGTCACTGTGTTTTGGTTTCCCAGAGATAGGGGATGTCTCAACAGAGGGAAGGCTGGCCCCATCTGAATAATTTACTCAGCAGCCTTACTGGGAGGGGGACTTAAGAACCAACCCTAACTGGGACCAGGATCCTTTGCAACACCCCCCAGTGCTGCAGAGGAGGGAGCCCTGGGTTTGCTCTGGACTTGGGAGACCAAAGGCAGAGTTGGAGGCAGCCAAGTTGTAGTCATCCTGGTTCCTGGGTTTGCAGCCCAATTAAAACGCTGCCACCAGAAGCTGTGGGGCCAAAGTGAGAGGCCCTTGAGGGGAAATACCAGAGGAGTGTTTGTTGGGTCTGGTGGCACAGAGTGGCCCCTTCTGTTTTAATGATACCTGTGTGCAAAGGCCACAGCTGCTTTCATTCATCTCACATTAGTCTGACTTTCACCGAACAGACATAGCCTAGGGTGGTGGAAGGTAGAGAAAGGTGAACAAAAAAAAAATAAAAAAAAAAGAAACCCAAACCAAAAAACATCCATTCTTACTACTTTTTCCACCCTTTTGAGCTGTGATACCAGGCTCTGGCAGAGAAACAGTAATCTTATCCAGCATACTGTTGATTTAAACCTCTTGGATTTATATAACTTTGGAAATGGTAAACTATATTAATTCGCTGTGTTTTCAAGGGAAAGTTATTTATTGAGAGACATTTTTAACTCAAGTGCCAGAAGCCTTAAATCATTATAATAAATTCATGCTATTCAGGGTTTCTTACATTGTAATAAATTTGTTTTAAACATGAATGAGGAGATCCATGATTTCTTTAATATACTGTTATGTATTTCCTTTCAAAATGACACTGCTCACTATATCAAGTGGGAGAATAATAGTGGGAGATTTACAGTACTTAAGAATAACAGAGTCTGGGAATGTGACACGTGAACCAATAGTGGACAGTAGGCTGGGAAGAGCAAGGAGCCCACCAGTGTTCCCAGTGGCATGGCCAAGGGTTAAACAAGTAAAAACGGGTCAAGATCATTGGGCCAGACTGACAGCTGGGCAGAAAGCTCCTTGCAGGGTGGGAATCACAAGGCAGCCTTATATTCACCTCTGTTTCACTGCACAACATGACTGAAAACACCCAAAAGGAGACACAGAGCATCTGCCTGCCGTGACCTGGGAGAGCAGCTGCTGAGCTGCCACCTCAGTGGAGCCAGAGGATTGCTTCCCAGACAGGATCACCCTCCCCTTCCTGACCTCGTGTACCTACCACAGCCTTTTCCCAGGGACCTCATCCATCCTGGGTATGGTGGTGTGTGGGGAGCAGATCCCTCAGCAGCTGCCAGCACCCCTGAAGTGCAGGGAGGGGGTGCCAGGGAAGCACTTGGTTAAATTTCAGTTGCTGTTGTTCATCCTTGACCCCTCATTAAACCTCTGCAACTCCCTGGCGTGCAGGTGGATGGCTGTGAACACAAGACAATAAAACCCCTGTCTGGCTTTACATTGCATCCTCCTGGCTTCACAGGGGTCATTAGGGACAGGTGGAGGAAAAACCAGGCACAGGCATCACCTGCCTTGGTGATGCCAGCATCTGGAGTCTCAGACAAATCCACTTTTGCAGAGTGGTTGCAATTTCCTTGCAAAGCAGAGACCCTCTCCACTGTGTAAACATCTGCCAGGTGCTTGTGTCCCAGCTTGCTTCATCTCTTCACAGAGTGCTGCAGGAATGGTGTCTGGTGTTTGTGGTGAGCTTGGGATCAGGGTTGGGTGGGGCAGAACATCCCTGTGCCCAAAACAGCAAAGTCCAATTTGTTCTTTGCTAACTAATGATTAGCCCCTGAGGTACCTAAAAGCCTTACATCTTCCCAATGAACAGCCTTGTAGAGAAACAAGGAGCTGTGCAGAGGCTTTCAGACCATGATGTGAAAATCTGCCTGCAGGATGCCCACGTAGGCAGACAAGGGCATTTCCCTGGCTCTGAAGAGTTAATGGGTCTTTGGAAGATGTGTCTGCAGCAGGGGGCAACTGAATGCTGCTGGTTCTCTGGTGGGGACAGATGGCCCTGTCTGGCTGCAGGTATAGGACACCCAAGGACTTCAGCTGCCCAGGGATGGGGCTTGCAGTGGATGAAGGATGTCCGTGAGCTGCCCGCACCACAAGGCTGGATGGCTCAGGAGAGGGGAGGAGGGGAGGAGAAAGAGCCCCGTGTGCTCAGAGAAGTGATGGCAAGACCTCATCTGTCAGCACAGAAAAATGTCTGGCCAATAAACTTGCCAAACGTCCCTAATAAAGGGCTGGATGTGTTATCATGTAGAATGGTTTTATAGGGGACGGCCATAAAATGTGCACATTGCCCTTTAAAATGCCAGGACGAGGATTGATTCCAGCAGGGAGGAGGGAAAGGAGGAGGGGGAAGGAGGCTAATTGGAAAAGGGGGATAAATCCAGGGGCTCATTTCTCTGCCCTGGGTCCCCAGGGTGTCAGGGAGCAGTAACAAAGCAGGAATCACTGCTGGGCTAACCCAGGCTGTTCCTGGACCTGGCTTGATCTGCTCTGTCCTCTCCACCCTGAGCAACACCAAGTGCCCCTTCTTGCATCTGCCTCTGTTGCTGGCCCAATCCTGCTCTTATTCCTGATACCCAGCCCAGGGAAAGCTCTTGAGATACTTCCATCAGCCTCTCCACTTGTTCCTACTTGGTGCTTCTCCTTTTAATCCCAGGGTTCTAATTCCCATTGCCTTCTCCTTGCCAGTTCCAGTGTCCTGCCTCCCCAGTGGCTCCATCATCATCACATTTCTCCTTCTTCTGCCTTGTGACTCCATCTCCCTAATCCCCATCTATGGAATTCTACCACTGCTGAAAGATGAACCACAAAGCAGCAGTTTCAGGTCCCCTGCTCCATGGACAGGGGACAGCCCAACCTGGTTATGCAGAGGTCTGTGCTCTCCAGGCTCCACTTGAATAAACAGGAGAGGGGAAGATGGAGGAAGATCCAGGGTGTGTTTAGCAGTGTTCACTAAATATATTGTACCCCAGCTCACTTTTAATGCTGCAAAAAACAGGCAGTGATTTCATTTAATACATGCAGACAGCCTTGCAGAACTACAGGATGATGTATTCTGCTAGACAATTTCTGCACAACAGGACTGTGCATGGCCCAGCACCTGGTGTTACCTGCAGCTGAGGCTCACAGGATGCCCTGGGTGGAAGGGTCTGCCTCTGATTTTTCAGTTCCTGTTTTAATTTCCTTGAACAGAGATACACCAGGTCCCATGAGATCTGGTGGAGAGAAAAACTAAAACTAAAAGGAAAAAAAAAAATAAAGGAGGTTTCTCACAGCCACTGAAAGCATTGTGCAGTTGGCCACAGGGTGGGAGGTGGGCAGGTATGGAAAAAGGAAGAGCCAGGAAAGTCAGATTTTTGTTGGCAAGCTCTGTTTTAAAAATGTTTGTTAGTGATTTGTTGGTATGTGCCAGATCTTGCTTGCCTGCACACTCTGCTCATGTGGTGCTGCTGAATTTCAGATTTGCAGTGGCTGTGGCAGTGCCCATTGGAGCGAGCGACCTGTGACCAGGAAAGGGGGTGCTCCTGGGTTTGCAGCATGTCCCTTGGCTGTGAAGATGTTCCTTGGCCACCCTTGGTGACTAAACACAGGCAAAACTGGAACACCTGTTCCACAGGAATAAAAAAAAACACTTTTACCATCAAAGTTAGAAGCAAGTCATTATAGTATGGTACAGACCCGTGTGGTGTATCATGAATTTGAGTGAGAGAATAGTTTTTGGTGTTTAACTGATTTTTCTGGAAAACAGAGATGATGTGAAACACAGACAAAGCTGACTTTCCCATAGTGTGGCTCCACTTCATGTAAAAGTGTGTTCTGTTTATTCAGATGAGGATCTTCAGGTCTGCCAAGGATTCTGAGTTCTCCAAACTCAGGTCTGGGTTTTTCAGTCCTGTTGCACAGCTGTGAACTTCAAAGCAGGCTCACATCCTGAGACACATCTCTGAGGTATGGATTTGCTTCTTTGCTACCTTTTGGCTCAAGCCCATCTCTACTATACCCACCATGGTGAAATTTTCACTGAACACAGTTTTAGTTCTGGATTTGTAATTAAATTTAAGGGCTGGTAAATTTTACTATGAACATTTTTCTGGCTCCCTTCCTAAGCATTTGGTCTATTCAACTAGTACTTAGTGTATTGCAGATGCTGTTGTATGTTATACCTGCCAAACACAAGTATGAAAAAATGTGTGATTTAGAAAAATGCTAATACATTTGAGATATTGTTTTACTTTTATGATCACACTTCAAAGCTTTGCTTTTTTTTTTCTTTTTCTTTTTTCTTTTTTTCTTTCCCCCCCCCCCCCAATATTTGCTAGAGCTTTAAACTTATGAGGCAGGTGGGAATATCTTCCTACCATTTGACTGCAAGAGCTGTGACCTTTCCACCTCATCATCAAGCTTATGATCCAACCATGAACATGACAGTACTGCCTGTAATTGCTCTCTGAATTAAAACATTTCCTCCAATATCTAGCAATAAGGAAAATGAAATCTTCAGATAGGGTTTAGTAGCTCATCTTGAAAGTATTTCATCTCATGCTAAACATTAAGCCATGTAGTGATATCTGGGCACTTGTCAACTTTGAGACCCATGGGAGACTTAAGTTAAATTCATTTTTAAAGGGGATTAATTAGACTGCATCAGGACCCTGTTTCAGGACTCGGAATTATTATAAGGTGAAGTAACACCCCTTTAATTTACCTTTAAGGGAATGGGTTGAACGAGTTGAGACCCCTTTGACATCAAGCAAAGATGTCCAAGGAGCTGCTGGTGTGGTTTGAATAATCCATTTTACATTACACCTTATTTAATTCAGACTGAATGGCCTAATTGGACACAAGCCCTGAGATGTTAAGATGGGGTATGATCATACTGGGAATGTCTGCCTTCTCAGCCATTTTTTGAGGGGATAGGAGGTGTGTCAGGATGCACTATAAAATGAGACCATTGATTTTGTTCTGTACAGAGCCATAGCGACGCTGTGGAGCTTTCACAGGCTGAGCAAATACTTTGGCTGTGAACTATGTCTCAACCCTTGCCAAGATTTTTGAATGGAGTTGGTGGTGTGAGATTTCTCAGCCTTTTGGTTCCCATTTCAAGACACGAATGTTGGAGACAATCTGCAAATTACCCACAGATGCTTCTATTTAAGAGGAAAACTGGTCTACTCACCTTTCTGGGGCAGAGGCATTCAAAGTAGGGGAAGCTCAGGAAATTGTTTCTTTGGTCCTTTAAGCCTTGTGCAGTGCATATTCACATCAGATTTCCCTGATTTCCAAACACAGATATTAAGTTCATGTGTTTGAATGCATGTGGAGCATCTGAGGAACATAACGTGGCTTGGTCCTCAAGGCTGCTTGTTGGATAGGCTGTCTGAGCTGCCTTCTCCAATGCTTGACTGTCCTCATGAGGAAGTTTTTTCTTATATCCAGCCTGTGCCTTTCCTGTCTCAGCTTAACCCAGACTGGTCCCTCTAGTCTGGCATCATCTGCAAAGACTATTGCCTTCTCCAAGTCATTGCTGAAGAACTAAAAAAGGAAAAGTCACAGAATGGATCACTGCAGTACTCTGTTTATCATTGGCTACCATGTAGACCATGACCCTTTTACTGGCTTTCTAAGCTCAACCATTCAACCATCTTTTTACCTCCCTGACTGTACCCATCCAGATGTCTTCACTTAGATCCAAGCAAAGTGAAGTGAACTGCATCCACTGCTTTCTGGCCAGTAGAACATTGTGTTGTTTGGAGATAATTAGAGTTTTGAGCTCATTTGTTCTCCAGATAGACATACCTGTGCTTTGCAGGGTGACCTGCCAGGTCTCCAGAGCAATCCTAGAGATATGCTGGAGAAACTAGTTTTTACCCTCATTCTGTGGAGGAATGGGATATGGGGACAACTCATCCATTTATCAGATGGGATGGGCTCATCCAGACAAGGTCAAGAAGATCCCTTTTTAATCAGTATCCTTAGGAGCCAGGAAACAGTGATGCCTATTTTCACCATCTTCTTCCTCACCCTTGTTCCTTCTGCTCTCTCACCAGCAAATAAATGGAGAAGGAAAGAAGGAATGCACATCACAGTGACAGCTGGGATAAGCCAGACTGAGTCACAGCTGGGTGAGGCAGTGCTTGTTGGGATCAGAGGGTGAGGGAAAGGAGAATGCAGAAATGCTAGGAGGGAACTACAATTGTTCCCTTCTCTTTTTCTTTCTTTCTTTTTCTTTTTTCTTTTTGTTTTTTTTCCCCATCTCCTTCCTCTGTCATCACTGGTCTTTCCTCCTAGGTGTTGGGCTCTTCTCAGAGGCAATCGTTACTGTTAATGATTTTAGCTTGTTGGCTATTATCACATTTGTTCCTGGGGACTGCAGCCAGCTATCTGGGCTCTGTCAGGCCTTGACAGCAATCAGCTCCTTCCTGCTTCACACTAATCTTCTCAGGGGACCTCAGAGTACCCTTTTTTGTTAATTTTCCCCTTCTTTCTGTGAGTCTCTCCTTCCTCTGCATCTGGCCTCCCATCTCTGGGAGATGTCCCAGGAAAGGCCCACATTAGGGAGGATGGTGGAGAAAGCGAGGTGTGAGGCACTGGGATGTAACCAGGAGAGGAAACATCTCCTGGGGAGCAGCACCTTGGCTTTTGTTATTCATGTTGTGTTTGGACCCAGCACTAGGTTTGGTGCTGGTCCCCCAGCTGTTAACAGAGAAAAGAAGGGACCATTGTGGTTATTTTATGAAAAATGTACGTGGGTCTTTTTCAGTGGTTGAGGCTGAGTGCAGAGCTTTTACAGCCTTGCGTTTAATATTCTCTTTTTTCCCTCCATCATCATTTTATATTATTCAAAGCAAATCAGACAGCCTTTGAAGAACAGCTCAAAGCCTTTTTTCTTGCCTTTTTTTTTTTTCTTTCTTTTTTTTAAAGGTGGGAAAGAGTGGGAGCCACCTGGTACATTTTCTTTCTCAATTCAATGATTTTATTCACCGGGGAAGAGATCGCTTTGCATCTTGTTCTTTAAAGAAGTGTAAAAGGCAGGTAAGATCTGTATTTCTGAAAGCCCCCAAAGAGAGTGCTTTTCTGGAAGGGTGACCATCATCTTCTTTGCACTGAAGCAGCCTGGCCAGTGGAAATTTACTCCTCATCTGTGGAAGGGCTTGGTCTTGGAACTACCATTGTACTCAAGAGCTGCTGATCAAAATCATAGCTCTGAGACACTCTGGTCACAATTCAGACAAATCTTGCAGGCTGAGAGGGTCCAAAGATTTCTGAATTAAGAGAGGTTACCACCAGACAACAGGTTGCCCAGATAAAAGTTTCCTTCTGAAGGGTTTTTCATGCTGGGCAATGCTTCAGGAAGGTGAGCTCTTCAAGAGGAAAGTGTCTTCCACTCTGAGGGAGATGTGACCTGCAAGCAGAGATCCCAGGTTGCAGCTTGGAAGGGGTCAAGGTATCAATTCCCATGTTTGTGCTAGAACCCACCAGGGTGCTTGGTAAAACCATCACCTCCACGCTACATAAATGACAGCTTGTGCTTCTCCTGAAATTTGGAGTTCAGAAAGCAGAGAGGCTCTGTGAAGGGATTTTACACAGCTCTCCAGTTCTCAGGTAGACATCAGTACCCTGTTGGAACTCTGTCAAAAGAACCAGTTCCAGCTCAGTCTCACCTAAAACATGCTCACACCTACAGGAACCCCCCACCCTTCTGTGCAGCCAGGAGGAAATGTAGAGTTGTATTTGTTTTACAAGCTGTTGCATGGCTCCCACCTATTACAGATGCTAAGAGCAGTGTGTCCCAGCATCGGAGGGTGTCCTGTACACTTTTGTTTAGTTGCCACGCCACTTTCTCCCTGTTCTGGGGACCATAAAGCTCCTCGAGATCTCTCTCTTCTTCATTTCTGCTTGCCCCTGGTTAAGAAGCTTGGGACTATCCCGGGGCACACGATGCCTTTGTGTGGTTGGGTGGGGTGAGAGCAGAGACCTACACCACTGCACTGAAAATGTGTATGTGTAGAGATGTAGATCTTCTTCCCTCACTGACTGGGGAGCTTCCAGCCTTGCTGATCTCTGCTGCTCTCACCCCTCTGAGAGAGGCAGCATAAAACAGGTCATCAACCCCAAAGGTAATGGCCTCTCTGGGCAGGCTGCCAGTCATTTAATACCTTTGCTAATCAGCTAGAGGTGGAAGTAAACAGCATGTTAATGAAATGTGTGGGTGAAGCTGAGCTGGGAGGAGCTAGAGGGGTTGGTTTGGGCAGAGGAAATAAAACAACTGCATTTGGGGGGTTTAAAAGACAAGTGGGGAATTACAGCTTGACATTTGGGTTTGGGAATAATTTGAAGGAGTACAACTGGGCAGGGAAGCAGAGATAAAAGGCCACACTAGGATATTCAGGTGCCTGGGGGTGGAATTTGAAGAGCAAACTCAACATCTATCTGTTGTACAGCTCAACCATAAACTTCTGAAATTTGGGATCCAACAGTCTGTGTTCATAGGGTGGTGGAGACAGAAGAATACATCTGGAATAGCTCATGATGCCTTCATCCAGGAAGGTGTTGGGAAGGCTGGCAGGAAGGAAGAGAAGAAAAATCAGAAGTAATGCCCAAAACACTGCTAAAAAGGCCTGTGTCCCAAATAAGTGGCCTTTGATAGAAGGCCTTGGAGTGAAAACCACTGGTAAGCCTGTTTAAAATGCAGGACATCAGGAAAAGAGTTACTTGGACAAAACAGGGACTTTTAGAAGCAGCTGCAGGAAATCATGAAAGGATGCATTTATTTTGAATGCACCATTATTTCCTAATGGCAGCATCTACTGAAGAACCCTGGGCTATTAGGAGACTCATGGTACTTAAGGTAGAGAGCATCTACAGAGGTTGGCTTTCTTGGCCTAGGTAACTGAGGGCCAAGAGGGTATCCAATTGTTCCACATGAGTACCCTTGTGAGCAGAGGAGAGGAGAAAAGGTTTGTGGACATACTAGAGGAGATACAAGCTGCTATTAACTGGTCTTGAGTTGAGTGAGGATTTAGATGTAGTTTGTAGACAGACACTTTTGTAGTGATGGGTGGCAACAGCCTCATTTGAAAAGAGAAGGAGCAAAGAAGGAAATGTCCTGTAGAATTCTTATTGGAAATTATTTCGGTGATAACAGGGGCTGAATTTTTTCAGCAGAATGTTTTTTAAGTCCTGTGTGGATAGGACATTTAGGTGTGCAAAGAGAAGATGGCTGACAGCCCGAGGGCCACTGTGGCAGCACTGGAAATATCATGATCAGAGATGGTAAAGATAATTGGAATTAGAATTTTTCAGTAAATTTCCTGCTGATATTTTTACCAGATTTTGGAATATTTTGAGTGTGTCAATTTGCCTTCACCCCTTCTTCCCTTCAGCTTTTGCTGGACAAATAATTTTTTAAAATCCACATTAAAAAGAAAAGGGATATATAATTAAAATTTAAATGAATATGTAATGAAAATTTGCATCTGGTTCTCTGCTCTGTTCACAACAGAAGAGCTGTTGCAGGGCACCAAGACCTCTTGCCCTTGTCTGAGCTTCATTCTTGCTCCACAGATTGCCTTGGGCTCTTTTTGTACTCAATCTGGGTTACTAAAAAGCTTTAGTAATTTAGTAATTTAATGGCACTAAAAAGAACTGAGTTCCTGAGTCAAACAAAATCTTTCCCTGAGACTCTGCAAAGAGCCTTGGAGGAATTTGCCTGAGGGAAGGATTTGAAAACTTCAGGAGTCTGAGTTGTGGAGGTGGGGTTTTCCCACAAGGAGTTAGATCTGTGAGCCAGAGCAGGTTGGACAATGGGTGGGAATTAGTCAATAAGTTTGTTGGCTCAGCTTTCTGCTGAAAAGCAGGAGGAATTTGTGTTACAAGGTGTCTTAAAAGAGATTGCCATAAAGTTCTGTCTGAGGTATGGACTCATTGACTCCAAACCAAGGCATTTTAAGGGTGTGAAAGAGTGGTAAGGGCTTATTTCAAGTGAAAGGTCCCCACAGGTATCAGAAGTATGTCCATGAGAGGAGGACCTGAGTGAGGATTTTAAAGAGAGAGCAGAGCAGGAGATCTACTAAAAAGGCAAGCAAGCCACCCCTCTCATGCCTGCTGGTGGCTCAGGCCTCTCCACATCCACCCATCTCTGCTGATTTTGCTGCTCTCTGAAGTAAGAAAAATAAAACAAGTCATCAACCCCAGAGATAGCAGCCTCCTGGGCAAATTGCCAGTTGTTTAATATTGTTGCTAATGATCTACCAACAGAAGTAAACAGCATGGTAATGAAATGAGTGGAGGAGGCTAAACTGGGGATAGCTGCAAGAGCTGGTTTAGAGAGAAAATGAACCAGGTCTGGGGAAGGCAGAAACACACTAGGGAGAATCAGGACAGAATTGTTTTGGGGATGGCTTGAGGGGATTCAGTGGTGGGGGGAATGAGGAGAAGGAGGATAAAACAGTGCCGGATGTTTGGGCTGCAGTGAGGAGCCTGTCAGTAGGAACGAAGTGGCAACTCATGGTAGAGAGAGATCTGGTGTGGAGGTTGCTCATGGTAAGCACATCCCAGCCTGTTTTCTCCTCTCCTGTGTAGTGACTGCCCATAAATTTACCTCTGGCTAGCAGGAAAGAGCCTGTATCTGAGCAGCGAATAGCATTGCCCTCGCCTGGTGAGGAGACACTTTTGTTTACAGCTTCTGCAGCAGCATAAATCACTGCCCAATGCTCTTTTCAACAATAACTAACCAAAAGGAAATATACCCAGCATTAGCTAACATCATTGCTTGGGACTAAATCAGGGACTCTTGAGTCTAGCCCAGTGAAGTTATCTGAGAAGGCATCAAGCTTTCTATTGCCTTGGCCAAGTTTGGACTAGCTGGGCTTATGGGTCCTGCTTGTCTTGAATATATGCAGTAGGAGATGGAAGCTTTCACTGGTGCCACAGCCCAGAGCAGCAGGATGAGTTTGTTAGCATCCAGTCCTTGTGTGGCCTGCAGGGAGGAGGAAGTCACTTTGGGTAAATGTTCCCCCAAAACCTTTAATTTCTCTTGGTTCCCTCCCCCCACTTCTCATTTGAAATTCATTGGCTCTAATTGCAGAGGTAGTCAAACTTTGGCTGCATCTGAACTGCAGGTCTTTGAGGGGACTCGCATGCTAGACAGCGAGATGAATGATTTATTATTATATTATTATTTATTCATTTAAATTCATGAATGCTTATCCAAATCCAAAATTGCCCAATTTCATCCAGATCTGAATTTATAGATTTTCAGGCCAGATGGGACCATTCTGATCAGCATCCTGACCTCCAGCATCACGCAGGCCAGAGAACACCACCCGGCAATTCCCACAGCGGGAGGGAAACTTCACCACTATGTAAATCAGCATTATCAAGCCCAGTGACTTGTCTGAAATGGTCTCTAGTGGAATCTGTGAAACTGCCTGGTGGTTTTCAGCTCTGCTTCCTAGTACATGGCTTTGTTCTGCAGAAAATGCAGCTTCAGCTTTCCTCTGCTGTCTGGAGAACAACTGTGGACAGGGTTATCACCAGCAGGTGTGGGCTAGGGGTCAGATGGCCTTCTCTCTACAGGTATTCTCCTGTAAATGCTTTGGCAGGAAAATATGAGTCTAATATCAGCTCCCATAATGCTAACCTGAAATTGGGGCTCTTGGCTGTTGAAACTGTTCCAGGGGCCCTTGGGAAGTGAATCCCCCAAGCTGAGATGAATCCTGCCAAGACAAGCTTAGTGGCTGGTCCCTCAGGGGAAGTCTGCAAGGACATCTGATTTGTGGACAAATAGCTGCAGGCTTCACTGTTCCCATTTCTTCCATCTTTTTTGGAAAATCCCTTTCATTTTTCTGACTTGGTTTCACTGCTCACAATTAATTTCCTAAACAGTGACACACCACTGCAACCTCAAATGGCACTCAGTAATTGTTTTGTGTTGCATGGGCTTTGTAGGGGTGTAGGATTTGGAGCATGTTTGGAGAAAATGTTGGGAAGTCACACAGGAAACCAGTGAATAATTAAAGGCAGCTGAACCTGATGGCAGGCAAGCACAGTATCTGGCCTGTCCTAGAGAGTGTGGTAAGCACCCTGTCACCCAAAAGTTCATAAAATATGTCTGTGCATATCTCAAGGAGAGGTCAGGAATCAGGATATTACCTTTGGCAGCAAAGACAAGACAAATGAAACCCTAGGGATTTTACCTTATTCTATTTCCAAAGATTTTGTGCTTTTGCTGTAAACCAGCTACCTGGGGGAATTTCTGCCCCTCTCCTGTCACTGAAACATTGATTCCCTTCTTTTTGCAGAAGGGTCTGGATGAGTTTGTGTCTTCTCACCTTTGGTGCCACAGGTCCTCCAGTCCTGGACAGAAGGTGCAGGCTGTGGGCTGGGTTGAACAGGGAAACCTCTTCTGCAACCAGGCAATGGTCCCATGCTGCCAGTACCCTTGTTTGCTGGGATTTGGGTGAGAGGAAGCCCAAAGCTGGAGAGTTGAGCTTGCACACCAAAGGCAACACTTGTAAGACCATATTTATTCTCACAAGTCTTCCCCCCATCCATCTAACTTGTGTTCTTATAAAGCATAAACTGGAAATACATCTGTGCTACCGTGGCACAGGACTGTAGATAATTCTTATGTCCACAACTTGGGTAAGATTTGTTATCTTCCAAATTATAATAATTATTCTGACTGTTGGTTCTCTGTGGTCTTCTGGTGACCAGAGATGGTGGGATCATCAAGAAAGACATTCCTGTCTTGTAAAATGAAGTATTGTTTTGAATATTTTAGCACACATGAAACAACAGCAACAACAAAAACCAGATAGAAAGATAAGAGGCCCAAGTGGTTTCTGCTGCAATCGTATCTCCTGTGGCCCTTCAAAGGAACCCCAAAGACTTCATACACTCCTTAACTTGCAGAAATTCAATCACCTTATCCAGGATCAAAAGGCAGAAGCATTTCAGCAGCACACAGCAGCAATTAAAGATTAGAAGCATTGTGGCTTTGTTTTGCATTTCAGGTTGGTGAAATTGAAAGGAGGAGGATGCAATCATCAGCTGGATGTTGTCCAGGACTCTGAGGCTGCCTCTATACCTGTAAATTAACTGTAGCTGGGTCTGCTTTTTTGTGCAGAGGCCAGCTGGCACAGGATATCCTGCATCTGTACTATTAAATTCTCTCTCCAAAAAAGGAGGGTTGCATCCAAATTGCCTACTGAGAATGGGCACTAGTCTGTGCTAATTCCCAGGCTGTGTCTAGGCCTCATTTGGGAAAAAGCTAGTTAGATAGTGCCAAAAACATGCCAGGTAGTGTTTTAACAACTCAGAACACAGAAGAAAAAGTTCTAATGTCCAGGGACATTTTTGCAGCTGTTCATTCTGGTGATAAGGATGTAGTTTGGGAATTCATGTTAGAGATCCAACAACAATACCTCTAGGGCTCCTGTGAGTATTGCTGACCCCTCTCTGGTCCTCAGGTGCTCTCTGAAGGTCAGTGCACTGATGGAATCATTCTTCCCCCTGCCAACAGGCTTCCTCTAATCTCCTGGTAGAAGTCACACATATGGTTTTGCTGTGGTGTGGGCAGAACAGAGACTGAAGGGTACTCAGCAGAGAATCTGACATTGCAAAGTACTTCCCAACAGTATTGAGACCAAGGAAGCTGTCAGAAGCTGGTTATTCAGGTGGGCAGTCATTCCAGGGTGTCTCATGGAGAGATGTGTAGGATGCTGAAAGTGATCCTGGGGCACAGGAGCTGCACTTTGGCCAGCAACACCAAAAGCATGAAGTAGCCTTTCCCCAGACTATGGGAAAAGTTCACACCATAAAGCCACCCCTTGTACAGAGTAGTTTCTTTCACTTTTATCTGCTGTCTCTGATGTGCCCCATCCAAGAGCATTTCCTCTGCTACAGGAAAAGATGGCTTCATGATGCAGGATCTGGACTGCAGTGTGCTGTAAGCTGATGACATCTCCCTGGTCCAAAGCTGGGGTGAAACGAGGGAAGGGTCACCAGCTTGACTCTGAAAGCTGTGATGGTAGCTGTGAAAGGCTTTTTGGGAAGGAGAATTGGGTGAGACGACCCCTGGCATCCTCCCTGACATTTCTGCACCCTGCTAATGGCAGCTGAGATGACTTTCTGCTAATGCAAATGTTCACAGCTGTATGCTGGATGTTGCTGACTGGATAATGGCTGATGAGGTTGCCTGTAGACAGTCACTCCACTACCAGTGTGTAATTAATTGCTATGTAAAGTGCTCTGAGATGCGGTGCTGCTGAAACACCCGGTATATAAATGCCACCCTCACACAAAAGGGAACAACATGCAAATTCTCTCAATATATTTTTAAATACAAGCATTTTTCAGCTGTTTGCTCTTTTGTAAAATTTATTAGGCACCCTCCTGGGAGCTTGAAGGCAGCAGAGGCAGTGCGCATGGATGAGGTGGTTTCCAGGGGCTCCCACTCTTCCTGCTGCTTGGCCCCACTCCAGGGGGTCATCTGTTTTTCTTCTCCAGTTCCTTTCACCTCTGTTTAACTTCTGTTTTCCTTTCCACTTGCTTGCTCAAGTGGTGAGTGGCTGCTTGTCTGCCTGGTGAGGCCAGAAGGGAGGGAGGATGCTTTTATTTGCAAAGGGCAGAAGCTTGTAAGGGCTCCAGCTCCTGTTTCCTTGTGAACCAGAGAGGTTCCTTGTTGTGCTTCCAAAAGAAATGTGATGTCCCAAATGGATGTAACCCAAAGACAGGGGGTTTCAGGCCAGCTGGAGCTGGGAAGGTGGAGGGGTGGGTTGGCAGCCCTTCCTGCAGAGGACTAAGCCCTGCTTGGCTGCCTGAAGAGGTCTAGCATCATCTCCAAGGAAGCAGTAGGAAGGAGGAGATAATTGACAAGTCTAAGCAAGATGGCCTGAATGAAAACCTGTGAAATCGTGAATGCTAGAGATTACATAAAGAAGGCAAGATGACTCACTGCTTCCCATGCCACACCTAGGGGAAGACATGCAGTGAAAATATCACCGAAGTTTAAAACAAAAGATGGGAAGTAGTTTTCCTCAGGACATACAATCCTGTTAAAGAATTCATTATGAGAGTGAGCAGCTAAAGTGCAAACAGGTTAAAAAGAAGTAGGCAAGATCAGGGCCACTGCTCACTGTAGGACTCAATGGTTTGCCTCCTACCACTGCTGCAAGAACCTCTAAATCTTCAGCTGCCAGAAGATGGGAAAATAAGTGGTTTGTGGGTTGATGTGTTGCAGTTCTTGCAGTCATTTCATAGACGTCTATTGCTGTTAATAGATAGTAAAACGTCATATATGGATTGGAAATCTATGGGCTTTTTATGTGCTAATATTCAATAGATTAAGCAATGGGTAGTTGGCAGATTTGGGCAAAAATTATGAGCAGAAAATCTGTTTAATGAGCACTTTTCTATGATGTTCCTGAGAAGGCAGTCATAGCTTAGATGCAGTTTAATGTTTCCATCAATGGTCTGGAAATAAATAAAAACAGTGCTGCTGGATAAAATGTGCAGATAAGCTAAAGTTTGGAGGAGTTCTTCTTTCTTCTTAACTGTGAGGGTGGCAGAGCACTGGAACAGGCTGCCCAGAGAGGCTGTGGAGTTTCCATCTCTGGAGACATCCAAATCCCACCTATTCCTGTGTAATCTACTCTAGGTGATACTGCTCTAGTAGAGAGAGAGGATTAAAATGACCTTCAGAGGCCCTTTCCAAACCCTACTAATTGGTGATTCTGTGCTCACTATGGCTTGAGAATGTGTGGAAAGGACTCTGGGTCCATCAGTAGTCCAGGCATGTGGAATACACATCTTCAGAAACTGAAATAGAATAGGAACCAGGTGGACAAGTTGAAGCTACAGAGTGGTGAGCAGCAGAACCAAAGAACAGCTGAAGTTGGAAGGCACCTCTGGGGTTCATCCACTTCAGCCCCTTCTGCTCAGGCTGGGGTCAATCAGAGCAGGTTGCTCAGGACCATGTCCAGTTGTTTGAATATATCCAAGGATAGAGACTCTACAACTTCCCTGTGCAACTTGTTGCAGTGTTTTTGCACTCTCACAGTAAGAAAGCCTTTTCTTACATTTAAGTACCATTTCCTGAATTTTGGTTTGTGCCACTTTTCCTTTCACTGAGAAGAATCTGGATCCATCTTTGCTCACTCCCACCAGATATTTATGCTTACTGGTAAGATCCCTTGGAGACTTCCTTTGAGCATGCTGGCCAGTGGCAACTCCCAGTCTTTCCTCACATGTTGGATGCTCCAGCTCATTCATTGCCTCTATGGCCTTTTGCTGGATTTGCTCCTATATGTCTTGTCTTGTTTTGTGTCCAGGAGCCCAGAACTGGACACAGTTCTGCAGATGTGTCTCCTCACCAGTGCTGAGTAGAGGAGAAACATCATCTCCATCCATATACTGGCAATGATCTGCCTAATTCAGTCCAGAAGGATATTGGTCTTGTTTGGAACAAGTGCACATAGCTTGCTGATGGTGAAATTGTTGTCCACCAGGACAGTCAGATCCTTCTCTGCAAAGCTGCTTTCCAGTCCCCAGTGTGCAGGGGTGTGTGGATCTGCCTCTGGCAAGGAGTCCAAGGTCCCAAAGGAATGTCTGTCACCTGTAACTCTATTTTCAATATGGTGGTGGGAACAACTAATGCCACCTTGAAGGAAAATGGCAAAGGGACAGGATTACTTTTAGCTCAGTGTAGGTCACAAGCAGGCAGGTAACAGTGACCCCTTGCCAGTGTGGGGACATGTGCTTTGTCAGGAACAATGTGAAATCAGAAAGGATGGAGAAGCCACAAGAGTCTGGGCTGGAGAAAATGCTTGCAAGAGGACAATTTGATCAGCTCATCAACAAGCTGAGTGGTGGCTTGCTGTATGTGTGCTAGAAAAGGACTCTAATCTAAAAGAGAAAGAAAGGCTCAAGAGAGACCATTGCCTGCAAACTAAACACAGGAAGGAAAAGGAATCCAGGCACCAGGTTTGTTGGTCATTTTCTCTAGGAACAAATTGCTGAAGCTCTCAGGAGACATTTTGTCTCCCAAAGTCTTTTGAATGAGGGGCTGAGACTGTAGTTGAACCCAACTTGTCCACCCAACTGTGGTGTTGTCACCTGTGACTTCCAAGAATGCAGTCTGGGCTCTTCTTGCTCCACTCTCTGACTGGAGTGATCCTTGAAGTGGCCATGAGCACAAAACATGGTGTATGGCATTTTCCTGCCCTCCATATATCTGACAGCCCCTGAGTAGCCTCCCTTGCTGCATTTTCACCTACATGAGCTAGGATTTCAAGAAGGTCAGAAGGTGGAGTAACAGGGGAGATTGGAGGGGAGGTTTGGATGTCACAGATGTAACTTGGGGATTTAGAGAGGTTCCTTCATTCACAGAAAGACGAGAACCCTACAGAAAGCTTCTACAGCACCCAGGGAGACCAGGGAACAGAAAAAATAGTAGCAAAAGTCTGTCTCTATCCTTAAGCACTGACTGGGCTGCTGAACTTAGAAGGAAGAATCTTTGGCATTTTTGTAGAGATCATATATGGCAATCCTGATGGATTTCTCAACTGTATCATCCTTCTTTTGTTTGGGATTTCTCTGGGATCTCAGCTGTTGCTCACAATAGCAATATCCATGGCCAGAAGCAGAGGTCCTCTGCAAGGAAGACCATTCACCCAATGAGGACCAGACCCCAAATTTTCAGCCAAGTGCCTCTTTAAGCCAGCAAGGGCCACTGCCCATTAGTACTGCAGAGGCTTCCTGCAAATGATAAAGAAACAGAGCTGCAGGTCTGCAATGGGAAGAAATCTATAGGCAAAAATGTCTTTTCCCTTTTCTGTGTTTTTACTCATCACCCACAACAGCTTCTATTTCTAACCCTGTGTTTAAAAAAACACAAAACAAACCCCTGAAAGTCAATATTTATTTTTCAGGCTCCCTCTCCCCTGCTGTTTGTCTCTGAATTTAATGCTTTTGAAAGATGAATGATTGGCGATTTACTGAAAACGAAGTTAAAATATAAATAATTCCATGATTCGGCTGCTGTATTAAGCAGGCATATGTGAAAAACCCAGAAGACCAAGGTTGGCTTTTATTATTAACAAGGAAAAAATTAAATTTAAATAAATGTAATATTTATTAAAATTTCCTTTCACGCTGTTACCTGAGGTTCATAAAACTTTTGAGCTGTGTCAGCTTTGCACTCCCCAGTACATTGAACTCCAGGGAAAACTATAAGCAAATTCTTAAGATCAATGCAAACTACTTCTCCATTACTCAAAAAAGGGAATTTTAACTATTTTTGAAGGCCTCAGGACTCCACTAATCCAGATATAAAGACTTTTTTCACCTTCAAACTTCACAGTTCCAACTCCCCTTTCACCTTCTCTCCTCCCATCGCCACCCCAACCCACACGGCCCTTTACACACTGAGGAAGGTGAATATACATCCTTTAGCTCATTTTCAGTCTTTCCCCTGGATAGTTGCCAATAGATATTTGCCAAAAGGTGGAGAGAGCTGTGCTGAGGCTGCTCCTGTGCCCCAGCCTGTCCCTGTGGCAATGCTGGTTCCCAGGAGAGGAGATGCTAGGTTCTGCTTGGTGAGGAGGTCAGGAAGAGAAATCAGTTTTCATGGGATGAATACACAAGAGTGTCAAAGCCAAGCTGTGCTGTAAGCAGGACAAAGGAGAAGGGTTGGAGGTTAAAACTCTCTTACCATCTATGTTTAGATTTTAAAGACAGTGAAAAGATCCTGAAGCGCTTTTGCCTTTAATACAGTTGCAGATTAGGGCTGAGCTTCAAAAATCTTCCTACCTGTGCCATGCAAACACACTCATGCTTGTAGAACATGGCTGAGATCTTCCTTAAAATGGAGTAAATCTGGGAGAGGAACAGTGGTTTTAGCAGCAGAAAATCAGCTTTGAGGGCATTGGACTAGAGGCTTGGACCTGTCCCTGGGGTTCAATTTTGCCTTCACATAAATCGTGTAGACACATATTTCTAGAGTAACAGTAATACAGCAAAACCTGAGCACAACATGGGGAGAAAACATAGAGTTGCAACATCTTCAGCGTGCATTCAGCCATGCCCTGGTGTGTGGGTAGTGCTGTACATGGCCTTGAAACTGGTCTGGAAGGACCTGATCATCACTTTCCATTACTGCAGAAGGGACCTGCAGGTTACTGAGCTCAGGCCACCTAGAGGTCAGTGTGGTGGCTACAGGATGAAGCCTTTGGCATCACTGGCACAGGTTTCCCAGAGGAGCTGTGGGTACCCCCTCCCTGGAAGTGCTAAAGGCCAGATTGGATGGGACTCTGAGTAACCTGGTCTAGCAGGTGTCTTTGTTCGTGTCAGAAGGGTTGGAACTAGATGATCTTTATGATCCTTTCTCACCCAAACCATTCTGTGATTCTGTGATTTCTCTAGTGATAACAACACAGAGCTGGAGCACCACTTTGTCTGGGCTGAGCATCCTGAATGCAGCCTACAAATATAATCTGTTGTCCCCCTCTGGTCAGGCTGGCAAGGGAGTAAAAAATGCACATAGAGGACACTCACCAGAAT